>NC_037331.1:59809998-60113192 GCF_002263795.3 Bos taurus
GCCTAATGTACCATAAAATATACATGCATCATCTACAAAATGGTAAAATGCCAGTCTAAATATTTAAGAAATTTTACCCTAAATAGAATGTTTACTCAAGTAATAATAAATAATTTATAATATTTGATTAAATGGAGGTTTGCTAAATGCTTAGGATATAAAGATACTGTAAGGAAATTATAGGGAATCCAAATCATTTTGGAATGTCAGACAGAAAAGTCCAGTTTTCAAATCTCTACCTAAAGTAGTATTCAAATCATTTTGCACTTCCAGAAGAACCTGTAATTACCACCTTTCATGCTAGGTGGTGGACTCAAGACCAAAAAAAAAGCTATTAAATGGATGAATACATTTGATTTAGCAAGGTCAAAAGAAATGGAGAAGATCATTTTAAACTTGGAAAGAGGTAATTATTTTATATAGAATTCCAATGCGTTTGATAAAGAAAACAGACTGAGTCAGAGAAGCACAGAAAAGTGGTTTAAATAGCTTTGGGGATATTTCTAAATAGGGATTCTCTACGAGTAAGCCACCTACCATCAGGAGAGCCAGTTAAAACACACATTCCTAGGCCACACTGCCACGGTGCAGAATTATCACGTCAGACTGGTGAGGATAAACTAGAGACCTGAACCTGTTTTTCTAACATATGGTTTTTATGCAAAATTCTAAGAACTAGATTTACATTGCTCTAAATCTGCCTGGTAGTAAAAAATCCCAGTTGGTTGAAACGTTCCTGATGTTCAGAAACTTTGTTTTCAGCCTCCTCTAGCTTTTATCTTGAAAATCAGCAGTTGCAGATTTCACTTTAAGGTCTCCAGATGAATTTTTGCTAAGTTACTATTACCCCAAGAAAATTCAGAGTGGCAGGTTCAACACTGTATGTAACAGAATTTTGGAAAGCAGTTTGAGCTTTGTAGAATGGGGAAAATGTGTTTTATAGAATGCAATGAAAATTAATCTCTTCTGGGAGGAATGGGTGGTATTTATATTAGGTATTCAAAAGTCGAACCACATTGATCTGTCTTTTGAAGTAATTACGTTGATCTCTGGAGTTAGAGAAATGTATTGCTTATTCCCTGCGGATATTTTCCAAACCTCTTTTAAAAAACCAAAGCGGTTTTTTTTCCTTCTAGTTCAAGTCACAAAGAAAAGCGTCTTCTTGAACTGCAGCGAATTATTCTGAGGAATAGGAGAAGGCAATGGCTCCCCACTCCAGTACTCTTGCCTGGAAAATCCCATGGACGGAGGAGCCTGGAAGGCTGCAGTCTATGGGGTCTCGAAGAGTCGGACACGACTGAGCGACTTCCCTTTCACTTTTCACTTTCATTGGAGAAGGAAATGGCAACCCACTCCAGTGTTCTTGCCTGGAGAGTCCCAGGAACGGGGGAGCCTGGTGGGCTGGCGTCTATGGGGTCGTACAGAGTTGGACAGGATTGAAGCAACTTAGCAGCAGCAGCAGCAGCAGCAATAGCATTCTGAGGAATGTGTACGTGTATGTGCTCATGCTCCTGTGTGTGTGTGTTCCTGTGCTCTCTAGAACCTCCTGAAATGAGTGTTCTGGGTTTCTTGTTTTTGCTTTTTTTTTTTTTTTTAATAATTTTAGTTAGTTTCGGCTGTGCTGGGACATTGCTGCTACGAAGCCTTTTCTCTAGTTGCAGCGGGCAGGGTCTATTGTCTAGCTGTGGTGAGCAGGCTTCTCACTGCAGTGGCTTCTCTCGTTGTGGAGCGTGGGCTCTAGGGCACTCAGGCTTCAGCAGTTGCCACACATGGGGGCTCAATAGTTGTGGCACCCAGGTTTAGTTGCTCCGCGGCATGTGGGATCTTCACAACCCAGGGATCGAACCCATGTCTCCTGCATTGGCAGGCGGATTCTTTATCACTGATCCACTAGGGAAGCTCTTGAGTTTTATTTTACATGAGAATTTTTTGGTAGCATCAAAAGCTTGCTCCTTTAAAGTCACTTGTAAAGTATTTTTGAATGGATAATATACTCAGATAATCACTCAACTTCGACTGAGTATACAGAATAAAATTTAACCACTGTGTTAAGACTTAACACAGTCTGTGAAAGTGTATTCTGTAGAGTTTGCAAGTAGTCCACTGAGGGCTACTGGCCCCTATAGTACCTTAACACAGGCATCTTTGCTCTTTGAATTCTTGTACCTAAATGGTAAGGTTTTCTTATTTTTCACCTTACTTTCAATTGTTATTTCATGTCTCTTATCAATACACCAATGCCGTAGGGAGGACTCTTTCTATTGCTAATCTTCAGAAGTTTTGGAAGGCTGATAACCACATTTAGTTTGTTAGGAATGTGTACAGAGTAAGAAGGAGAGTAGGAACGCAGTGGAGTTAAGGAATACTAAATCAGTGAAGTAGGAGATACTTTGAAATATCTACTCTGCCAGTGCTTTCTAATTATTTCCTCATTCTTGATTGTTTTTCCCATGGGGGAGACTGTAGGTAGTTGAACTATTGTTTCAAGTAAATCTTCTGAATCTACTTTTACTTGTGGTTATAATCATAACATTTCTAGAAAAGCTTTGTGGCCCCCTAAAATATATGTTTTCATTTATTTTATTTTTCATCTACTAATAGCAGAGCATATTTTCTTTCTTAAAAAATCTAGATGTGCTTCTGAGTGTTTTATGAGACAGCATATTTGCATTGCTTTCTATGTATATGTATTTATACATGCATATATGTGAGTGTGTCTTTCATATGGGGCAGAGAGGAAAAGGAGCCATTTTTCCACTTTGGGAATGACTTCACACGAATCTGCTTTATTTGAGTTACTTTCCTTGCTTAATTGTCTTCATCAAGGTCACTACATGGTAGAAGCACCACAAAAACAGGAATAAGAGAGTTTACAAAGGAGCAATATACCAGGACTGGAATTGTTTGTCTGCTCTCTCAGGGGCAGGATGGAGGAGCTGATGAACAAAAGCAGCCGTTTCCAAGAAAGAACAATGGCATTCTCTGTGACCTGGAGCACAGCTGGTAACCCTGGATCCTCAAACATTAACTCCTTCCTGAAGACCCACATTAACATTTCCTCCAGCCACATCTACAATCTACAGCATCTCAGACAAATTGAACACCTTGCTTTTTTTTTTAATTTAAAAAAATTTTCTTCTAATTGAAAAAAAAATATGTTTTTTTTAGCATTAAAGAACAACTCCAGTAAATTTATAAATGTCTAAATACATGAGGTTTGTTTGTTGAGATTTGTATCTGGAATTACTAAATACCCATGTGACCATGAGCTGCAGGAGGGTGAAGACTGGATTTGCTTTGCTCCACACAGTTTGTCTGGCATGACCCAGTGCCTGGCACACAGTAGGCCCGTGATAAACATTGTTAATCAACTGACTGACAGTAGTTGAAACAGAAAGTCATCAGTGGGTTGAGATTGACTTGAAACATTAACGGAATCAGTCGGATCAAAACATAAATGTGATTTTTTTTGTGTCTTACTGATTTATTTCCTCTGTTTCCCCTCACATAGCCCTGAAAACCTATTTTAAATTTCATGAGGAGCAATGACGTGTTCCACTGTGCCATCTCAAATCTCCTCTGAATTCAGGTTTCATCTTAAGTGCAGAAAAAGTGATGCAGGCTCACAGTAGAAAAGTATATTTTTGAAAATACCCAAATCTCACTGCCCAGAAATAAGAACCACTAAAATGTTTGCTGTTTCCTTCATATTTTTCTGTATTTATATCTTTAATTTATATCTATATTTGCATAATTCAGTACTATAAATATAATTTCATATTCTGCTTTTAATGTAAATGTTATTTCTTAAGCATATGCCATATCATTCAGTTTAGTTCAGTTGCTCAGTCATGTCCGAATCTTTGTGACCGCATGGACTGCAGTACACCAGGCTTCCCTGTCCATCATCATCCTGAAGCTTACTCAAACTCATGTCCATCAATTTGGTGATGCCATCCAACTTTATCATCTTCTGTCATTCCCTTCTCCTCCCACCTTCGATCTTTACCAGCATCAGGGTCTTTTCAAATGAGTCAGTTCTTCACATCAGGTGGCCAAAATGTTGGAGTTTCAGCTTCAGCATCATCCCTTCCAATGAATATTCACGGCCTGATTTCCTTTAGGATGGACTGGTTGGATCTCCTTGCAGTCCAAGGGACTCTCAAGAGACTTCTCCAACACTAAAGTTCAAAAGCATCAGTTCTCTGGCATTCAGCTTAATAGTCGGACTCTCACATCCATACATGTTCAGTTCAGTTCATTTGCTCAGTTGTGTCCGACTCTTTGCGACCTCATGAACTGCAGCATGCCAGGCCTCCCTGTCCATCACCAGCTCCCGGAGTCCACGCAAACCCATGTCCTCCATTTAGTTGGTGATGCCATCCAACCATCTTATCCTCTGTTGTCCCCTTCTCCTCCTGCCCTCAATCTTTCCCAGCATCAGGGTCTTCTCAAATGAGTCAGCTCCTCACATCAGGTGGCCAAAGTTTTGGAGTTTCGGCTTCAGCATCAGTCTTTCCAAATAACACCCAGGACTGATATCCTTTAGGATGGACTGGTTGGATCTCCTCACAGTCCTTGGGACTCTCAAGAGTCTTCTCCAACACCACAGTTCAAAAGCATCAATTCTTTGGCACTCAGCTTTCTTTATAGTCCAACTCTCACATCCATACATGACTACTGGAAAAACCATAGCTTTGACAAGACAGACCTTTGTTGGCAAAATAATGTCTCTGCTTTTTAATATGTTGTCTAGGCTGATCTTAGTTTTTCTTCCAAGTAGAAAAGGTCTTTTAATTTCATGGTTGCAGTCACCATCTGTAGTGATTTTGGAGCTCAAGAAAATTAAGTCTTTCATTGTTTCCATTGTTTCCCCATCTATTTGCCATGAAGTGATGGGACCGGATGCCATGATCTTAGTTTTCTGAATATTGAGTTTTAAGCCACCTTTTTTACTCTCCTTTTTCACCTTCATCAAGAGGCTCCTTAGTTCTTCTTCGCTTTCTGCCCTAAGAGTGGTATCATCTGCATATATGAGGTTATTGATATTTCTCCTAGCAATCTTGATTCCAGCTTGTGCTTCATCCAGTCCAGCTTTTCTCATGATGTACTCTGCATGTAAGTTAAATAAACAGGTGACAATATACAGCCTTGATGTACTCCTTTCCCAGTTTGGAACCAGTTTGTTGTTCCATGTCCAGTTCTAATTGTTGCTTCTTGACCTGCATACAGATTTCTCAGGAGACAGGTCGGGTGGTCTGGTATTCCCATCTCTTTCAGAATTTTCTATAGTTTGTTGTGATCCACACAGTCAAAGGCTTTGGTGTAGTCAATAAAGCAGAAGTATATGTTTTTCTGGAACTCTCTTGCTTTTTCGATGATCCAATGGATCCTGGCAATTTGATCTCTGATCCCTCTGCCTTTCTAAATTCAGCTTGAACATCTGGAAGTTCACAGTTCACAGTTCACCTGACTTGTAGAATTTTGAGCATTACTTTACTAGCAGGTGAGATGAGTGCAATTATGCAGTAGAGCATTCTTTGGCATTGCCTTTTTTTGGGATTGGAATGAAAACTGACCTTTTCCAGTCCTGTGACCACTGTTGAGTTTTCCAAATTTGCTGGCATATTGAGTGCAGTGCTTTCATAGCATCATCTTTTAGGATTTGAAGTAGCTCAACTGGAATTCTATCACCTCCACTAGCTTTGTTTGTAGTGATGCTTCCTAAGGCCCACTTGACTTCACATTCCAGGATGTCTGGCTCTAGGTGAGTGATCACACCATCATGGTTATCTGAATCATGAAGATCTTTTTTGTATAGTTCTTCTTTGTATTCTTGCCACCTCTTCTTTATATCTTCTGCTTCTGTTAGGTTCATGACATTTCTGTCCTTTATTGTGTCCATCTTTGCATGAAATGTTCCCTTGGTTCTCTAATTTTCTTGAAGAGATCTCTAATCTTTCCCATTTTATTATTTTCCTCTATTTCTGTGCATTGATCACTGAGAAAGGCTTTCTTATCTCTCCTTGCTAGTCTTTGGAACTCAGCATTTAAATGGGTATATCTTTCCTTTTCTCCTTTGCCTTTCACTTCTCTGCTTTTCTCAGCTATTTGTAAGGCCTCCTCAGATAACCATTTTGCCTTTTTGCATTTCTTTTTCTTGGGGATGGCTTTGATCACTGCCTCTCATATGATGAAATGAACCTCCATCCATAGTTCATCAGGCACTCTGTCTATCAGATCTAGTCCCTTAAATCTATTTCTCATTTCCAGTGTATAATCATAAGGGATTTGATTTAGGTCATAACTGAATAGTCTAGTGGTTTTCCCTACTTTCTTCAATTTCAGCCTGAATTTGGCAATAAGGAGTTCATGATCTGAGCCACAGTCAGCTCCCGGTCTTGTTTTTGCTGACTGTATAGAGCTTCTCCATCTTTGGCTGCAAAGAATATAATCGGTCTGATTTCATTGTTGACCATCTGGTGATGTTCATGTGTAGAGTCTTCACTTGTGTTGTTGCAAGAGGGTGTCTGCTGTGACTAGTGTGTTCTCTTGGCAAAACTGTTAGCCTTTGCCCTGCTTCATTTTGTACTCTAAGGTCGAATTTGCCTATTACTCCAGGTATCTCTTGACTTCCTACTTTTGCATTCCAGTCCCCAATTATGAAAAGGACATCTTTTTGGAGTGTTAGTTGTAGAAGGTCTTGTGGGTCTTCATAGAACCATTCAACTTCAGCTTCTTCAGCATTACTGGTCGGGGCATAGACTTGGATTACTGTGATACTGAATGGTTTGCCTTAGAAACAAATGGACATCATTCTGTTGTTTTTGAGATTGCATCAAAGTACTGTATTTCAGACTCTTTTGTCGACAATGATGGCTACTCCATTTCTTCTAAGGGATTCTTTCCTACACTAGTAGATATAATGGTCATATGAGTTAAATTCACCCATTCCACTCCATTTTAGCTTGCTAATTCCTAAAATGTCGACATTCACTCTGGCTGTCTCCTGTTTGACTGCTTCCAATTTGCCTTGATTCATGGACCTAACATTCGAGGTTCCTATGCAATAGTGTTCTTTACAGTATCACACTTTACTTCCATCACCAGTCACATCCACAAGTGGGTGTTGTTTTTGCTTTGGCTCCATCTCTTTATTCTTTCTAGAGTTATTTCTCCACTGATATCCCGTAGCATATTGGGCACTCACCTGACCTGGGGAGTTCATCTTTCAGTGTCCTATCTTTTTGCCTTTTCATGCTGTTTATGGGTTTCTCAAGGCAAGAATACTGAAGTGGTTTTCCATTCCCTTCTCCAGTGGACCACATTTTGTCAGAACTCTCCACCATGAGCCATCCATCTTGGGTGGCCTGACATGCCATGGCTCATAGCTTCATTGAGTTAGACAAGGCTGTGGTCCATATCATCAAAACCTCTTAAAAAACATAATCTTGATAGCCATGTTGTATGCCACCATAGAGGGATGTCCCATAATCAGGTTAATTTCTTTTTCTTTCTTTTTACTGTTGGGCATTTAGATCACTTGGAATATTTTTATCTTCATGATCATCTTTACACATAATGTTTGTGAACATCAGATTGCTTTCTTGGAACACTTTCCTAAAAACATACTTGATTATTTTTAAGGCTTTTGATCTAAGTACTGCCACACTGCCTTCTGGTTTTATTACAATTAGTAGAATAAATGGATCTCAGGTGGCCTTGGCCGGCAATGGCTTGGAGTGGGACTTGGGTTGGTCCCACAGACGGGGCTGTCACAGCACTGAGAGCACTAGATTCTAGCCTCTAGGCCAGTGGTCAGTGACAAGGGCTTTGGCCCTTTGGTTTTGCAAAAAGGAGCTTCCACAAAGACGGAAAGTAGTGAAGCAAGTAAAGTTTGTGTGTGTGTGTGTGTTTTTTAAGAGGGTAAAGAATACAGCATATGTGGATAGGCATACAAGCAGACTCAGACAGAGAATCCCCGAGTTGCGCTTGAGTGGCAGTTTAAATCAATTATATGGGGCATTTCTTCTGGTTTTCCTTTGGTCAGTCATTTTGATTTGCCTGGTTCACTGTCCCTATTTGGTATATCTTAGCATTCTTCCATGTGTGAACACGCATCTCTTAGCCAAGATGGATCTTAATGCAAACGTGTCTGGGTATGGCATCTCGAGACATTGCTCCCACTTTTGCCTGCAAGGAGCCTTTCTGTGCCTGTGTGGCTGGGGAGTTCTCCTGACTTTGGGGAATGAGAGATGTGTGGTCTGGGCAGGGCCCAGCCTCCTCCCTTAATTGCTATTCTCATCTTGGAGTTTCCGGTCAATAGAGAATGAATTTCCAATTGCTTTACCCTGCTGAGGCCAGTCTGCCTCCTGGCTCAAAACTTCTAACAGCAGTGAATGAGACTCTAATAGTAACTGATAGCAGCTAACCTTTTTTTAAGTCTTATTATGTGCCAGATACCATACTAAATGCTTTATGTGTGTGTTTTCTCGTTTAACTTTACCCATAGCAATATGAAGTAGGTATTATTCTATACCCATTTAAAGATGATAAACTGAGGCACAAAGAGGTTACAAACTTCCCTGGACTCATACAACTGGATTTTTGGAGCCAAGTGATCAGTTGCCAGAGCCCTGGCCCTTACTATACTGAAGGAATCTTTGGCAGCATTGAAAGGTACCCCTTAAATCTGGTATTTTAATTCTTTGCTAACTATATAGAAGAAAAAACAGTATCTCATTGTAGTTCCTAAGTTTCATTATGTTAATATCAGCAACTTTATGTGCTTTCCTGATATAGCTATTTAGCCAGTTGTATTTCTTCCATCCAGTGTGAATTGTGTTTCCATCACTTGCTACTTAGTGACTTCTTTTTTTTTAAATATAAGCTTCAAATCAGATCAGATCAGTCGCTCAGTCATGTCCGACTCTTTGCGACCCCATGAATCACAGCACGCCAGGCCTCCCTGTCTATCACCACCTCCCAGAGTTCACTGAGACTCACGTCCATCGAGTCAGTGATGCCATCCAGCCATCTCATCCTCTGTCATCCCCTTCTCCTCCTGCCCCCAATCCCTCCCAGCATCAGAGTATTTTCCAATGAGTCAACCCTTCACATGAGGTGGCCAAAGTACTAGAGTTTCAGCTTTAGCATCATTCCTTCCAAAGAAATCCCAGGGCTGATCTCCTTCAGAATGGACTGGTTGGATCTCCTTGCAGTCCAAGGGACTCCCAAGAGCCTTCTCCAACACCACACTTCAAAAGTATCAATTCTTCGCTGCTCAGCCTTCTACACAGTCCAACTCTCACATCCATACATGACCACTGGAAAAACCATAGCCCTGACTAGATGAACCTTTGTTGGCAAAGTAATGTCTCTGCTTTTGAACATGCTATCTAGGTTGGTCATAACTTTCCTTCCAAGGAGTAAGCGTCTTTTAATTTCATGGCTGCAATCACCATCTGCAGTGATTTTGGAGCCCAGAAAAATAAAGTCTGACACTTTCCACTGTTTCCCCATTTATTTCCCATGAAGTGGTGGGACTGGATGCCATGATCTTCGTTTTCTGAATGTTGAGCTTTAAGCCAACTATTTCACTCTCCACTTTCACTTTCATCAAGAGGCTTTTGAGTTCCTCTTCACTTTCTGCTATAAGAGTGGTGTCATCTGCATATGTGAGGTTATTGATATTTCTCCTGGCAATCTTGATTCCAGTTTGTGTTTCTTCCAGTCCAGCGTTTCTCATGATGTACTCTGCATATAAGTTAAATAAGCAGGGTGACAATATACAGCCTTGACGTACTCCTTTTCTTATTTGGAACCAGTCTGTTGTTCCATGTCCAGTTCTAACTGTTGTTTCCTGACCTGCATACAAACTTCTCAAGAGGAAGATCAAGTGGTCTGGTATTCCCATCTCTTTCAGAATTTTCCACAGTTTATTGTGATCCACACAGTCAAAGGCTTTGGCATAGTCAATAAAGCAGAAATAGATGTTTTTCTGGAACTCTCTTGCTTTTTCCATGATTCAGCGGAGGTTGGCAATTTGATCTCTGGTTCCTCTGCCTTTTCTAAAACCAGCTTGAACATCAGGAAGTTCACGGTTCACATATTGCTGAGACTGGCCTGGAGAATTTTGAGCATTACTTTACTAGCGTGTGAGATGAGTGCAATTGTCCAGTAGTTTGAGCATTCTTTGGCATTGCCTTTCTTTGGGATTGGAATGAAAACTGACCTTTTCCAGTCCTGTGGCCACTGCTGAGTTTTCCAAATTTGCTGGCATATTGAGTGCAGCACTTTCACAGCATCATCTTTCAGGATTTGAAATAGCTCCACTGGAATTCCATCACCTCCACTAGCTTTCTTCGTAGTGATGCTTTCTAAGGCCCACTTGACTTCACATTCCAGGATGTCTGGCTCTAGGTCAGTGATCACACCATTGTGATTATCTGGGTCGTGAAGATTTTTTTTGTACAGTTCTTCTGTGTATTCTTGCCACCTCTTCTTAATATCTTCTGCTTCTGTTAGGTCCATACCATTTCTGTCCTTTATCGAGCTCATCTTTGCATGAAATGTTCCTTTGGTATCTCTGATTTTCTTGAAGAGATCCCTAGTCTTTCCCATTCTGTTGTTTCCCTCTATTTCTTTGCATTGATCTCTGAAGAAGGCTTTCTTATCTCTTCTTGCTATTCTTTGGAACTCTGCATTCAGATGCTTATATCTTTCCTTTTCTCCTTTGCTTTTCGCTTCTCTTCTTTTCACAGCTATTTGTAAGGCCTCCCCAGACAGCCATTTTGCTTTTTTGCATTTCTTTTCCATGGGGATGGTCTTGATTCCTGTCTCCTGTACAATGTCATGAACCACCGTCCATAGTTCATCAGGCACTCTATCTATCAGATCTAGTCCCTTAAATCTATTTCTCACTTCCAGTGTATAATCGTAAGGGATTTGATTTAGGTCATACCTGAATGGTCTAGTGGTTTTCCCTACTTTCTTCAATTTAAGTCTGAATTTGGCAATAAGGAGTTCATGGTCTGAGCCACAGTCAGCTCCCGGTCTTGTTTTTGCTGACTGTATAGAGCTTCTCCATCTTTGGCTGCAAAGAATATAATCAATCTGATTTTGGTGTTGACCATCTGGTGATGTCATGTATAGAGTCTTCTCTTGTGTTGTTGGAAGAGGGTGTTTGTTATGACCGGTGCCTTTTCTTGACAAAACTCTATTAGTCTTTGCCCTGCTTCATTCCGTATTCCAAGGCCAAATTTGCCTTACTAAGTATTAAAAATATTCTGATTTGTCTGTGTCTGTTTTGGTTAACTATTATTCCTGTTTGGTGTTTAATTGTATTTATATTGTGGATATCTGAAAGTTTTTCATTTTCAAGCAGTAAAATATATTGTAAGTTCTCTTTGCGATTCCTCCCATCTCTTTGATACTCAGAAAGTAATCAATTTACAGGTATCAGATTGTTATTAATTTAGATTTTCTTTAGAAACTTGTATCTTTTCCTTGAAAAAGAAAATCTTCCTGATAGACCTGGATTTCTTCTTTTTCTCCAAGATTGTACTGTTAGAATCAAAGCGGAAACAAGTATTCTCTAACATTTCTGGTACTCTGAAAACACAATTCATATGAAACATGTATAATATCATGTATGAAACGAGTCGCCAGTCCAGGTTCGATGCACGATACTGGATGCTTGAGGCTGGTGCACTGGGACGACCCAGAGGGAGGGTATGGGGAGGGAGGAGGGAGGAGCGTTCAGGATGGGGAACACAGGTATACCTGTGGCGGATTCATTTCGATGTTTGGCAAAACTAATACAATATTGTAAAGTTTAAAAATAAAATAAAATTAAAAAAAAAATTTCAAGGCAGCAATTTTGTCTGCCCATCCTCACACCCCATGGCTGGCCCAAGAATGGGGAAGCAATGCAAGCATAGATACACATGGCTGATGACGATCTGACACAAAGGATTGAGTTTTGGTTCCAGGGATTCTGTTTTAGTGTCACCAATATAAGTTCCTCCTTCCTGGCACTATAATTCACTTGCACTGGTTCTCAGTATAAGACACCAAAAGATTAGTTACTGGTGAGGGCTTACTTTTAAAATTTAAGCCCTGACAGGATGTACTTTTAATCAGAGATCTCTGCCTTCTGAGATTGACAGCTGTAGAGTAGTCTTTGTTTACAAAGCGTCTCATTAAAAGGCCAGAAAGCCTCCCAATGCTACAATTAGGCTTCTTTCATTTTGCCAACACTATTTGCTGATAATTCTTCACATAAAAGCTTTGATATAAACCATTTTTTCTTCATTCTACTAATTTGTGTCAACATATTTGGGAGTATAATATTCTGTTTAAAAAGAACATATTTATGGAAAACAGTGCAAAGCTTCTCCATCCACTCTAAAATCTAAGCCTAAAATTATTTACATGTAATTTTCAGTGATTTATGACTTATTAATTAATTATCAACTAAAGTAGGGCTGATGTTGAAAAGGGTACTTTTGCTACTGGTTGCTAATATGCCAGGAAAAGAAAACCTACAATTATAAGCAAGACACAGGCAACCATGGTAACAGATAGATCTACTTCTCACAACAAATAAAAACTGTTCGAAAACAACTAATGTTTCTTGATGTTTGACTAGCTGTCACAAACAACTCCAGTGGCCTCTGTTACATTTTTTAAGAAGGTAACTATGAATCTAGATCCATTAACTTTAAGTTAGTTATATGGACCTGGATTTTAATGACTTTAGATTTTAAAATTCTGCAAATGATTTTGATCTGATTTTAGGCTACTTTATAATGTAAGTAACTTAACAAATAACCAATAATGTGTAAATTTTACAATGATTTATGATGCATTATGAGATAGTGAGCAGTTACTATTTTAAAATAATAACTGGAATGGGAATCAAAATGGTTTTTCCAAATATAATGAATAGCTACTCTCATCCAGCCTCATGAAAGGACTGGAAAGTATTTCACAAATTATCTGGATCAGCTTTGGAAATAAGTCCAAGAAACTGAATAGAATAAAAATCCTTTCCTAGAACACCCTAATCAGAGATAATTATTCATAGCAACAGCTAAAATTTACTGAGCACCAACTAGATGCCTGAGAGTTTCCAATCAGTTGACACTGATTTCTCAGGTGCTCTGTAGTCCTTATTTTATGCATAAGAAAAATAAGGCTTAGAGAGTCAAGTAACTTGTCCAAAGTTAACTTCTGGTAAGTGGCAAGCCTGGGACTTAAACCTGACCTATGTGAGTTCAGGATCCAAGCTCTTAACTCCTATGTAATAAATAAATGTCAACTAAATTTTGCCAACCCATCCTAGCTACATGACTATTAATAAGGCGGACTTCTCCATTCTTCCTAAGCTTCATTCTGCCTACATAGTGTTCAAGATGTCTGGGGAATTGGGATTCCACAAAAAGATGTAAGGAGTGACCCAATTAGCCAAAACCACTTGTCTTTCAAGATAACTAAGACTGTTTGTAAATCTCTTATTTTGGGGGTAAAGGAGCCTCCCCTCCTGCCAAGCATAACGCACCACTTTTTGCATAAAAGTTTTTCTGAGTAGGATTAGAGTTCAAGGTGGCTTGTGGTAGCTTTTAATGGGATCCTTCTTTTTCATGACACATGGAGTTTTCCTGTGTGACTAATTTATAGCCATTCTTTAACAAATAGTGGACCAGAACTCCAAATACTAAGTGTATCTCAGGTTTTTTGATACCCATTCTCTCTTGCCATAAAAAAACTACCAGCTTCCTAATCGTATTAATGTAATATTGATATATTATATAAGATGGTGTCATTGGGGAAAGCTGAGTGATGAGAACACATGACCTCTCTACTAGCTTTGTAACTTCTCATGACTCTCTAATTATTTCAAAATAAAAAGTTTTATTTATTTATTTATGTCATGTGGGATCTTAGTTCCCCGACCAGGGTTTGAACCCCCAGCATTGGCAGTTTGGAGTCTTAGGCACTGGATCACCAGGGAAGTCCCCCAAAAGTTTTAAACTATTGCCAAATTTCCATTTTGCCTGGGAAATGAACTTCTGACTTTTGCAGCTGGTACTTTCATCCAGTCGTTTCTGCTTCAGGATTTGGCCAGAGATTTGAAGAATCACTGATGTGTGTTGTTGTTCAGTCACTCAGTCGTGTCCAGCTGTTTGTGACCCCATGGACTGCAGCACACCAGGCTTCCCTGTCCTTCACTATCTCCCAGAGTTTGCTTAAACTCATGTCCATAGAGCTAGTGATGCCATCCAACCATTTCATCCTCTGTCGCTTCCTTCTCCTTCTATGTAGACACAATTTGTCAGCATACTAGGAACATGTCCATAAACCTGCATCTGAGGGTCAACCTCATACCCTTCTCCAGGAAACTAGCTGAGGGCCAGGCTGCCTCTCAAAGCCTCATTAGAAATGAAAGTCTGCCTGCTGTGGAACCACCCCAACCACCGCTAATCCCCCTGAACAGGAAGCACTCACTAGGTGACAGGCTGAGCCCAAAATTCCTTCCTGCGGGGGAGGAAGTATCACGCTCTTGCCTGACCCCTGCCTCTGCTTATTTATCGATATGTATCAACTTCAAACCCTGACAAGGACAAATCACAGGACTGTGGGTTCTGGGAACAGAGTGTGCTGTAGAGAGAAAAGCAAAGCAATCCTGAGTGGAAGATCAAGGCCAGTCCCGAGCCGAGCCCCAGGAGGGCACAGGTCCTTAATCATCAGGAGGATGCTGCACATTCCCTCAGGAAATTTACTCTCTGTAAAATGCCTTGAGCAACTAGGGACAGTTCTCAAAATAAGATACTGATGTAAAGAACTGAGGAGAAGGAAATGGCAACCCACTCCAGTATTCTTACCCGGGGAGTCCTGTGTGCAGAGGAGCCTGGTGGGCTGCCGATGTACAGAGTCGGACACGACTGAAGCAACTTAGCATGCATGCATGCATTGGAGAAGGAAATGGCAACCCACTCCAGTATCCTTGCCTGGAGAATCCCAGTGACAGGGGAGCCTGGCGGGCTGCCATCTATGGGGTCATACAGAGTGAGACATGACTGAAGCGACTTAGCAGCAGCAGCAGGAGTAAAGAACTGAAGGAAGCTCGAGGAAAACATTGAACGATTTGTTCTGGAGGCACCTGTCTGAAATGCAATCTTTTTCTTAAGAAGGAGAAGAGGGAAACACTCAACAGCTTCATCTAGTTAATGAGGCTGATCCTGGAAGTTCCTGGAACTCACTTTGATGCATCCTGCCCAGAAATGCTGTGCCAAATAAAGGGGGTTTGTCCCCAGTTTGTAGTAGAGGAACCTATTGAAGATGGTATTTGGGGGAAAAAGGCTGCAACTTTGAAAAGATAGTTGCATGCTGCAAACGGCGTATATTCAGAGATGGCGGAAGACCTGCTAACAGAATCCGGGAAGACGAATGACGGGGCAGGGAATACAAGGAGCTCTCGTACGAGCCATTTCACAGGCTGCCCTGAAACTGCCCATTTGTCTTCTGCCGTCAACCTACCAAAGCCCTGTTGGCCTCTCTGGAAATAGATTGCTAAATAAGCCTAAGCTTTTTTAGTTTGTAGAATTGGTGAACCAAAGGGGCAGCAGATTTATTTCATGCCTCTAAAGATCATTTATAACATGGCTAAGTGGCCCAGGGTAGAACACAATAAAGGTGATTCATGCAGGAAACCCATTCTGTTGAGGCAGAAACGAAAATCCATATTAAATCAGTCTATTCTGTGCATGGAGGCAGTTGGAGCAAGGCAAGCTCAGTGGTTTCTCAGGCACATTGAAGGCTGAGCACAATTGTTCTGGGTAACATGGGGATATGAGATGCCTTTAAAATGAGAATAGAGCCTCTAGCTCTGGAAGCAGGGGCACCCCTGACCAGGATGAGCTGCCCAGTGGCCCTGCCTAGCAAGTGGGTGTCTGGGACTATATTCTCAGATGGCAGCCAGCCCCTGGGGATCTATTCAATTACCACAAGTCCCTTGCCAGGAGGTTTTCATCAGCTCCACGATTTATCAAGACAGTTGGACCCAGTACCGGAATCCACCTTTGCAAATTGCCCTTCACGGCGGATCTGACTGAGACAGGGACGTTCAATGGCTCTTGGCATTTGAACTCAACTGTAAAACTGACCAACTGAAAAAGTTGCTGATCCTCACCTTCACCTTCCCTTCTGCCCCTGAAGGTCTAAATTGTTGAAGAATGATGTGAGTGCAAGAGCACGTCACAGAGCACATGACATGAGCATGTCACAGGGGCCCACTGTTTTCCACGTGGCTGTTTTTTATAACATTAAATTCCTCCTGGGTTTTTCTCCTTCCTACAGCTGGCACCGCATTTCTTCCCCTTTTTCTTCTGATATCTATCCTGGGCTTTGGTAATGATCAAGTGAAATGCTTTCTGAGCCCCAATCCACACTTTTCAGTGAGAAGTTGACTGGGGCTCTTATCATAAGGCCTCCAACTATATTATAAGTTAATCATGTGTAGAATATTTTTAGCACATCTAATTTGGGGTTTTCCTTCTCCACTGTCTCTTTCCCTTGCATTAGCCTTTATTCATACAGTAATGTTGCAACTTCAAATATAGTTATTCAATCATAGTGAACAATCTCTAACGCAAGCTGTTTGACAGCAAGGGAGTCTGAAATGGAGACAATCCATAACTACATACAGATCAGGGTGGCACTGGCCATAAATCGTTGGTCCTCATTTGTTGTCTTTATTGAAAGCTGACAGTGGCCATTGTGATACATTCTAAAGGGTGGTCTAAGAGCAAGTCCAGAGCTGTGATAAAGGTAAGAATTCCATCCACACTGAATTTAGCAAAGACAAAACCCTCATCAAAGCAAAGCCTTTTCTCCATAAAAATGAAAATCTATTAACTTGTTATACTTTTATCAAAAGTGCTGACGCCCTTAGAGGTAATGGTAAGCTATCCTGTCTATTGACAAAACACTTGAAAACTGGTTTTAGATGGGAATCACTGGCGTTCCTCAAAAATAATTCATGTCTATTCTTATGCCTGGAAGGGATGCACTGAAGGTTTATTTTATGGGAAAAGCAATCTGGTAGATTGTAGACAGAATACTAAATTTGTGTGGTCATGCAAATCTCATAAGCATGAACTAAAACATACTGAGTGCATAAATTAACCAGAGCTCCTATTGGATTTTTTTCTACAAAAATAGTTCCTTATCTCAAAACAGTATTTTAATTTGTTTCCCTTTCAAAGACTAAGGGTATACTCCTGCTACTCCTGCTAACAAGCAGCTGCTCATCAAACTATATGGAGAGAATTAATTTAATGAAGAGTTTCTATTTAGGAAAAAGCAGTAGGAGGAAAGGCAAACAGTTGCAGCTTCCACCAGGCTAACGGGGTTTTACATGCTGGAGAAGCAGCTGGAAATTTGGATGACAGTTTTGAAAGATGGATGATAAGGAGAAGGTCACTGAAATTGAAATGGTGGGTGAGAAAGTGGAGCAGACCAGGATAATATGGCAAAACTGAATCATCTCATACGTGTTCAAGCCTTTAAGGAACTCTTTTCTTTTTGCTTCAAACAGTTTGCTATTCTCCCCGGTGACAAAATGTCCCATGAATGGCATAGATTATTGGCCTTTTTTCTTCCACTCAAATCAGTTCTAAGAGCAATGTTTAAAGTTCGGTTTATATGATAAAGGATGCTCCCCTCAGACCCTCGTCAGATTGTGAATGTGTGTCTTTTGCATAAATATGATTTTTTTTAAAGTGAATGTTTGTTCCCAAGCTACCTTAAAAACAATGTGTGTGTTTACAAAACAAACACACACTATAGCTTGGAAAATTCCTTTGTCATGGACTGATCAGCCACAAGTGATACTGACTTAAAAGCTGAACCAAATAAAACTTGACAGCAAGGCAAAATATTTTATAGGCAAAGTGACATTTTATAATAATGGAATAATAAATGCAGAAGGGAAAATGAAGCAAGGCTAAAATATAATCTCAGATCCATTGATGCTAAAGAGGGGTGAATCTCAATTAGACTTTTCCTGCTTTTATTGCACTAATAATTAAGGCTATGACTGAAGCACCCTTAAACTTGGAGAACGCTAGTATTTCTAATCATGGTATCACATTTCTCCAATCATTTGTCTATATGAGAATCTGATGATACAGCGTGGAAGCCTAGGTAGCATGCTGAAGTGGATGGAAGAAAGTGATGGGACAATCACAGGACCACTTTATCAAGCACTTCAATTTGGAACCAGATGAAGCAATGTTTAAATCATCCTGATGAATATAATCCAACCCAAAACACATCTACTTCTTGACATAAATCAGATTAGAAACGTAATTAATAAAGACCAGGTAAGTTTACTTGCCTGCTTCCGTCTTCCACCACACTATGAAACTCAGCTCACAGAAGTGATTTGGGTCAGTTTAGGAAAATTAACAGGGTCTATTCCATAGCACAAAAGTTGTAAAGAGGATTTTTTTAAAAACCTAATGTTTAACTGTGGAAAAAGAGAAACAGTAAAGGCTGGTCTTAACACAGAGGTTTAGATTTAGGATGAAAAGAGAGCCTGGATAATAAGGAGAGGAAAGTTGGAGTGTGTATTCACCCAGCTCCAGAGACATGCATCTGCTTTCTTTAAGTCCTAGTCAAATGTACTTTGGGGCAGGTGGCAACTAGATTTATTATGATGACCATGTCAAAATCTATATAAATATCGAATTACTATTATGCACATCTGAAACTAACATGATGCTGTATGTCAATTGTATTTCAATTTTTAAAAAATATACTCTGGGTTCACAACGACTCCAAGCTGGAAAAAGCCCATAAGTCCTCATTTTTATCACTCAGAAACAGATATTTCCACAAAAGAATCATCATGGTGTAATACAGAAGAAATAAACCAAGGCAACCAGGAACTCACAATCAACAAATTAGTAAATAAAATAATGATTTAATGGAGGCATTAATTATTCATTCATTTGATAGATGTTTATTGATGCCTGCTTTATCCAGGGTTCTATGTGAGGTGCTGGAGGACAATTGGAAATGACCCAAGCATCTCATCTCTGGGTAGTTGGTTTCATTAGGTATGGAGTGGGGTTTTGAAACAGGTTGCTTTTTTTTTTTAGCTACTAAGATAATTCTGAGGATCCACAGATTGAGAACTCAAAACCTGAAACAGTGATTCTCAATATCTGTGTTGCCGGTAGGTCAGAGACAGAACAGTAGGGAGGAATTAGAACTGATGCAGAGACCACTGATCATAACTCCAGTCTCTGTACTTGCAGGACAGCAGTTACAGGGTGCCCTGCTGGGAAGACTGAGGACTTTTGATCCAAACACTGTGCGGCTGCTTAGAAGCAGCATGACCAGGAATCAAGTTATTAAACTCCTCAAATGGGGACTTACAACTACTTCCCCAGGTAGCACTAGTGGTAAAGAACCTGCCTGGTAATGCAGGAGATGTTAAGAGACAGGGGTTCAATCCCTGGGTCAGGAAGATCCCCTGGGGGAGGGCATGGCAACCCACTCCAGTATTCTTGCCTGGAGAGTCCTCATGGACAGAGGAGCCTGGCAGGCTACAGTCCATGGGGTCACAAAGAGTTGGACATGGCTGAAGTGACTTAGTACAGCATCAGGTGAGACCACAACAAGGCTCTGCTTTGAGCCTGGTCCATTGCAAGGCTGAGTTTCTGTCCTTTTACTGAGTATGGCGCACCCTCTCTTTTTTTCCCTTTTACTTTAAAAAAATTGTTTTCATTCTTCACAGTCTAATCCCAGCCTACATTCTCTGTGAAAGCTTCTTGACACCCCACCACCCCCATTTCCAAGGCTCATCGACCTCCCTCCTCCGTACTCCTTCAGCCCTCGTATTCAGGATCACACAATCTGATGCTCAATTGTCCTCCAATTACTGCATGAGTATTGCTTCAGTTTTCCTGGCTGGGTTGTCCCTGACCATTTGGATAATGTTTCTTTCCATAGAGGTATAAAAGACTTACTTGCTGGCTGGTCAAAAGTACCTGTTGGGCTACTGCCATAAGAGACATCTAAAGAGGGAAGGAGCACCCTCATTTTTCTGTCAACATAATGCAGTGGAGATCTGCCAGCACTGCCACCGCCTCTGGTAGGCATTAGTATTCTGAAATAATCATCAGAATGCCAGTCTCCTTCCACCCCCACTCACTTATTTTGTTGGAAAAATGCAAAACCTGCATTTTTCCATGAACCAGATTTTACTCTATGCACAGAGTGAATGCAGCGTCTGTGTTTAGCATCCCAATGTGATAATTATACATTATGCTTACTCCATGGCTAAATCCTGCATAGGATCTATACTAAAACACAAAGGAACGACTAAACACGCTAGTGTGTTATCTTCCCCTTCCTTTCCCTTGTGATTTTTTTTCTTATCATCCGGATTGCTCCCATGCTGAACTGTGCCTGTGAAAATAATGGAGAAACCTCAGATGTGTATATAACTTGAAAGGTGAGTGACAGAAGAGGGGAATTACTGGGACATCTGTGCCAGCAAAAACATGAACATATTGGGAAGAGGGAGCAGTGTTTGTGTGTGTGTGTGTGTTTGTGTGTGTGAGAGAGAGACAGTATGCCTATAGAGAAAGCAGATTTTTTTTTTTTTAATGAAAACAAAAGCTGGGTTATGTAAGCAGCACAATTTGAAATGGCTTGTATAGCAAGAATGGAAACAAGTTATGAATATTCATAAGTAAAATGGAAGAAGTGTTCATTTGCAAGGAGGAAGTAAAGATGAAATTCTAAATATCATTTGGCCACAATTTTATCCAGGAAATTTTAGATGTGTAGATCACATAATACAAATACAAATTCAAAACCAACTAACCCCATTGCCTAAAATTTCCCCTTCAACACACTAATAACCAGTTTATGAATATTTCCACATACTATTGAGCCAATTTGCCTTAAATTTGATTTTTGTATCTCTGAAGATGTAAAAGTGAAAGAAGAAAGAAATAACAAAAACAAGAACCATATACAAATATTAACTCTAAATGGGCCACAGGATTAAATGTAAGAGCCAAAACTATAAAACTTATACAAGAAAGCATAAGAGGAAATCTGTAAATTTGTGGCCTTTGGTTGGAAAAAGGATCCTTAGATATGACCCCAAAGCATAAGCAAGATAAGAAGAAAAGATAGATAAACAGGACTTCTTTGAAATTAAAAACTTAGGTACTTTCAAAAGATACTATTAAGAAAGTGAAAAGACAACGTACAGAATGGGAGGAAATATTTCCAAATCATATATCTGATAAGGGCCTTGAATCTCAAATATATAAAGAACCCTTCAGTTCAGTTATTCAGTCATGTTTGACTCTTTGTGACCCATGGACTGCAGCACGCCACACTTCCCTGTCCATCACCAACTCCTGGAGTTTATTCAAACTCATGTCCATCGAGTTGGTGATGCCATCCAACCATCTCATCCTCTGTCATCCCCTTATCCTCTCATCTTCAATCTTTCCCAGCATCAGGGTCCTTCTAAAGAGTCAGTTCTTTGCGTCAGGTGGCCAAAGTATTGGAGCTTCAGCTTCAGCATCAGTCCTTCCAATGAATATTCAGGACTGATTTCCTTGAGGATTGACTGGCTGGATCTCCTTGCAGTCCAAGGGACTCTCAAGAGTCTTCTCCAACACCACAGTTCAAAAGCATCAATTCTTCAGCCCTCAGCTTTCTTGATAGTCCAACTCTCACATCCATACATGACTAGAGGAAAAACCATAGCTTTGACTAGATGAACCTTTGTTGGCAAAGTAATGTCTCTGCTTTTTAATATGCTGTCTAGGTTGGTCATAACTTTCCTTCCAAGGAGTAAGTGTCTTTTAATTTCATGGCTGCAATCACCATCTGCAGTGATTTTGGAGCCAAGAAAAATAAAGTCAGCCACTGTTTCCCCATCTATTTGCCATGAAGTGATGGAACCAGATGCCATGATCTTAGTTTTCTGAATGTTGAGCTTTAAGCCAACTTTTTCACTCTCCTCTTTCACTTTCATCAAGAAACTAGTTCTTCTTCACTTTCTGCCATAAGGATGGTATCATCTGCATATGAAGTTATTGATATTTCTCCTGGCAATCTTGATTCCAGCTTGTGCTTCCTCCAGTTCAGTGTTGCTAATGATGTACTCTGCATATACTAGTTATTCAGTTCAGTTCAGTCGCTCAGTCGTGTCCGACTCTTTGCGACCCCATGAATTGCAGCACGCCAGGCCTCCCTGTCCATCACCAACTCCCGGAGTTCACTCAGACTCACGTCCATCGAGTCAGTGATACCATCCAGCCATCTCATCCTCTGTCGTCCCCTTCTCCTCCTGCCCCCAATCCCTCCCAGCATCAGGGTCTTTTCCAGTGAGTCAACTCTTCACATGAGGTGGCCAAAGTACGGGAGTTTAAGCTTTAGCATCATTCCTTCCAAAGAAATCCCAGGGCTGATCTCCTTCAGAATGGACTGGTTGGATCTCCTTGCAGTCCAAGGGACTTTCAAGAGTCTTCTCCAACACCACAGTTCAAAAACATCAATTCTTCGGTGCTCAGCCTTCTACACAGTCCAACTCTCACATCCATACATGACCACAGGAAAAATCATAGCCTTGACTAGACGGACCTTTGTTGGCAAAGTAATGTCTCTGCTTTTGTTATTAGAAAAACAATAGTAGTCTCTGCTACTAGTTATTAGAAAAATGCAAATCAAAACCACAAAGAGGTGCTTCCCTGGTGGTCCAGCGGTTAAGAATCCATGCCTCAGTGCAGTGGACACTCATTCAATCCCTGGCTGGGAATATTCCACATGCTGTGGGGCGACTAAGCCCGTGAGCCACAACTACTGAGCCCACACACCCTGGAGCCTGTGCTCTGCGACAAGAGCAGCCTGTGCACTACTTTCTACTTGAAGAGAGTAGTCCCCGTTCTACACAACTGGAGAAAGCTCCCGTACAGCAATAAAGACCCAGCACAGCCAAAAAAAAACAAAGCCCCACAATGAGATACCACTTCACACTCACTAGAATAGCAATACAGGCATATCTTGGAGATTTTGAGGGTTTGATTCCAAACCACTGAGATAAAGTGATTATCTCAATAAAGGGAGTCACACAATTTTTTAAAAGATTTCCCAGTACATATAAAAGTTATGTTTATACTACACTGTAGTCTATTAAGTGTTATTAGCATTATATCTTAAAAAAGTACATATTTTAATTTAAAAATGCTTCATTGCTAACCATCATCTGATAACTCAGAGTTGCCCAAGCCTTCAATTTGTGAAAATGCACTATCCATGAAGCACAATGAAAGGAGATATGCCAGTAACCCAAAAGTTAGATAATAATAAGCGTTGGTGAGGATATGGAGAAAATGTGACCTTCATACACTGCCACTGGGAATGTAAAATGGTACAGCTATTTTGGAAAACTGTTTTCAGCAGTATGCCAGACAGATAAACATAGAATTAACATTTGACTCAGTAATTCCACTCCAGAAATGTACTCAAGAGAAATGAAAACATATGCCCACACAAAAATTTATACACAAATATTAATAACAGCATTATTAATAATAACCAAAATGTAGAAATAACCCAAATATCCATCAGCTGATGAATGGGTAAACAAAACGTGGTTATCCATACAATGGGATATTATTAAGCCATAGAAAGGAATTAAGTACTGATTTCACGCTATATCATGGATGAACCTTGAAAACACTGTGCTAAGTAAAAGAAGCTCCTCAAAAAAGACCACATATCATATGATTCCATTTATATGAAGTATCTTCTAGAGACAAGAGAGTTGATTAGTGGTTGTTTAGGTCTGTGGAGAATATAGGGGTGATAACTAAAAAGATAAGGGATTTCCTTTTGAAGTGATGAAAAATGTTCTAAAATTGACTATTATAATGGTTGCACAACTCTGTGAATATACTAAAAGCCATCAAATGTCATCCTTTAAATGGGTAATGTATGTGAATTATTATTTCAAAAACACTTTGCAAAAGAAAAAGGAAGCAATCAGCATGATCTTGCACTCCATCAGAAATCTCAAACTATTTATTAAACAAAGCTCTATCAATGAAATTGTTGGTGAATTAAAAGTTCAGGACAAAAGGAAAAGAAAATGCTCAAATGAAACCTCATCCTAATGTCTAATCCATCCCCTAAGGCTCATGCACCATGGTGTGAATTTTAATGATGGGGTCTTACATAAGTGAGATTTCTTTTTTTCCTCAAGCAGAACTTTGATCCTTCATACATTTGCCTCAAAAATTAGAAGCCTCAAAGTGAAGTTGGTATCAAACAGCCGACTACTAGATGGTATTTGCACAGTATTTCACCTCCAAAGCCTCAACCTGATAGTATTTTTCTTTTTGTTTTCATGAAGCTAAGAATACAGGTTGGGTAATCTCCCAGATTTTGATTAGTAATCAGTGAATCTTGAGGATGAATTCAAATAACTGAAATCTCACCTCTTGAATCAGGAAGGGTAAGGACAAAGATTAAAATATAGTTGAACCTATTCATGGGATCTAGATAATGAGCCCAAAATGTATCTCCAGACCAGTATTTTCAGACTGTGCCCCATGGAGGCTGCTGCTGGGAGAGAGCCAGGGAAGATATGCTTCAGGTCCTCCACCTGAGCATCTCTGCTTCTACTTGTTTTAAATACAGAGTTTCTGCTTCGAGAAGAAATTTATCAGTGTTTCTACTAAAGCAAGTGTTGAAACCTAGGGATCTAGACCATATGAATTCACAGAGGCATCCTCACAAGATTTTTGGCATAAAAAAGATCACATTCAGGTGCTGATATCATTCAGAGAGGAGGCCTTACTAGCTCACACAAGACCTGCTTCCAATAAAGGACCTTCACCCCCAAATATTTCTGGGAGGGTTCTGAGAGACATTTTACATACTCTCTAGAACAGGTCACCATTTATTCATCCAAAAAGGCATCAGCTCTGTGCCTGGCATAATACAAATCTCTGCCATGCTTCAAGTGTGGCGTTTCTGCACTGCCCTCATCCTTAACTTAGCTCCTGCGGCTAGACAAGGCTAACACTTCCACTGAGAGAGACCATCTTTCCAGTCACTTTGGACCAGCTGCTGATTTTAAAAAGTGCCATTAACACCCTACTGGAGGAAACATGGTTCTCCCTAATCCTTCCAACACAAATACATAACAAGAAGAGTTTCTGACTATTAAAAAAATCTTTACTGCCTTAGATAAGAGATAAAACTAGATATTTCATCATGTAGCTTTATTTTTTAATTTATTTCTAATTAGAAGAAGATAAAGAGATGGGAATACCAGACCACCTGGCCTGCCTCCTGAGAAATCTGTATGCAGGTCAAGAAGCAACAGTTAGAACTGGACATGGAACAACAGACTGGTTCCAAATTAAGACCGTATTTTGTCACCCTGCTTATTTAACTTATATGCAGAGTACATCATGAGAAATGCTGAGCTGGATGAAGCACAAGCTGGAATCAAGTTCGCTGGGAGAAATATAAATAACCTCAGATATGCAGACAACACCACCCTTATGGCAGAAAGTGAAGAAGAACTAAAGAGCCTCTTGATGAAAGTGAAAAAGGAGCGTGAAAAGGGTGGCTTAAAACTTAACATTCAGAAAACTGAAATCATGGCATCTACTCCCTTCACTTCATGGCAATAGATGGGGAAGCAATGGAAACAGTGAGAGACTTTATTTTTAGGGGCTCTAAAATCACTGCAGATGGAGACTGCAGCCATGAAATTAAAAGATGCTTGCTTCTTGGAAGAAAAGTTATGACCACCCTAGACAGCATATTAAAAGCAGAGACATTACTTTGCTGACAAAGGTCCATCTACTCAAAGCTATGGTTTTTCCAGTAGTCATGAATGGATGTGAGAGTTGGACTATAAATAAAGCTAAGAATTGATGCTTTTGAGCTATAGTGTTGGAGAAGACTCTTGACAGTCCCTTGGACTGCAAGAAGACCCAACCAGTCCGTCCTAAAGTAAATCAGTCCTGAATATGCATTGGAAGGGCTGATGCTGAAGCTGAAACTCCAATACTTTGGCCACCTGATGTGAAGAACTGACTCAGTGGAAAAGACTCTGATGCTGGGAAAGATTGAAGGTGGGAGGAGAAGGGGACAACAGAGGATGAGATGGTTGGATGGCATCACTGACTCAATTGACATGAGTTTGAGTAAATTCTGGGAGTTGATGATGGACGGGGAAGCCTGGCATGCTGCAGTCCATGGGGTCACAAAGAGTTGGGCACGACTGAGCGACTGAACTGAGAAGATAATTGCTTTACAATGTTGTGTTGATTTCTGCTATACGACAACATGAATCAGCGGTAAATACACATATATATTTCCCTCCTCTTGAGCCTCCTTCCCACCCCCACTCCCACCCCACCCCTCCAGGTCATCACAGAGCACCAAACTGACCTCCCTGTGTTATATAACAGCTTCCCACTGGATAGACACTTTACACAGGACAGTGAGTCTATGTCACTGCTGTTCTCTGAATTCATCCCACCCTCTCTTATCCCACGGTCTCCACAAGTCTGTTCTCTATGTCTGCATCTCTCATGTAGCTTTAGACTGGGGGGTTTCTAAGTTGAATGGACTATCACCTGTTTGCAGGAAACAAAAACAAAAATAGGCTTTTGAAAATCTAACTCCCCAAATCCACCATTGCTGGTTTCAAGTGGCATTTTAACTCATAGTTTCTTACTTGGCCTCCCCCAGTTTTCCACTGAAATGCCCATTGGGACTCAGAGAACAATGAACCCTCAGACAGACAGCCTACCTACTACCAGACTATGTATGGCAGCTGGACTAATTCATTAGTGGAGTTTACTATTCATGGGACTGATACTAGATTTAGCAGAATCTAGCCAACATTTGGGAATTTAAAAAACCCATCCCTTCCACCCTGACCCAGGGATCTGAGTCTGTTCCAGCCATAACTTGGACAAGTGTTCTTCTGCCTTACCCCATCTGGGAAGCCAAAGTGTTGGAATATACCAATCTTTTCAGATCAATTTAGGTAGAAAAGGTTGGATTTATAGATTTTTATCTCTATATTTTTGGCAACATTTCTTCTATGCACTGTTAGCCAACACTATGGTGAAATGATCTTAAATTTAAATGATGATAGAAGGAATTTTATTTTGTTCACTGATGCATACCTATTACTAAGAACAGTGCCCAGCCATAGAGTAAACACTCAATTAATATTCATTGTTTAAATGTTTGTATGTAACCAATTTTAAAAAATCAAGAGGGTCTCAATCAGTTTCTAATCACATTTGCATTTAGTTTTTGAAGAGAACTTAGGCATGGAATTCTTTAATAATTGATGAAGAATTTTATGGAGAATTTTATCATGAAATTCACCAAGAGCTTAGAGTAACAAAAGCAGGAGCTTCATTTAACAGCAAAGGAATTAAAAAGGAACTTTGTTTATTAGTGACCTTCAAGGAATCAGCCCCACGTCCTCTCCCTGCCAAACCGAAGCCAGTGCTAACAAGCCTGCTCATTTGCCAGAGCTGAGCTGGGTTCCCTGTCAGCAGCGCTGACACTGCAAGGAAGGGAAAAATAATTACTTCTTAAAGCCATGCATTAATTTAAGCACTTGGGAAAATTCAATTTGTAAAAAAAAAATAAAGAATTAAATGGGAACAAAAGAAATACTGTGTTTAATGTCAGAATAGGAAGGTTAGAGACTGAAAAGTGGTGAACAAAATCAAGTGTGGGGAAACAAAGTGAGGTGAAACCCACAGGGAGACCAGCCCTGCATGGCAGTGCGCTTGGCACACACCTCTCCACCTGCAAATGTGGGCATTGCCCTCGGCACACTTACACCACCACCTGCTTCCTGCTCTCCAGACAAGGGGGAGAATACTCACTAACATCCTGATGATGACTCTAGAACCTACTTATTTTAGGAAGAGGCATCAAAATCATGAGTACCGATGGGAGATTTCTGTCCACGTGGAGTTCAAAGTAGCTCTGGGGTCTTCTTTTTCTCTTTTCTCCCTGTCTTAGCTCCTATGACTCGAGAAGGCAATGGCAACCCACTCCAGTACTCTTGCCTGGAAAATCCCATGGATGGAGGAGCCTGGTAGGCTGCAGTCCATAGGGTCGCTAGGAGTCGGACACAGCTGAGCAGCTTCGCTTTCACTTTTCACTTTCATGCATTGGGGAAGGAGATGGCAACCCACTCCAGTGTTCTTGCCTGGAGAATCCCAGGGACAGGGGAGCCTGGTGGGCTGCCATCTATGGGGTTGCACAGAGTCGGACATGACTGAAGCAACTTGCAGCAGCAGCAGCAGCTCCTACGACTCCTATGTCTAACATTCTTTTGCTTCATCAGCTTTGAGGGTAAACATGAAGGAGGAGGCTAAACTAGTTTTAATTCTGCCATTCAAAGGTGCTTTAAAACATGGGTTTGGAGAATTCCCTAGTGGTACAGTGGTACAGTTAGGACTCTGCGCTCTCACTGATGAGGGTCCGGGTTCAATCCCTGGCTGAAGAACTAAGATCCAATAAGCTGTACCATGTTGCCAAAACAAAGATTTTATTATCCTTTATAAGCATGGGGAGGCCTCCAGGTCAAAGACAACCGCCACTGAAAAGATAGTTTATTATATTTACAGATGCCAAGAAGTGGGAAAACACCACAATATGGTGGGGAGGGCTCTCTAGGGAAGCATTGGGTTGGTCAGGAGGCAGAGGAAGAGGGAAAGTTGTGAACAAGAGCCTTTATTGTGACTTCTGCAGGAAGGAATGGGTCTGGCACAATAAGCAAACTTAAAATTGGCTAATTTGGATCATTTCAATGGGCTCCGGGCACAGAGTCTGTCCCTAGTTGTTCAGTACCTGAACCTGTGGTGCTTGGGGCAAGTAGATGATGGCCCAGAATGTAAACGCTGGATAAAGGCTGTGATTGAGGTTAAGGGCTCTGGATAGATTGGTTTGCATTTGAAAGGTGTGCTTACTGGTCATTTGTTCACTGTCTCTAGGAATTGGCTAGCCCTGGTAAGGTTAGTCCCTCCAAGGTCAGCAAGGCTAGATGTCAAAGCATCAGAATGCAGAGAATCACAGACATGCTTCATACAAAAGGCACTTACATAGATTCAGTTTACTAGACTAGTAAAACGTTTCACTTGGTGATTTCTATCATAGCATGGAACTTCAGTTTTTGGAATATCAGGCTCCCTAAAAATCCAAAACCAAAAAGAGCTCCTCAGTGAACACGAATAAACTGCTTCTACTGCCTGGGGACCATTCTCATCCTTACCCTGGGGATCTGCCGTCTCTGAATACTAAGCAAAGTGCTTCAGGAGAAGGATGCTTTATATTTCATTATTAACCTTTAGCTTGTCACAGTATGAAGGAAAAGGATGGTTGAAGAACTGTTGATGAAAATAGGGAGATTTTCTCTCTATTGCAAGGTGAAACTCTGACCTGTACATCAATAGTAGAAGCTCTTATCAGTCAATAGAAGTTCAGAACCTTGGAGAAATGGGTCTGCAGGAAATTACTTTCATAGAGGAGAAAAAAAGACAGCAGGTTATTGGCCCTAAGAGGCTCTTAAATTCCAAAAATAAAATCCAGATGAAGATGTCAAAAGAAGGGGAAACATTCAGCCACATCAAAAACTAAGATTTCCTACCAATATATTATTGGAGTTTGTAAAGAATTCTCTCCAGCACTAAAGCTGATAGAATTGAATTGAAAGCTATACTCAGTGGCTCATTCAATGAATGTCAATTTGAAGCTAGTGGAGGTGATGGAATTCCAGTTGAGCTGTTTCAAATCCTGAAAGATGATGCTGTAAAGGTGCTGCACTCAATATGCCAGCAAATTTGGAAAACTCAGCAGTGGCCACAGGACTGGAAAATGTCAGTTTTCTTTCCAATCCCAAAGAAACGCAATGCCAAAGAATGCTCAAAGTACTGCACAGTTGCACTTATCTCACACGCTAGTAAAGTGCTCAAAATTCTCCAAGCCAGGCTTCAGCAATACGTGAACTGTGAACTTCCAGATGTTCAAGCTGGTTTTAGAAAAGGCAGAGGAACCAGAGATCAAATTGCCAACATCCGCTGGATCATCGAAAAAGCAAGAGAGTTCCAGAAAAGCACTACTTCTGCTTTATTGACTACGCCAAAGCCTTTGACTGTGTGGACCACAACAAACTGTGGAAAATTCTGAAAGAGATGGGAATACCAGACCACCTGACCTGCCTCCTGAGAAATGTGTATGCAGGTCAGGAAGCAACAGTTAGAACTGGACGTGGAACAACAGACTGGTTCCAAATAGGAAAAGGAGTCAAGGCTGTATATTGTCACCCTGCTTATTTAACTTATATGCAGAGTACATCATGAGAAATGCTGGGCTGGAAGAAGCACAAGCTGGAATCAAGATTGCCGGGAGAAATATCAATAACCTCAGATATGCAGATGACACCACCCTTATGGCAGAAAGTGAAGAACTAAAGAGGCTCTTGATGAAGGTGAAAGTGAAGAGTGAAAAAGTTGGCTTAAAGCTCAACATTCAGGAGGGTTCAGGATGGGGAACACATGTATACCTGTGGCGGATTCATTTTGATATTTGGCAAAACTAATACAATTATGTAAAGTTTAAAAATAAAATCAAATTAAAAAAAAAAGAAAAAAGAAAACGAAGATCATGGCATCTGATCCCATCACTTCATGGGAAATAGACGGGGAAACAGTGGAAACAGTGTCAGAATTTATTTTTTTGGGCTCCAAAATCACTGCAGATGGTGACTGCAGCCATGAAATTAAAAGACACTTACTCCTTGGAAGGAAAGTTATGAGCAACCTAGATAGCATATTCAAAAGCAGAGACATTACTTTGCCAACAAAGGTCCATTTAGTCAAGGCTATGTTTTTTCCAGTGGTCATGTATGGATGTGAGAGTTGGACTGTGAAGAAAGCTGAGTGGCGAAGAATTGATGCTTTTGAACTGTGGTGTTGGAGAAGACTCTTGAGAGTCCCTTGGACTACAAGGAGATCCAATCAGTCCATTGTAAAGGAGACCAGTCCTGGTTGTTCATTGGAAGGACTGATGCTGAGGCTGAAACGCCAATACTTCGGCCACCTCATGCGAAGAGTTGACTCATTTGAAAAGACCCTGATGCTGGGAGGGATTGGGGGCAGGAGGAGAAGGGGACGACAGAGGATGAGATGGTTGAATGGCATCACTGACTCGATGCAGATGAATTTGGGTGAACTCTGGGAGTTGGTGATGCACAGGGAGGCCTGGCATGCTGCAATTCATGGGGTCACAAAGAGTCGGACACGACTGAGTGACTAAACTGAACTGAAACTTAAGAAGAGCTTGCTTTTTTCTTGCAGTGCTCATATCCTGCGTGGTGGAACTCAGGAGGCAGTATACAGATATATCTTCCTCTGGAATGGATATGTCGAGAGAGTGTGTAATTGCCTCGGTTCTGTCTCGCCACAACAAAGACTTGAAATGGCCGACCAGTGTTGCAGGTTGGTTAGAGCTCAGGGTTTTATTTGGTAAACAATGGACAGTGCACCCTTGACATGTGAGGGTGGGCCAGCCCCAAAGGAGAGGCCTCAACCTGTCTTGGCTCCCTCTTTTTATACACTTTTCTCCTCTCTCCTGAGCCTGCCCTATGTAAAGTAGAGCTAGCCAGGAAGGAGGCGTGTTTGTTTCACCTGAGGTTCTTACTCAGGTCCGTGGATTTTTCCTTTGTTCCCTTTTTGTGGGCTTTTCCCTTTCTTTGTCTTTTAGCCACTGCCATTTTGGACTCCTTTTTCCTATTCTAACCACCTAACAGATATGCAAGCAAAGCAAAAACAGTAGCAAAATATGCCCATGGAATGAAAGTATTAGCAATGAATAAAAAATGTCAGACATGATGCTAAAAACTCCAGAGGAAAAACACGTGTCTGAAATGGCTTTATTTCAGAAACCAAAAGAAATTGTTTAAAAACTGTCAACCTCAACAGAATGAAAGAAGATATAACTTTCATGGAAAAGAAGCAGATTAAAAAAATAGGAGAGTCTGAGATGAAAAGGGAACTGGGTAAGATAAGAAAGGCATTCAGGAAAACTAAAAATATAATAATAGCAGAACCCCAAACCAGAGCACTTACTGAGAAAAAACCAAAACGGTCAGAAAATCAAATCAGTGTAGAGAAGGCAAGATTAAGAAACTCTTTAGGAAAACAGACAAAGAGAATAAAGAAAAAAATGACAAGAAAGAGGATAAGTATCTATGACAGAGAACAGAGATTCAGCTGAGCAATTCTGTGGTGGACCTGAGGAAGGAAACACAAAGATGGAACAAGAGCATGAGTCAGACATAAATATGTAACACTTTCCCAGACCAAAAATACGGGAGAATTTGACTCAGTAGGCTTCATCACATTCTTAGACAATTTAGGTACATCCTGACAAATACTTGATATGTAAGAACTACAAGAAAGAATATATATATATATATATATATGCCAAAGCCAAAAAGTGGATTATGTGCAAAGGATAAAAGTTAGGTTGGCCTCTGTGACGCTAATCTATGACTAGATATTACAGTGTGAAAAAGGTCAGCTGATAACAACAGGAACCACTTAGTACAAATAACTATTGAGAATTTAGTTACAATACCAGAGAGACAAGTCTAAAATTTTTTTTGAAAAACAAGATATATATGACAAAAGAATCATTTAATTCTCAAAATCATTTAGTTCCTAAAACTTAAAATTATGTTACAAAATTCAAGAATTAGGGTGGTAACAGGTTTTTAAATTCTACATTTCATATGAGGACTCAGAAGATTGCTTTCCATTCTTAATCTGATATAAAAAGATTACAGTTTTTAATGTCATTTTAAAAGTGTAAGGACAACAGATGTGTGTGTGTGTGTGTGTGTGTGTGTGTGTGCGCGCGCGCGTGCGCACAGATGTGTCTGACTCTGAAATTCCACGGACTATAGTCCGCCAGGATCCCCTGTTCATGGAATTTTCCAGGCAAGAATATTGGAGTGGATTGCCATGCCCTCCTCCAGGGGAGCTTCCCGACCCAGGGATTGAACCAGCACCTCTTGAGTCTCCTGCACTGGCAGGCAGGTTCTTTAATTACTGCGCCACCTGGGAAGGCCTCAAAACAACTGATAAAACAACATGAAATGCTCAAATATATAACCTTCAAGTCAGAAAAGACAAATGCAAACATGTTATGAGGTGAGCTTAGGTTTAGTTTTAAAAATGTCTATTAAAATGTATGTGTAGTAGGCATGTATTTATTTTCATTTAAATTTTTAGTGTTTTCTAAAATGAACATATATTATCTTTAAATATAAAATGTTTTATTCTTAAAAAAGAGATGTCTCTCATACATAAATGCAAAGGAATTCATTGGCATTTTCTAGCTAGTTTCCATGACCAGTGTTTGTTTTTTCTGTATAATTCACCATCAGAACTGTCCTCATGTGCAGACTAAATTAAACATCCTATGAGAAAATGGGCTTAGCACAAACTTCCAGTAAAATTTTTGGAAAAATTATTCTGCATTGTGTTGGACAACTAGCTAGAACATTTATTGAGGTTATATAGAATGTTATTTTCTTGAAATCCTAGATTGGCAATTATTCACATACTTTGGCCTTTTATTAGACTGTGGTCTCCTGGAAGCCCAGGATTATTTTTTTCTATTCCTACTACCTATCCCAGGTGAAATGAAATTATTCTGCCACATGGTTGTCGCCATCACCATGTTCATTCCCATTATTGGACAAAAGGCACTGAACTCACTCAGCTTTCTTTAGTTGCATCTTGAGCTATTTCAAACTATTCCTACCTCCATTTTTTTTAAGTTTATTCACACCTGCAAAACCAAGGCGGTCTTTGATACTATATGTGCTTTTAGTTACCAGTAGCTTAAATGAGTCATAGTTGTAAAATTGCGTTTTCTTTGCTTACATATAAAGCTTTTTCCATCTGATTTTATTTAGGTCCTGACTTTTCTTCTCCCAAGTTCTAAAGAGCTGCATTAATTTTACTTTCTTCAGAAAACTTGTTTGAGCCGATAATCTAAACATGACCTGCATTTTCACAGCTCCAGGCCTTCGCTCATGCTATTCACGTGGCCCACACCTCTTTTCCCCTAGTATATTTATGCTCATCTGAATTCTGATATAACTTCTTATGAAGTTTCTTCAGCCATGAGTTTCCATTACACATTGTGTGATCATTATGATAGTGCTTCTCAAGCAGGGCAGGGCCTCTGTCTCCTTCATACCAACTCCATTCCTAGAACACAATGACATATAAGCATTTGATCAATTCAGTATACTGAGAGTGGACTCTGTGCCAAGCCCTCCATCAGACTCCCAGGATGTGACATTGAACAGGTAATGAACAGTGACATGGCACTACCCTCAAGTAGCTCCCAAACTTATTTAATAAGATAAGGGCCAAATAGAGCTGTGACCAGGGCTTCCCTGGTGGCTCAGTGAAAAGGAACCCATTTGCCAGTGCAGGAGATGTGGGTTTGATCCCTGAGTCGGGAAGATCCCCTAGAGAAGAAAATGGCAACCCACTCCAGTATTTTTGCCTGGGAAATCCCAGAGACAGAGAAACCTGAGGGGCTACAGTCCTTGGGGTTGCAAGGAGTTGGACACAACTTTGTGACTAAACAACAGCAAGAAAGGCTGTCACTAAATACAATGAATACACGCAGTGTGGCAGGGTCTGTTCTGATTGGTGATTAAGGCAGGACTGCTGCTGCTACTGCTGCTAAGTCGCTTCAGTCGTGTCTGACTCTTCGCTGCAGCCCACCAGGTTCCTCCGCCCATCGGGTTTTCCAGGCAAGAGTACTGGAGTGGGGTGCCATTGCCTTCTCTGAAGGCAGGACTACCTGAGGGGGAAACTAAGGCCAAGGTCTGATGTATAAGGAGCTTGCATTTAGAGAATCAGGTGAATGCCTTCCAGGCAGAGAGAAGAACACATACCAAGGCCCTGAGGAAGGCACAGGCTCGCTCTGTTTAAAGAAGAGAAAAAGGTCAGTGTGTGTCGAACAGAGGGTGAGAGGCACCTGCAGATGAGAAGAGGGACATGAACTGAGGTCAGATAGGCAGACCCTGGTAGGGGTAATGGAGGGGATTTTGTTTTACCTAATTTCATTGGCCATGAGTTCCCACTCAAGGGTTTTAAATTGAGAAGTGCCATTGCCTCATTTCTATTTTTAAGAGGTAACTGTGGAAGTGGACTGTTATGAGACACATTTTGGGTGGATAGTAGTGCTGCCTACCGAAATTGGGAAGAGGGTGGGGCATGGAGTGTGTTTGTGTATGTTGGGGGTGGGGGTTAGGCACTGAGTGTTTTCAAGTGAAACAGTCAGCAAGGTAGGCGGATTTATGAACTCACACTTCACGAGAAATGTCTGGCTCAGAGATTTAATTTGGGAGGTAATCACAACTAATGGTATTTCAGGCTATGGGACAGGAACAGATTATTTTGGAAGGAATGGAACGGGACCCAGGTCAAGTTCTGAGGCAACCAATCATTTAGAGGTCAGATAGAAGCGGGAAAAAGAGCAAAGGAGTCCAAGAAAGGGAAGCCAGTAATGTGGGGTCGGGGATGGGGAGTGTGACTTGAAGGGAAACAAAAGGGGAGTATTTCAGAAGAGGGAAACAGCTCGCTGTGTGGAATGCTGCTGGCAGGGCAAGTCAAGGAGGATAGGAGATGTCCTTCTGCACTGATAAATCCCAGGTGGTTGGCCGCCTTGTCAAAAGCAGTTTTGATGGGGTGGCGGGAACAGAAGTCAGATTGGCGTGGATTGTAGAGGGAGGAGAGATGGTGAAGGAGTTGGCATTCAAAAGAAATGTTGCTGTGAAGGGGAACAGAGAAATCACTTTCTGACTACTCCAAAACACACGTGGGACATAACGTTTTTGAACACACAAGAATGCTTCTTTTTTAGTGTGAGTGTTTGTGCGCATGTGTGCTCAGTCATGTCTGACTCTTTGAGACCTGTGGACTGTCGCCCACCAGGCTCCTCTGTCCATGGAACTTTTCAGGCAAAAATACTTGAGTGGGTTGTCATTTCCTACTGCAGGGGATCTTCCTGACCCAGGGATCAAACCTCTGCCTCTTGTTTTCTCCTGCATTAGCAGGCAGATTCTTTTTCAGTATGCTCAAAAATACAGAAAGAATCAACTGACCAAAGAGCAATATTTATAATAGATGGTGTGGTTGGGAGACGTCTTCCTTTAATCACAGTATTGAAGCTGAATGCCCCTAAAACTGAGTTTCCCTGCTGAGTTTATGATTAACTTTTCTATCCAAAATTTTATTCCCTTTCTTATTTCCTCTGACCTCAATATTGTGCTAACTGGATGCTAAACATCCAGAGTCAGATGACTAATATTGCTGTTGTCAGTAACACTACTAATGTATGGGGACTCAGGTTGCTTCTCCAAGACAAAATGAATTAACAGATCCCCCAGTCATGGACTATCAGACCAGAGACTCCTAAACTATAGATGACCTGAGCAAAACTACAACTAGGAAATGGCACAAGACTGATTAACCCCAATCTTTTTGTTCTTCCCCTCTAAAAAGCAACTAACTCAAAGACCAAGCTGGAGTGGATCTGAGGCTCCTCTCGGGCTCCCTTGCTTGGTACTCTACAATGAACCCTGACTTTGCTGCAAACATCTGCTGTCAGAGTTTGGTTTTCTGTGCCGTGGGCGCACGAGCCCTTGCTCAGTCACAGTAGTTTTTCATTTCTTTCTGTACTAGCCTATACAACTCAATAATAGCTGACATCTTAAAGGAAACTATAATTTCCCTGGTGGCTTAGCTGGTAAAGAACCTGCCTGCCAATGCAGGCAACACAAGAGACATGGGTTCGATCCCTGGGTTGGGAAGATCCCCTGGAGAAGGAAATGGTAACCTGCTCCAGTATACTTACCTTGAAAATTCCATGGACAGAGGGACCTGGCAGGCTAGATTCACAAAGTGTCAGATAAGACTGAGTGTAAACACATGCATAATTAAAATATATTACTTTATTTAATACTCCTAACAACACTGTGAGACAAATACTATCCCATTTTAGAGATGAAGAATCCAAGAGAGTGAAGCAATTACACCAGACCACAGAGTTAGTGAGTGGTAGAGGCAGAATGAAGACCCAACAAAGATCCAGCATCTGCATTCCCAACATTTGCAAAAGAGATGGAGAAACAAAGAAGGTATTAATGACTTGGGATAAAACTAGAATCTTAGCCATTCTCATTTAAAGAAAAATGGTCTTACTTTATTCACTAAAAATTTTGATAACAAGATTCATGTCATTGTCGAATAATCCCTAGCAGTAATTTAGATAATTCTGCTGGTAGCTGAGAATAAATGAATGGAGGCCTTAGGTATGAGTTCTTCTCTTTTTTTTAATGCAAGAAGGAAAGGGATTTAGGAAACATCATAATCTTCCTACTAAATTTGGATACTTAGACTTAAATATTCTAAATAAGGTCTCTAATCATATGGCCCAGATAGTCGTAAGAGAACTGTCTGAGTAAAAGTAGTAGTACATGCTTTATTTACTGGATTTATGGAAATGTGTTTATAGCAGTAGCTTTTAGGAATGTTTACAAAAAAAGTAGGCACCCCAAACCTTTGACAAACTAGAACCTTTGCATTCCATCAGTCATTAAGGCAATATCCAGGTAGAAAAGTTGAGTTTCATGCATTACCTAAAGATATCACCAAATACATAAACATAAAGAAATGACTTGTGGGATGTGTGAGCATTACACAGGATGGATGACCCCTTAAAACAGAACCCATTTGGATCTTCAAATCAATAGTTACTCTATGCATTCAGAGAGCAAAATGACTCAACGTGACTCTGAGATGTTGAAGGCAGACAGCCATTCAATCATCCTTGCATTTAGTCATCTCACAAATGGTTTTGAGTTTTTCTAAGCACTCAGCATTGCAAAAGAAGAGGTGTAAACTCTTGAGGAATTTATGATCTTCATGGAGAGAAGAGTTCTTTACCTTATCTGCCAAGTGCCAAAGGAGCGACAGACATAGGAGTGACATTAACATTAAAGAATACAAGGCATAGTTTTTTTTTTTAATTTTTGCAAATTTTTAAAGGAAATATATGTCCAGTGTTTAAATTACAAACAAAAGAAGTAAAACAAACACACACAATTCACTCTCAGATAGCATTGATATATTTTTGGATATGCATTTATATAGTTGAAATATAATGCACAAATGTCTATCTCTTCATTTTTGCAAAATGATATGTTTTCTTTGTACCACATGATATAATTTCCAACATCATTAAAAATTCTTCATATATACATGTCATTTTAATGAACATTTATACTCCATTGTATGGATAAACTAACTTATTTAAGCATTGCCCTGCTGTTGACCATTTGAGTTTCATGCAACTTTTGATTGTTGTAGCTATAAGATAAACTGGGATAAACATGTTCATGCCAATTGTGTTTGTCTTCTATCTCTTATCATTTTCTTAAGTATACATCACCAGGAGTAAGTGAAACTTCAGGGTCAGTGAGTCTCCAGAAAGACTGAAGCAATTTCTACCTCTTCAAGGAATATATAGGTGTGTCTATCTCACAAAACTCTGGACCACTATAATGAAAATCTTAAAAAAAAAAATACATTTGTGAGTTTGATGAAGAAAACAATTACTCAAAGCTATTTGAATTCTTAGAGATTTTATTTAAATTCCATTAATGTTCCATTAGCCACCTGCATTTTCCCTTTTATAAATTATCTGTTAATATCCTTGCTCATTTGCTTTCTGGAGTTTTAGTGTTTTAATGATGTGTTTGGGTTCATTGTATATGAAGAATGATAATCCTTTATAACACCTATAATACATATTTCCAAATATCTCCCTCACTAATAGTTTGCCTTTCAATTGTGTCTCTGCTTTCTGTGCACAAAATAGGACAGAAACAGAGGCAAGGATGTGTTAAAACTCCTAATGCCTGTGGGAGGAAATGGGTGTGGCATTTCCAGACACATGTATTCCTCCATCCTGGCCAGTAAGGGCTGTGTATAGCTCATACTTCACATTATTGTTTGCAAGCAATGATGAACTATTGGAGGCTTAAAACAAGTGACACGATCAGATACACTTCTTGGAAATGGAGACCTAGTGGTAGAGAGGGAGATGGATTGCAGTCAAAGACGTTTTCAGTCAGCTCCTGGACTGTTGCAAGAGCCTCCTCTGGGTCTCCCGGGTTTAACTTACATGATTTTAAGTTTCTCTATGTTTAAATTAAAATGTTTAAACTTAAAACTAAAATATGGAATGAAGTAGGGTCAACATTTCTTTCTCAGAGGAAGGAATAAAATAGGCCAAGACGAGTGAAGAGATCAATAGATTGAAAGTGTTTATGCGACTGATATTAAAGGAACATAAACCTATCTTTTCCAGTATGTGCTTGTTTGGTGAACTATTTGACTAAATCCTGGTAATTGTATAGAAAAGTAGGAGAGAGAAAACTGTAAGAGGCTGACAGGCTGATAGCAGAAAGCATTAGTGTTAGAGTTTAGAATTATTTGTGGATAATAGGTAATCTGAAAGTTTTAGACTTGAATAAAGTAGCTTATTGGGGGCATTAGCCTTAGAATGTGCAGTATGGACTGGAAAGAGACTAGAAGCAGAAATCTCAGTTATGAGTTTATTGCTTTGGTACAGCATTTCCAGAGGGCAATTTGGTGATAATGCGGCAACGAATATAACATACCCATTTTTGACCCTACAATTTCACTCCTGGGAATTTATTAAAGAAATAATAGATATGTGTTTGGAGCTGTATGTTCAAAGATGTTCATTGAATTGCCATATGTAATAGAGAAAATGTAAAGACTAAACATCCAACAATTCATAAGATGGACTACTGTGTAAGATGAAATACTGTGAAATGACTATCATGATGTACATCTGTATTTATAAACTTTGAAATAGCTTCATAATATACTTAAATAGTCTACACTTAGAGTGCCTCCTCCTTCACTTTAATCCATCTATCATCTTACCCTGGTGATACTTGTAAGATACTTGTAAGATTTAACCACAGTGGTGGTTTCTAAAGCAAATCTTATTGGATGTCTACTATAGCAGAGTGATCTTGGCTCTGGACTGGGACATTTGCTTTCAATTCTCATCTGTCACTTTGTAGTTGTATGAACTTGGCAAGTCACATAATCTCTTTGAGTCTCTGTTTCATATTTAAAATGGGGACAATAAAATGTGTTGTTTCCTTTAGTTGTGGAACTGAACACAAACAAAAGACCTTTCATTGCTTAATCCTTGCTTTTCAGGATTAGAAATTTCAGACAAAGAATATCAATAGCAAAAATAAGTTATTTTTTACTTTACTTAGAAGTAATATACCCACAACCCACTGCCTAGAATGCTAAAATGTTTTCCCTTTATAATTAGTCTCTTTGGAATAAACCACAGATCATTTCCCTCAAATATCATAAAACTTTCCTATTTTCATAAGTGCATATGCAAATTGAAGATCTCACCTCAATTATGAGTGCTCAAGATAACATAATTATGTTATTTACATAACCTACTTTGAACTTATCTTAAAATCCGTAGTGGATTTTCCAGAAAAGAGGGCCTACCTTCTCTAGGTTCGTCTAAAACCTTTTGCTCATGGAATCAAAATGCTATTTAAGATTTTTGCCTTTGGGCAAATATATGAGGAAGGATCCTACTTGCTCTTTATCTTCCTGGCTCATGCCCTCAATATTAGATTCACTAGGGAAATAAATTCACATGCTTAGAAGTGAGTAATTGCTGTATTTTATAATAAATGTTATTGTATTAATATAAAACCTAATATTATTCCTCCAAATTTTATCCAGGTAATTAGCAAAATTTAAAAAAAAATTATATAAGAACCATATCAAGTCCAAATCCTTAAAACTGGCAATTAATGGTAAAATTACTACACTGTCCTTAAAGTATTCAATATCTTTTCACATATAATCCTTCCCTTTTCTTTTGAAATGAAAAGCAGAGATAAGGTCATGTTTGGGGGCAAACAATATAGAATGTTGACAAAAAGTTGAAAAAATTGGGACTTTGATTTTAAAATAAAATCGATGTCATGGAAAGAAAGTGGAAGTGTTAGCTCCTCAGTTGGGTCCAGCTCTTTGTGACCCCGTGGACTGTAGCCCACCAGGCTCCTCTGTCCATGAATTCTCCAGGCAAGAATACTGGAATGGGTTGCCATTTCCTTCTCCAGGGGATGTTCCTGATCCAGGGATTGAACCTTAGTCTCCTGCGTTGCAGGCAGATTCTTTACCATCTGAACCACCAGGGAAGCCATGGAGGATTTTTTTTTTATATTGGAGAATAGTTGATTAACAATGGTGTGTTAGTTTCAGGTATACAGCAGAGTGATTCAGTGATACATATAGATGTATCTATTCTCTTTCAAATTCTTTCCCCGTTTAGGTTATTAGAGAACACTGAGCAGAGTTTCCTGTGCTGTACAGTGGGTCCTTCTTGGCTATTTATTTTCAATACCCGCAGTGTGTGCATGTCAATCCCAAACTCCCAATCTATCCCTCTCCTGCACCCTTTCCCCTGGTGATCTTAAATTTGTTTTCTAGGACTGTGAGTCTGTTTTGTGTTTTGTAAATAAGTTAATTTGTATCACTTTTTTAAAAGTCTACATATAAGCTAAACCATATATTTGTCTTTCTCTGTCTGACTTACTATGGAGCTTTTAAAGGAAGTAACCTTCAATCAAAATCTGGGACCTCAATCCTAAACCAAAATCAATGTACATAGAATTATAGATGAACTAAATTTCTCCAGGTATGTGTGTCTTTGAAGGGACCAAGGTAGTAGATGAGCTCAGGTATGCTGACCCTGAATCGTGTGTGGTGACCCAGGAGGGGAAGATGGAAAATGTGATCCCGATTCTTGGAGAAGATGTGAGTAAGGAAAGAAGTAGAAGAGCGAAATGGCTCAGAGGGCCTGATTCATGAGTCATGTGAATCACAAAGTGGGAACAGATCTTCAGGAAAATTCTGACTGGTCTCTGGAGGGGGCAAGTGAGTTCTACAGACTGAAAGGAGAACTTTTAAAACAATCCACTTGAATGAGATGTAATTTACATACCTTTTAAAAGATTCACCTCTTTGAAATTTTTCATTTTCATCTTGAGATAACTGTATATTCACACGCAGTTATAAGAAATAATACAGAAAGATTCCATGAACTATTTACCTAAGCTTGTAGCCAAGTGAAGTCATAGCAAAATATCACAATGTTATTTTATAAAATATGGTGTATATTTTATATATATATTATACAGTGTACATATATAAGAAGATGTATTAAAAAATATATATAGTATACTATCACAAAAAGATATTGACATTGATACAGTGGGAAAGAAGAGCATTTCCATCACAAGGCTCCCTCATGCAGCCCTTATAATCACACACCTCTTTCACCCCCACACTGTCCCACCCACCACCACTAGTGCCTGGTAACCACTAATCTCTTCTCCATTTCTATAGGTTTGTCATTTTAGAAACAATATTTAAATGAAATCATACAGTGTGTGACCTTTTATGGTAGGACTTTTTTTTTAGTTAGCATGATTCCCTGGAAATGCATCCAAGTCGTTGTATCAGTATTTCATTCTTTTTTATTGCTGAGTATTATTCCATGGTATGGATGACCACAGTCTGCTTAGCCAGTCCTCTAATGAAGGACAGAATGTATTAATTTTAAGTTTTTGATGAGTTTTGACAAATTGAAATACCCACAGAATCATTGCTGAAATCAATAAATAGGACAATTACTCAGGAGAAAAGAAAATATACATTCACACATAAACTACATGAATACTTGTAGCAGTTTAATTCACAATAGCTAAAAACCCTAGTGGCTCAGACGGTAAAGAGTCTGCCTGCAATGTGGGAGACCTGGGTTTGATCCCAGCGTAGGGAAGATCCCCTGGAGAAGGAAATGACAACTTACTCCAGTACTCTTGTCTGGAGAATCCCATGGACAGAAGAGCCTTGCAGGCTACAGTCCATGGGGTCGCAGAGTTGGACACAACTGAGCAACTTCACTTCACTTTCTTTCAAAAACTAGAAAAAATCCAAATGACCAACCATAGATGAATAAAAATGAATAAATAATGATGTATCTGTACAATGCAATACTACTCGGTAGTAAAAAGAAATGAACTGCTGATATAAATGTCACACATAGTGAAAAAAGGCAAGACATAAAAGAGCATATGCTCTACGATTTCTTTTATATGGATTTCTAGGACAGGTAAAACTAATCCAAGTGTCAGAGAGCAGATAGTGGTTGCTGAGGGCTGGGTGAATGAGGGGAGAGACTGACTGCAAAGGGGCATGAGAAAGCTTTTCGTAGTCAGAGAACGTTTTAAACCCTCAACCTGGAGAGAATCTACTGCTCAGAATAAAAAGACTTCCTTTTCACAGAAGTCAAGAAACTGATGGAAAAAAAACAAACAAACTTGTTTGTGGAGGCTAGGAAAAGAGTAAGGTAGGAATAGAGGCCTAAAGAATCAAGGTATGGATGAATAATGAACCCCAAACATGAAAACAGAGGAAATTTGGGGGAAAAGCATAACAAGGCTTCACACTGCAGAAAGCTGGTTGGAGTATTGTAACACCAGGATGTGAGTTCCATCTATTTATTGTCAAGTTTGTAATATGCAAATTCCCCCTCCTTAGCTTGTGGTCTTTACACAGGTGTGTGAGCTGTTTTTCTTTGGGTCCTGTAGGAGAATTTAGCCCAGGACACACAAGTATTGGGACAGCAAGTGTGATCTTTGAAAGGAGTAATTCTCTGATTCCATTAATTGGTTATGACATGAAATTACTTCTAATAGCAGAAAGCAAACAAAGAACAATTTATTTGCTTTTCTTGGATTGGGTGTCTCTCATGATGAAATACAATGTGATATTTTCCACAAATGTCCTTCTGGAAGCCCTCTCTATTCCTCCAAAAAACTTACCGTGCTGATGTAGTAAATGGCATGTGCTGTGCTGTGCTTAGTCACTCAGTCATGTCCGACTCTTTGCGACTGCATAGCCTACCAAGCTCCTTGGTCCATGGGGATTCTCCAGGCAAGAATACTGGAATGGGTTGCTATGCCCTCTTCCAGGGGATCTTCCCAACCCAGGGACCGAACCCAGGTCTTCTGAATTGCAGGCAGATTCTTTACCATCTGAGTTACCAGGGAAGCCCAAGAATACTGGAGTGGGTAGCCTATCCTTTCTCCAGGGGATCTTCCCAACCCAGGAATAGAACTGGGATCTCCTACATTGCAGGCAGATACTTTCCCAGCTTAGCTACTTAGGGAAGCCCAGTAAATGGCATACTCAGACGAAAATAAGTCCTTTTTATCACATTATATGTGCCAAATCCCTTCCACCCTTGAAGGAGACAGTACTTACCTGGGTTGTAGGGAGAGAAACTGAAGCAAAAATGATGGAACACTGGAAGTGTGAATTGAGTCTGAAAGAGAACAAAAGAAAAGAGGTTCAAATCAAGGTGAGAGTAAGGATAAACATCCATTCCAGGGAGATTGGCGGTAAAAGAGAAGTAAGCTACAGTTACTGGAATTCAGAACTAGGAGAACAAAGTAAAAGAAACAGGAAGCAAGCTGGAATTAAATTGGAATTGGGGAGAATTATCTGCAGATGCTAAAACTGCTGGGTAAAAGATGGTTCTGGAATAGGATATTTGTACAGTGTAAAGTGTCCTCTCATAGATTTCTTATTAATTGTAAAGGGAGAAAAGTACTTTTTCACTGGCTCAATCTAGTTGGTGGTGACAACCTTCCCAAGAGTGACATAGCCTAACGATGCATGTGTGGATGTGATGCAGTGCCAACTTAGCTATGTCACCCATGAAGTGTTCATGCCCAAAATGTTTAATTTGAAGGTCATCACACCTAACTCCTCCAGAAGCACAAAGAATAGAGGGATAAATAAAATGACACCAGAGGCAACAGGCAAATCCAGAGTGTTTGCTATTCTATAAGAGGATTTGCCTGGGCCCCACACATTATTAATACTAATTAGTAGTAGATAGAAGGGAGCATTTCACCTCTTAATATACTACTGTAGTTTCTAGATAAAGTTAATTGACAGTTATAACTCAGATGACTGAAGAAGAAACTCCTGATAAATCTTTAGATCCAGTGCTTAATAAGAAAAAAATCAGAGGTTAAGACCAGGGTCTCACAGAAACAGAATCACAGACTTACAGAAAAAACTTATGGTTGCTGGGGTGTGGTGAGGGGAAGGATGGGGGCAAGGGATAGTTAGGGAGTTTGGAATTGACGCAGTACATACTGCGATATTTAAAATGGATAGCCAACAAGGACTTACTATACGGCACATGGAACTCTGCTCAGTGCTTTGCGGCAGCCTGGATGGGAGGGGAGTTTGGAGGAGAATGGATACAAGTGTATGTATGACTGAGTCCCTTCGCTGTTCACCTGAAACTATCACAGCATTGTTAATTGGCTATATCCCAATACATAAGGAATAAAACCAATGCATACGCTTAAAAATTTTAGAAGAAGCAGCACCTGAGAGGTGAAGGCCTCTCAGGGACCAATCTGAGAAGGTAGAAGGTATTAGTCAACTCAACATAAGAGTTAATGTAATAAGAAATTGAAATAGAGGAAAGAGGCAGAAAACTTATTTTAAAATATGTTGTCTGATTTTTAAAATGTGTAGGCTCTCTGAATTTCTTTCATTGAAGACAAAGTACTCTTGGATCTCGAAAAAAATAAAGTAGTAATCCTAAGATAGGAATTTTTTGGAGATGTACAAATGTTAAAATTCATATCAATTACAAAATGAAATAGCCCTGAAAAACTGAACTTTTTAACAATTGTTTTTTTTAAACAACGATTGATATTGTTAATCAACCACAGTACAATACAAAATAAAAAGTTTTTAAAACAATATTTTTTTAAAAAAGACCAGGGTCTCACTATGAAGCATTTGTAGAATATAAGTACACATTTAACTAAACAATTAAATAAGTATAGTTTTTATTCAACATGAGTTGAGTCATTTTTACTTTGTCCTTTTGTTGTCCTTATAGAGTCTCACATAAAATAAATGGCTGTTCAGATATTCTTGTAGCTTTTTACTAGTAGACCCCAGTTCATTTCAGTTCTCAGGGAGAGCACCTTACAGGAGCATTCTGTTAATTCAGTGGAATCAACCCAAGTATTCTGCACCAGCTGGCCAACACAAGTAAATCTAAGACCTTGATGGGTTTTGATAAAATAACCCAGGACAGATCCCTTCAAAAGATACAATTCTGTTCCCCACATTTTTATTTTGAAAAATCTCAAGCATACAGAATATTTAAAAAACTATTTTAATAAATATATCTTTGTACCCTCCTTGTAGGTTTAAGAATTGTTAACATTTTGCCCAACTTCATTTATATATTTATATCAAAACATTCTCCTCCATAAGCCCAATATTATTTTTATACCCAAGAAAGTAAAAAAAAAAAAATTATCTACCATCCAGTGACTGAAATCCTAAAAGATGATGCTGTGAAAGTGCTGCACTCATTATGCCAGCAAATTTGGAAAACTCAGCAGTGGCCACAGGACTGGAAAAGGTCAGTTTTCATTCCAATCCCAAAGAAAGGCAATGCCAAAGAGTGCTCAAACTACTGCACAATTGCACTCATTTCACATGCTAGCAAAGTAGTGCTCAAAATTCTCCAAGCCAGGCTTCAGCAATACGTGAACTGTGAACTCCCAGATGTTCAAGCTGGATTTAGAAAAGGCAGAGAAACCAGAGATCAAATTGCCAATATCCACTGGATCATCAAAAAAGCAAGAGGGTTCCAGAAAAACATCTATTTCTGCTTTATTGACTATACCAAAGCCTTTGACTGTGTGGATCACAACAAATTGTGGAAAATTCTGAAAGAGATGGGAATACCAGACCACCCGACCTGCCTCTTGAGAAATCTGTAATGCAGGTCAGGAAGCAACAGTTAGAACTGGACATGGAACAACAGACTGGTTTCAAATTGAGAAAGGAGTACATCAAGGCTGTATTTTGTCACCCTGCTTATTTAACTTATATGCAGAGTACATCATGAGAAACACTGGCCTGGATGAAGCACAAGCTGGAATCAAGATTGCTGGGAGAAATATCAATAACCTCAGATATGCAGATGACACCACCTTTATGGCAGAAAGTAGAGAAGAACTAAAGAGCCTCTTGATGAAATTGAAAGAAGAGAGTGAAAAAGTTGGCTTAAACTCAACATTCAGAAAACTAAGATCATGGCATCCGGTCCCATCACTTCGTGGCAAATAAATGGGTAAACAGTGGAAACAGAGACAGACTTTATTTTTTGGGGCTCCAAATCACTGCAGATGGCAACTGAAGCCATGAAATTAAAAGACGCTATCTCTTTGGAAAGAAAGTTATGACCAATCTAGATAGCATATTAAAAAGCAGAGGCATTATTTTGCCAACAAAGGTCCATCTAGTCAAGGCTATGGTTTTTCCAGTAGTCACGTATGGATGTGAGAGTTGGACTGTGAAGAAGGCTGAGCGCCGAAGAATTGATGCTTTTGAACTGTGGTGTTGGAGAAGACTCTTGAGAGTCCCTTGGATTGCAAGGAGATCCAACCAGTCCATCCTAAAGGAGATCAGTCCTGGGTGTTCATTGGAAGGGCTGATGCTGAAGCTGAAACTCCAATACTTTGGCCACCTGATGTGAAGAGCTGACTTATTTGAAAAGACCCTGATGCTGGGAAAGATTGAGGGCAGGAGGAGAAGGGGATGACAGAGAATGAGATGGTTGGATAGCATCATCAACTCAATGGACATGAGTTTGGGTAAACTCCGGGAGTTGGTGATAGACAGGGAGGCCTGGCGTGCTGCAGTCCATGGGGTCACAAAGAGTCAGACACAACTGAGTGACTGAACTGAACTGAACTGATTCAGTGACTCAATTTCCAGGTTGTCCCAATAATATATTTAATAGCTTTCCTCAGTGAATCAGGATCTAATCAAAACTTACTTACTGTATTATTTATGTGAATTGCTGTTGTTCAGTCACTAAGTCATGTCTGACTCTTTGCAACTCCATGGACTGCAGCAAGCCAGGCTCCCCTGTCCTTCACTATCTCCCAGAGTTTCCTCAAACTCATTCCATTGAGTCAGTAATTCCATCCAACCATCTCATCCTCTGTCACTCCTTTCTCCTCGTGCCTTTAATCTTTCTCTGCATCAGGGTCTTTTCTAATGAGTCAGTTCTTCTCATCAGGTGGCCAAAGTATGGGAGTTTCAGCTTCAGCATCAGTCCTTCCAATGAAGATTCAGGGTTGATTTCCTTAAGGATAGACTGATTTGATCTCCTGGCAGTCCAAGGGACTTTCAAGAGTCTTCTCCAGTCTTTATGTATGATTGACCTCTTTCTTTCTTATAGTTTTGAATGCTCTCTTTATTTTTTCCTTACTGTTTTTTTCTGCTTTCTTTTCAAAATTGTCATGACACTGACATTTTGCAGAGTCCAGGTAAGCTCTCCTGTGCATGAGGAGTTGGAAAGCTTGACTGTATTGGTGCCCGAGAGCATGGGGAATTGAGCACCAGGGCTTTGGAAACCACAGTAAGCAAGATCTCCATGTGGGCTCAGAGTGAGCTTCAAGAGCAGCAGCCCTGTCTGCCCTCAACACAAAGGCTCCAACACGAAAATGCCACAGACCAAAAAACTCTTTGGGGTCACCCATAAACATTTTCATCCACTCATATGATCATGGAGCGGGTGATGGACGTGTACGATCAACTGAGACTGGATCTCTAGCCAATTTGGTAAGCGGATGCTAAGTTGGAGTATAGTGATTAGAAAATTAAGGGAGGTCTGGATTGAAGAACGTAGGCTGAGCACTTGGGTTTCTCACCTTTGTCAAAATTCCCATTGAAATAACAGTAAAGGTATGTAAAAGGTGATCAATAGGAAACCACAGAGAGAACAGAAAGAGGGACCAGTAGCCAGAGCAGTGATGAAATTACGTAGTATGGCCAGTAGACTGGATCTATATGATCCAGAGTGCAGGGAGCTAATGCTGGGAGGAGACCCGGGGGAAAGGGGACACAGAGACACAGACACAGATCTGTCCAGCAGACTCCACACTGGCTTAGAGGCTGCAGGCACTGGGAGCAAGAATGGACTGCGGAACAGTGATCGAGGAATTTAATCAAGCAACAATCAAGGACCGGGTACAGAACAGCTAGGCCAGTGGGTCCCATCTATATTTAGAGGATGGTCAGCAGCAGTACTTTTTGCATGCATGCTAAGTTGCTTCAGTAGTGTCCAACTCTTTGCGATCCTAGGGACGTAGCCTGCCAAGTTCCTCTGTCCATGGGATTCTTCAAGCAAGAATACTGGAGTGGATTGCCATGCCCTCCTCCAGGAGATCTCCCCAACCCAGGGTTCGAACCTGTGTCTCTGATGTTTCTTGCATTGGCAGGTGGGTTCTTTATCACTAGACCACCTGGGAAGTTGCTGTCTGAAGAAACTAAAAGATTTGCCTGAAAATACTATTCATTTTCATAGATATAAATATTAAGGAATATAAACCGATAATCTGTGATCACTAGACTATTAAAGAAAATCATCAGTCCCAGAGACAAGCACCAATGTGAACAAACAAAAAAACCTCAAATTAACAGATGATTCTGGAAATATAGAATTTAAAAACAAAACAAATCAGTTTTTAATTAAAATGCCAGAAGAGAGTTCAAGAGATATGTCCTTAAAAAGAAAATTGGCTGCTGTGAAAAAAGGAGCAATCAGAAATACCAAAAGGCATGATGAAGTGAAGTGGAAGTTGCTCAGTTATGTTCGGCTCTTTGCGACCCCATGGACTATACAGTCTATGGAGTTCTCCAGGCAAGAATACCGGAGTTGGTAGCCTTTCCCTTCTCCAGGAGATCTTCCCAACCAAGAGATTGAACCCAGGTCTCCCTCACTGCAGGCCGATTCTCTACCAGCTGACCCACAAGGGAAACCCAAGATGCATGATGGCTAATGCTAAAAGCATTCACTAAAAGGGTCAGAGGATAAAGTCAGGAATCTTCTAGAAAAGCACAGAGCAAAAAAAGGAAGAAAGGTAGGAGATAAGGAGATATGATGTAGAAGATCCAACAAGGATTTAGATAGAACTTCCAGAAAAGAGAATACAAAAAATGAGATGAAAATGAAGAAAAGACAGAAAGAAATTTCCTGAGGTTGAAGAGAGACAACCCTTTCTTTTGAAAGGCTTATGTAGTGCCAAGAGAGAATGGTGATAAATACCCACACCCTTTTGCATCCTGACAACAGTTCAGAATGTCAAGGATAAAGACAAGATGCTAAATGCTTATAGAAAAGAAAATACACATACACATGGGCACATACACAGACACATGAAGTAAACCACAAGAGAGAAAGACCATTTTGACCTCTCACTTTTTATCAGCTGGCAGACAGGAAGCCATGCTTTTTTAGTGTTCTGATGGCTGCCAATCTTCCAATCAAATGTACCTGCAAATAAAGATATTCTTATCCTGACTTAGTTCACTCTGTATGATCGACTCTCAGTCCATCTGTATCCCTACAAATGATCCAACTTCGTTCCCTTCTATGGCTGAATAAGGACTTCACTGGTGGCTCAGTGATAAAGAATCCACCTGCCAAGCAGGAGTTGCAGGAGATTTGGGTTCGATCTCTGAGTCAGGAAGATCCCCTGGAGTAGGAATTAGAAATCCCCTCCAGTATTCTCGCCTGGAAAATTCCATGGACAGAGGAGCCTTGCAGACTATAAACTATATATAGGCTACTGGGGTTGCAAAGAGCCTGAGCATACACAGAATATTCCATTGTATTTACATATTACATGTTTCTACCTATTAATCTGTGCAATTTAGAAAAATGGTACAGATGAACCTATCTGTAGGGCAGGAATAGAGATGCAGGTGCAGATAACAGACATGGGGACATGGGGGTGGGGAGAGTGAGGAATTGGGATAAATTGGGAAATTGCGATTGGCATATATTCACTACCGTGTGTAAGACAGATAGCTAGTAGGACCCTGCTGTATAGCACAGGGAGCTTAGCTTGGTGCTCTGTGATGACCTAGACAGGTGGGACATGGGTTGAGGGGCTAGAAGGGAGGCTCAAGAAGAGAGGTGATATGTGTGTACATGGTGACTGCAGCCTGAAATTAAAAGACACTTACTCCTTGGAAGGAAAGTTATGACCAACCTAGACAGCATATTCAAAAGCAGAGACATTACTTTGCCAACAAAGGTCCGTCTAGTCAAGGCTATGGTTTTTCCTGTGGTCATGTATGGATGTGAGAGTTGGACTGTGAAGAAGGCTGAGCGCCGAAGAATTGATGCTTTTGAACTGTGGTGTTGGAGAAGACTCTTGAGAGTCCCTTGGACTGCAAGGAGATCCAACCAGTCCATTCTGAAGGAGATCAGCCCTGGGATTTCTTTGGAGGGAATAATGCTAAAACTAAAACTCCAGTACTTTGGCCACCTCATGCAAAGAGTTGACTCATTGGAAAAGACTCTGATGCTGGGAGGGATTGGGGGCAAGAGGAGAAGGGGACGACAGAGGATGAGATGGCTGGATGGCATCGCTGACTCGATGGACAGGAGTCTGAGTGAACTCCAGGAGTTGGTGATGGACAGGGAGGCCTGGTGTGCTGCGATTCATGGGGTCGCAAAGAGTCGGACATGACAGCAACTGATCTGATCTGATAGCTGATTCACTTTGTCACACAGCAGAAACTAATACAACATTGTAAAGCAACTATATATCAACAAATAAAACTTTTAAAAACATTAAAAAGGATATTGTCATACATGAAGATTCTCAGAAATGTTTATCTTCCATTCATACTTTCTAAAAAATCAATTTTCTTATATAATTCAGCGAAACAAATCTTACAAAGCAGAAGTCAGAGTATTCAAGAAACATGGGACATAACTAAAGGGGAATGAAAAGAAATCCTGGGAAAACTGTGAGGGAATAAGTGACGTTGGGATGGAAAATCTGAAGGCTTTGTGGAGAATGTCTTCAAGAGTAAAGTGGATTCCACGTGTAAGGGTATGGAAGACTTTAGTATGTTTTGGCAATTTTAAGACTCCAAGGAGGGAAAACCACAAAGTTGTGATGCCTCCATGAAGTAAATGAAAATATACCCAAATTGTGGGAATCTGACAGAATCCAGAAGAGAGAATCTGTTCAGTCTTTTATTCCTGACACATTACTCTTCGGGAGTGACTGGCTTAATGACATAAGATTATATTCCTTGTTTTTAGGTACAGTCATACTATTTGGTTCTGCCATGCATAATAATGTAGAAGTTCAATGTTTGGTTGCACCGAGGCAGTAAGGCAAAAGCAAATCCTTGTTTGTGGGCTTCTACAGCTGGGATAAATGACCATCTGTTCTACGTGCCCTAAGCTTCCTTTGTATCATTTCTGCTTCTCCACTTCTTCCTAGCCTCTCAGTTTTGGTGACTTAGGCTCCATCCTCTCTATCTTTGGTTTACTGCAATAACTCCCTATCTGTTCTTCCCTGTGCCTTTTGGTGTCCCCTTTAATCCATTCTCTATTTGATAGGATGAACCATCAATATACAAAAACAGTCTCTTGCTTAAAATATTTCACTTGGAAAACAAATCAAAAAACCCTCAAACAAAAAGCTTTTCAGTGCCTTCCCATTAACCTTAATAATGCCAGTGGCTTCCAGATTTTAGATTTTGCCCTCTGCTCTTGGATTCAATTTTGATATTCTCATACTTTAACCAAATTGACTTTTTAAAGGTCAATTTAAAAAGCACTATAACATCTATAGACCTTTATACAAACTGCTCCTGTTGATCTAGAACCCCTTCCCATTACCCAGCTCACAGACCCCTCGCCATCCTGGCTAATACCTACTCACTCACCCTTTGGGTTTCAGCTCTAGCAGAGTTTCCCCAGGAGGGTTTACAGATCATGGTAGCATCCCTGCCCCCTATGGTACTGCAGCCTTCCTTTACTATATCCTTCTACTATAGTCTCTCTTTTTAACTAGGTTGAAAGTGCCAGGAGGGGGATCCCCATGATTCTCATGCCCACCACTGTAGCCTCCCTTCTTCTCACAGTGGCTGTCATTTAAGGCATTCAGCACACATTGAATTAATGGATGATAGAGAGAAAGAAGGCTCTGCACACACACCTCCCTGCCACTCTGTTTGTCCCAGGGCTGACCCCAGTGGCTCTGGACTGCAGGTGCCTGCCTGCTCCACAGACCTTGTTATCTCTGGTACAGCAGCTTCCTGGAGCTGAGGTCACTCTCTCTACCCCCAGAGCTGTTTCAAGACTGGAGTCAAGCCAACATAAGCCTGATTCTAAGACAGGAAAAGAGAACAGATTCTTCAAGTTATAGATCAAGGAAGTTGAGGCTGATTTGAGGGAGAGTTCTGAAGCAAATTATGAAATGTATTATTAAATGCACAGGACCCATTTGCAGTCCAATAAATGTTTTTAAAAAATGAATTAGAAATGAATATTTGTAAATGCTTAGGAAGGAAAGAGTTGATCAACATGAGTCATCATTGATTAAAAATATAACAGGCCATTTTTGCACTTGGGGTTTTCATGGTGATATTTGAGTACTCATCCATCTTATCTTGGAGTTTTGTAAGCACAGCAGAGAATAAAGAGGTGGGAAACACAGGATAGAGTTATTAAATCTGGGTATTTCACCCAAATAGCTCTCTATCCTTCAACAGTACAAAGCTGTCCTGTAAGCATAGTTGTGGGAGGCAGTTTAGACTTGACGCTTCAGTGAATTTTGTTCTTTAGCTAGCCCTCTCTTCCATGCTTCCTTTTCTCCTAGCCATCTTGAGACTGAGGTGGGTGGTCCTGCAGAGGAGATCTTGAGTCCACTTCCCTATCCGCAGGCTGGCCCGTTTGCAGAGAGTCTAGCCCTGTCCTGGTGGAATTCCTGCAGGTACGAGTGACGGGCTGCACTTGGATTCTGATCCTTATTATCAAGTGGTCCCTCTCTCTACCACAGCATGACCTGATGATTGAATGATCTGAGCTCTGACCAGGAGCTAAAATAAAATCAGAGTCATTCATACTAGCTCTTTTCCTCCCCTACGGATAGAAACTGATAGGTAGGAAACGGGAGATGTTGCTGTTTATTTGCTGATTAGAAGGCTGTTCTAGGTAATAATAGCTAAGCTAACAATTAGTGAATGCTTGTACGTGCCAAGCCCTGCTTTAAGAGCTTTACTGTGTTAACTCATTTAATTCTTACTCAACCCTCCCAGGTAGATATAGTTTTAGTCCATGAGTTAAGTCACTTGCATAGGGTAATGCAGCTAGTAAATGTCAATGCTGAAATTTATGTCCAACAACCAAGTCCAGAGATAGAGCCCTTCCACATGATACCACCACAATGCCCTCTCTGCACAGAGTGCCTGCTACAGACCACCAGCTAGCCCAGGGTGAAGGTGGACTTTTCTAAGGCATTTGACACATCTAAGATGTTTTTATGAATACAACAGAAAAATAAGGCTTGGCAATTGCACAGTTAAGAGGGTTGTTATTAGAAACTGAATGAACCAGATAACCCAAAGAATGCTGACCCCCACAATGGCAGAGGGAGTTTGTTAATAGGGTGTCACACAGAACCTTAGCGTTCTACCTGACCTGCAGACATGGAGAGACACTGGACACCTGAATCAAATCCAAAGAGACCTAGAGATGGTGGACCAGAGAGTTTGGTTTCTAAGACTAACCTTGTAAGCACGGACATTGCCTAATGGTAACACAGCAAATAATCTTCAGTCTTCCCCTTGCACTGGATGAATCTGAAAAATAACTGCCAAGAGCTTAGGCTACATCGGTTCAGTTCAGTTGCTCAGCTGTGTCCGACTCTTTGTAACCCCATGGACTGCAGCACGCCAGGCTTCCCTGTCCATCACCAACTTCCGGAGTTTACTCAAACTCATGTCCATTGAGTCAGTGATGCCATCCAACCATCTTATCCTCTGTTGTCCCTTCTCCTCCTGCTTTCAATTTTTCCCAGCATCAGGGTCTTTTCCAATGAGTCAGTTCTTCACATCAGGTGGTCAAAGTATTGGAGTTTCAGCTTCAGCATCATCCTTCCAATGAAGATTCAGTATTGATTTCCTTTAGGATGGACTGGTTGGATCTCCTTGCAGTCCAAGGGACTCTCAAGAGTCTTCTCCAACACCATAGTTCATAAATTGCTTTTAATGTCTAGTTAGTTCATTTATACTTTTTAAAAAGACAGAGACAGGTGTCCTTTACAAAAAGGTGAAAGAGATTTGAAGCCCTATCACCTGAAAGGAGTTAGATAGATGAGAATGTTTAATCCTCAGGAGAGAAAGTGTAGGTAGAATTCTAGGGTTATCTTCAAAGATCTGAAAGGTTATCTCCCTAGAAAGGATGTGACTTACTCCGTGTTAACTGCAGAGGGCAGTACTGGGACCAAAGGTTACAAAGAGGTGGAGTTGTCTAATTGCTGTGAGAAGTTCCCTGTCTACCCTTGGAACAATGATGACAGCTAACATTTACTGAATGTTCATGATGTCTGCACTAAAGGTCTTTATGTGCCTGAGCTAGAAAGTTGTGGATCAAATTCATACTTATTATTATAAGCATCTCATCATCATTAGTAAAGGCCCCATTTACTGACTGCTTATTAAATTACCTCATTTGATAGCTGCCCTGTTGACTGTTATTACTGTATCATTACTGTTTTACAGATGGGGAAATAAAGAAGCGAAATTACTTTCCTGGAATCATCCTGCTTTAAGTTATTGGTTTATAATGATCTGCACCCAAGTATTCATGCTCCTGATACTAACTCCTGGGGTTATGCATATAATAAGGGGTCAGATCAGAGTGGTTCACTAGAAATATAATGTGAGCCACTAATGAGAACCATGTGTATAATCTTATTTCTTCTAGTAGTTGCATTTAAAATGTAAAAAGAAACCAGTAAAATTATTTTAAATTAGTATATATAGTATACATTTATGTCTTAACCCAATAATTAACCCAACTGAATCATCACATCTAAACTATCATCATTTGTTGGAATGATGTAATCAATATTAAAATTATTAACCAGCTATTTTATCTTCTATTTTCACATGAAGTCAAGTGTCTACTTTACACTTACAGAACATCTTAGCACTAGCCACGTTTCAAGCATTCAATAGCTGCTTGGAGCTCTTGGCTGCTAATGGACAGTTATTATTCAGTCGCTAAGATGTGTTCGACTGTTTTTGACCCCATGAACTATAGCACACCAGGCTTCCCCGTCCTTCACTCTCTCCCAGAGTTTGCTCAAATTCATGTCCATTGAGTCGGTGATTTTATCTAACCATCTCATCCTCTGCTGCCCCTGTCCCCTCTTGCAACTCAATCTTTCCCAGCATCAGGGTCTTTTCCAAGGAGTTGGCTTTTGGCATCAGGTGGCCAAAGTATTGGGGTTTCAGCTTCAGTATCAGTCTTTCCAATGAATAATTAGGGTCAATTTTACTTAGCATTGATTGGTTTGACCTCCTTGCAGTCCAAGGGACTCTCAAGAGTCTTCTCTAGTACCACAATTCGAAAGAATCAATTCTTTGGCAGTCAGCCTTCTTTATGGTCCAACTCTCACATCTGGACATGACTATTGTGAATAGGTTTGACTACATGGACTTTTGTCGGCAAAGTGATGTCTTTGCTTTCTAATACAGTCTAGGTTTATCATAGCTTTCCTTCCAAGGAGCAAGCATCTTTGAATTTCATGGCTGCAGTCAGTGCAGGGTTAAAATTTAAATCTCCTTTGGGGCCTAGGTGGTGGAGCGGGTGGGATTGAAACCTAAAAAACACCTTTGCTTACATTCTAATGCCTCCCTGTCCCAATTTATCTCCTTTGCCAATTTCCAGGGAATGCATAGCAATTGTCTTTTCCTTCTCTGGTAGAGCCAGCATAGATACTTCAGAATTTTGGACAGGACAGGTGTTTCTCCTGCAACCTTGCAACAACTGTCATTTCCCTTCTGGCAGCTACTCAGTTAACGTGCTTGATTTCTGCTTTAAAAAGGACTAAAATAGGTTATATGAATCAAATAATGTACCTTACAGACCAAATTGGGGATAGAACGTCTTTATGCAAAGTTATGCAAAATTAGGGAATCCCTGGCTTAATTGATGAGAAATAAATCCCGTGGTCCGTAAGCGCACAGGCGACTGTGAGGAGGAGGAAACGTTCTGTCGTTAATTTTGTCGAGCTGTCCAAGAGTCCAGCTTCAAGTAGCTTTAAAACGGCCCACCGAAGTTTCCCCTCAAAATCCCAAACCAACTGCCAAAATTGAAAGCTTGTAAAAAAATGCCACGCACTCCCGGCCTCCCGGAGGTGGCGCTATGAGGGTGACGGAGTTAATTAGTGCCTGCAAAACGCCGCTTGTGAGCTCATCCGAGAAGTCATGCTCTGCACACATATTATTTATAGCAGAACTGAGGCGTGCACGGTGTTTGACATTTCTATCTCTTTAAGTAAGGGGACTACAAAAAGTCGTGGGCACCCCCATCCCCCCCCCCCCCCCCGGCGAAGTGCGGTGGGCAGGCAGCAGAGCGCGGGCTGGAGGCGAACGCGCCAACCACGCGGGTCCCGGCGCAGGTGCCGGGGGCGCCGGCGGCCACTCCGCAGCGTCTGCTCTGTAGGAGAGTTCGCGGCTAATCTCGGGATGCCTTGCAGATGCAAAATGTGTCTCTGGCCAGCAGGAGGAAGGAAGAGGAAGTGAGAGCAGCGGCAGCCGGCGGCGCAGCAGCCGGCCGACCCGGAGTGTAAGTGCGTGTGCTCGGACGAGCGAGAGCGGGCGAGGATGGGCACGGGATAGATAGAAGCAGAGCCACTCACACCGCCGGGGCCCCTGAGCTGGGCGACAGAGTCTCCGGCTCCCCTTCCACGGTCGCGGGGTCGCCAGAGATCTTATCGCTGGGAACCCTCGCCGCCGCGGTCCTGCGACCCCGGGCAGGTTCGTAAAGTTTCCTGGGCTGGCGCGGCGCCCTGACTCGCTGACCTCAGCGCGGCCCGGGAGGGACCTGGGGCTGGGGCGAGGAGGAGGCGTCTTGCTCCGGGGGACTCTGGGCGCCGCGGAGACTTTTGTTTCCTTTCTGGGGGCGCCGCGGCGCAGGCGGGGGTGGCCGCGGGCTCGGCGGGGTGAAGGCTGCTGGCGCGCCCGGGCACTCCGCAGTTGGGGAAGTCAGGGCAGAGGGGGAGGCGGCAGGAGGAATGGGAGCCGAGGGAGGGGCGCCGAGGAGGGGGCGCAGGGCTCGTGACCGGGGAACCAGCCGAGAGGTTTCGGCCAGGGCTGGTTGCAGGGGGTCGACCTGGGGTTGCGCTGCTGGAGCTGGGGGACTGGGGACTAGGGACGGGGAGAGTGGGACTGGGGGCTTGGGCACCACAGAGGGTGCGCGGGAGAAAGGACTGGCAGCGAGGACTCCCGGCTTTTCTCAGGCGCTCGAAGATGGGAGGGAATCCCCCGGCAGGCGCGCTCCTGGCAGGGGGCGGTGATGGTCTAGAGGGGTGGAGGGCCCGGAGGGACGCGAAGGGGCGGCAGGGACAGCTGGGAGCCCCGGACGACTGTTAGTAAATACCCGCCTCCCGGGGACACTCAGAAGTCCCGGCTGGGACCCGGAAAGGAGGTGGAGGGGGTGCGGTTCGATGGGTGACCCTGGCATCAGAGGAGGGGCGCACGGGGCGCGCCTTCAGGGAAGGGAGGTAGCAGAGTTCTGGGGGCCCTGGAGTCCGAAGCAGAGCGGGGCGGCTAAGATCACAAGAGTAGCTTTGAGGAAGAGGAAATACAGAACTCAGCCGGCCGTGGGGTGCGCGCGTGTGTTTGGGGTTGGGAAGTCCGTGTGGTGCCGCGGGCGCGCGCGAGGGCGGCGAGCGTGTGTATATGTGTGTGTGTGTGTGTGTGTGTGTGTGTGTGTGTGTGTGTGAGAGAGAGAGAGAGACAGAGAGACAGAGAGACAGAGAGAGACAGAGACCGAAAGACGAGAGGGGCTCTGGAGCCCTGGAGTCCATGCCGCTCAGTGACCCTCTGCCGCCTAGATGCTGTTTGAAATTGACTGATCCGGACAAGGGTTGTTGACGGTGGGACCTGCGTTGACCTAAAGCCAAGGGCTTGGACCCCGGTGGTGTGACCCGGCTCTGCGGGTCTCTGGACAGCCCCGGGGCCTCGCAGGGCATACTCTGTGGTGCCCAGTGCCCCAAAATTGGGCCTGCTAACATCACTGGCCTTAAATGATACGAACTTAGATCGTTATATTTAAGATTTCAGAGAATCTGTGACAAGGGTTTCTCCACCCTTGAGACAGAGGCCGCGGTGCTCCCCACGGTAGCGCTGCCAGTGACTCGGGGGTGAATTTTTGAGTTGTTCTTTTTTTGGTCTATAAAATAAAAATAATTAATGACCGGCATTTATATATCAACTCTTTGAGGATAACTTTGGGAACTAGAGGGGCCTAACACCACTCAGGCTCGCTTTCAGATCCAAAAGGTGTCAGTGGCCATTACCATCAGCCTCCTTTGATCATGGTTTTCCATAGTATCTCACCTCCATACCTACTGCCCAAGGTTGTTTCAAAGTGTATTGTTCCCCAGTTTGTGAGTTGGAAGGTCAGATCCCCTGCTGTCATGTGGGGGACATTTTTTTTTTTCTTGTAGCTGACCTCTGCCCCTGCTCTTTACTGCGGTAGATTTCCTGTCTCTTAAGGGCTGTGGTTAAATGTGCATATATATTGCTTTCTTACTATGGCTTATGACTTGATTTTGATTGTTTTTAATTAGATGGACTGGATGTCCTCTCAGAAAATCTGAGGGAATGACCTTGAGTGTTCAGACTCTGCAGGAGGGAAGGGAACTGTGAAGAAGCTGGATAGGTGTCAGGGAGGGGCAGGCTTCGAGGCTGGCCCACACCTGAGATGGTGGAATTCGGGAGGAGACACATCTACCCCTTCTTCTTTCTGTCTCATCTCTCTGCCCTTCTTGACTGCAGCAACTCTGGTTGCCTCACATTCTCCTTTTTCACCAAGTTCTGTCCCCAGGGTCTTTGCACATATTATTCCTTTGTCACAAGGAGCTTTCCCCCATGTGTCCAGATGGCTCACTCCAATGCTTCCTTCAGGTCAGTTGTCAGTTTATAGGAGGGCTTCCCTGATGACTGTAGAATAGCAACCAGCCACTCCCTGGTCCTTTTCAGTCTCTCAGTTTTCCCTCTAAACATTTATTACCCTCTGGTATTATATATTCATTTCTTTGTCTGCTTATTGTCTATCTTGACCATTAAAATGGAAGTTCCACAAGGGCAGAAACCTTGTCTTATTTACAGGGCCAGAACCTAGACTGATTCCTACCTAGTAGGTGCTCAATAGATACTTGTTGACTGACTAAGATGGGCCTTCATGGGAGAGGCTCACCAGGGAAATATGTCGAGAAAATACTATAGCATCAGGGACAAGTAAGAAAAGACTTTTGCCTTTTCTCCTCTGTTGTCTCCCCATGCTCAGCCGCACCTCTTGCAGATCCCTTTCTGCCTTGAGTAAACTCCTCCCTGTAGAATTTCAGCCTGAAGAAAGGAACTGAGAAATGATTCCTTGGGAGAGTGAACAACCAGTACAGTTTATTAATAACACATAACCGCTTTAGATCTGGTATCTGTTTCATCACTCTCCTTGGAGAATGTCTTTTTAAAGTGTGTGTTACTTTAGCCAAAGGAAGACTCCCCTGGGAAGAAAGGTATTACTGTGAGTAGAGTGAAGTCAGAGACGGCCACTGTATGCCACTCCACTCCCCCAGCAGATGGGAGTGAAGGAGAGGAGGAGAGGGAATAAAGGAGGAAGGAGAGGAAGATAGAATGGAGCTGGGTAGCAGATGCTGGGAAGAAGAGAGATGAGAAAAGCCCAAGAGAAGAAAAGTGAAAGAGAGGAAATGGGACGAGGGGCTTCTACAGTGCTGTTAACAAATCATACATATTTATTAAATTGAGATAAGACAACATTTGAGTGTTTTAAAGTAATAAATAACCCCCCTTTGGGTTTTGGGTGTGAATGGGTGGGGATAAAGGTGAAGGAAGGGCATGCTTTGAAGCCCTTGCAGAGAGGATGTGGCTGGGGGTGTGCCAAGGGGCTCCAAACACACACTTTGCTGACATTATCATTTTTCTGAACACTGTAGGTTTATAGGTAATCATTCCTATGGAGGACATATCCTGTCTGGATCTAAGACAATGGGTACCCTTAAGGTTTGTAACTGAAGCCTGCAACCACTTTTTAATGCCTGAAACCATCCAAGTGGATCATTTGATTTTTAAGACATCACAAAGCCTCTCTACATTACCAAGCCTCAAGTGTTTCCTGCTAATTACTCAACTCCATTTCTGCTTCTTCTAGTTAACTAGTGTTTTTAAAGCTTAGGGTTGCAACAAGGAATGGATCATAACATCAATTTCTTAGGTCCAGACCAGCAGTTGAAAACACGAAATAGAAGAGAGTACAATGGAAAATAGAGTGTTTTACAAAACAGATACCAAATTTAAATGCCAAATATATTACTTAATATGAGTCGTGTTGAAAAAGTCTGTTTTAATAATGCTAGGCATATACAATTGGAGAAGGAAATGGCAACCCACTCCAGTGTTCTTGCCTGGAGAATCCCAGGGACAGGGGAGCCCGGTGGGCTGCCGTCTATGGAGTTGCACAGAGTCAGACACGACTGAAGTGACTTAGCAGCAGCAGGCATATACACTTTAAATCATTTGCCAAGGATAGTGATCAAAGTGTTCACGGGGTCACACTTTAAGAAACACTTAGCACCCTCCCTCATTACAAAATGCTATTAGTTTAATCTCCTGCAAGAGATGCTGTTTCCCAGTGTTGAATCAGATGCGATAAAAGCATCAGCCATTGACTCAACCTTTAAAATACTACTGTTTATAGAACTCAATGGTCTGTTAGGCCCCAAGAATGCCATTTTGACAAAGCTGGAGATCCAGGTGTATGGTTTTCACTTTAGTGATATAGAAGGGCAGTAGATTGTATGTAATAACTTAGCATAAAATGAGTGAAAAATACTCTTTTCTGGCTAAGTTTTAGTTTAGAGCTTATGAGGTCTTTAAGCTTTTGAGGTCTTTGGAACTTACTCCACTGAACTTTTTCTTTCATATTCTACACCTCACAGTTCTCAAATGCATGATTTTAATTACTTTCAGAGGTTTGCAAAGACATAAGTAATCTTGTCTGGTGGCTGCCACACTGCTGTGATACACAATTAGATTAAGCTTCTTAGCTGACCAGGGCTTGGAACTGGCCAACCAAAAAAACAAAAAGGCTGAGAACTTCAGTACCATTCAAAACATCAGGATTTTGAAGACCAGTTACCCAGGGAAGAGAGTGTGGCTCCCATGAAATGTGTGTGGCCTGTGAAAGCCTTTGAATATGCCTGGTGCGGCACTTTTAGATACAGCAAAGCTAGCCTGAAAGCACAGTGTACACACTGCTTGCAGTTTTTGGGTCCCTGGATAATTTAGGTTGTCTGAGTGTCAACAATTGGAACTTATGTTTAATAGCCAGAACTGAACACCTCAGGTCACTCTTATGATCCATGATTAATTTAACTTGTGACTTAGCACTATGATTTCTGAACTTTTTTAAGATAAGTGCAGGTCAGTTTGAGCAGAATTTTGTCACCAGCCTAAGGTGGGGTGAACAGCCAAGTATCTGGTAGGAATCTGTGTGGGAGAGGGAATGCTAGATCATCAAACAGTATTAACCACAGCAACAACCTGGCCTACTACTGAGTAGAGAGATTAGTCACATGTATAAATAGAAGGAGATGATGAGTCTCAGTTAGTGTTCTAGGCCCCCACAAACACTGATTTCCAGAATCTGAGCAAGATTATTACTGGAACCTTAATTTTAGGAGTTGAGGCTACCGTTTTGGCTATTTTAGTTCTAACAGTTAATGCAGGGAACATAACTTTCCTCAGTAGAAAACACTGGCAAGCGTACTACTTGTTGGGCTCCCGGACTGCTGTGGGTTGGTTGGGTTATACTTGCTGGATAAGGAGCAGAGGTTAGAGGGCGGCAGGAGTGAGTAACTCTGACTGAGCATTGCCCCAGTGGTCTTGGGGTCACAGGATTCATGCTACATCTTCCTCCTTGTGCCGGCAGCTGACATGCTTCCTCCAGGAATGCTGTTTTGGAGACAGTGGGGAAAAACTGGTATAGTGTTCTTATCCATTTTATAGAAGTGGCCTGGAGAAATGAAATGTCACTGTTGTGCTTGGCTAGTAGATCTGAACCGACATCTGCCCTTTCTGACTCTTTATGCTGCTGTTTCTTTCACATGCCCCATGACTCTTATGTTGACTGCTTATTCTTCTTGTTGGTTCTCTTGGACTAGCCTAGTCTGAGGCCAGGACCCCCATGTCAAGCTATGCTGCAGCCCATCCAGGGTACCCTTCACTCCTATATGCTAGTAGAAATGCCCTGGGTTCTGATGGATGTGTCCTGGTTGCCATGGCACCTAGGGATGCGTCTGTCATCACTGAGGCCAAGTTGTTCAGTGCCTAACTTTGTATATCCCATTCCAGAGCTGACCTCTTTAGTCCTGGGAGTCAGTGATCCTTCTCTCAGGGAGAGTACGCCCATCACCTAAGCTCATGATATTGAAGCATATAAGCCAGAATGCAATTCATTAATCAAAAATGAGACTGAGGTTTGCCAAGGAGAATAGACACATATTCTTTAACCAACAGTTTTTTTCTCTTTGTGGATGAGTCATGATGAAATCAAAAGCGTGGAACTACTTGGTGTGGTGGTGATGGGGACCAATTTGGAGGAAGGAATACATTTAAAGTATCTTCCAGCTAGTCATACCTTTTTTGCTACTTGTCCTGCTCCATATATTAATACCAACCAAGGGAACCAGAGACTAGAGTCTTTAGCCAGGATGGTTTCTCCATTGGGTGATGCTGAGGCTGCAAATTCTCTTTTTGTTCATGCAGGCTATTGCCAATTCTATGTTGATCCTTTGTGTCAGGCAGTCTCAACCTCGCACTGTTGACCCTTGAGGCTAGATGATCCTTTGTTGTGTCCTGTGACTCTTAGGATGTTTACTAGCTTCTCTGACCTCTACCACCTGATGCCAGGAGCAGCACACTGGTGTGATAAACAAATATGTCTCCAGACATAATCAGTTGCCAGTACCCTTCCCATAGTAAGAACCACTGTTTGGTTTTCTTGCATGAATTAGTCCAACTCTGGGCTATCCAACAGGCTAGACTTTTGACAGCAGTTATAAGTGGCCCAGTTTTCTATTCACTGGTGATTCCTTTGCCCTAAGGTGGCTTTTTCACACGTGGGTGGTCTCACCCTTTATGTTCATTTATTTCCTCTAGTTCTCCAAGTTTCCTCTCTAGCTTCCTCTCCTAAAACTGCAATTGTTTTCCTAACCCAAATTGCTTTCAAGTCAGTTTCATGTGTGTTTCTTCCTGTCACCCTCTGGTTGAAAAAAAATGTAGCTAGTGATTTTATGTCTCTGTTTCCTCACAAGGTCTTGAATTCTGGCCCATGGTTACCGCGTTAGCTATATCCTCCACATAATGGGAATAAAATCAATGAAACAGGAGGATGGTCGCAGAATTTAGATGGGCTTGTTCATAGGTCTCTGTTACGAGATTAAAGAACTGTCTGTGTGGGGATGAATTGAGAGGGTGAAATGCCTCCTCTGCTGGTAAAATACACCTTGGCTAGTTGGGTAGTGATAGATACTAATGGTCCGTTAGGTTGATCAGGACATTGCTTTAAGATGCTGCTAGATGTGGAGTCCTTTTCCACCCCGTCCATTAGATCCCTGTCCAACTCTTGCCACATTTGTTTTCTTATGTAATTATCTGTCAACCTTTTATTTACCTTCACTGTTGTGCTGCTAGAGCAGGGCAGCGTCTAGTGGCTTAGGCGATGTAGATATAGCGATATTGCCGGCTCATGTACTAGCTGTATCTCCCTGAGGCAGCCACCTTCTTACAAATCACAGCCCTGTAGCCAACCTCCACCCTTCCTTCCGCCCTTTGTGCTTTTTTTTTTTTTAGTTTGAGATTGCATTTAGAAAGCCAGTGTTTTGTGCTCTGGGGTTCTGTGGCTGAGCAGTCCTGGATGAGCTATATTTTCCAGGCTGCTACACACAATTACCCTTAATTTCGAAGCATAATGCATTTCAAAATAATTTTTTTTCCCCTGTTTTCAGGCTCTTTTATCCAAATGCAGAGCCACAGCTGGCTCTGCCCTTGGCCCCCAGAAGGCATGTGGCTTGGGAGGTGGAGCCAGTGGAGGGACTTTGGTTAGGTTGCGTAGTTTTGGCTGAGTGAAGAGAGAATTCCAATAACACTCAGTAAGACTAGTTTTGCCTTGACTCTTGCCCACTTTCACCACTGCCCCACCCCATCATTTTCAGAGCATTTTTATAGTGGACCATGTGCCCTCGTTATTCCAGCCATGCACCATTCTGTAGGAAGTGGCGAAGTATTCAGACATTTAGATTTGGGGGATAGGACTGATCCTTTCATACACTAAAATAGTAAATGTTTGTTGTGTATGTGTGTGTGTGTGTGTGTGACAAACACACACACAGACACACACACACACACATCCATGTAGCTCTCCTAATATTGAAAGGTCTTTATGAACAAAGAAACTCTTCTATCACCTGCTAAATCCTGTTTTCTCCAGTGCTTATCATTTTTATTTTTAAAGCAAGTCAGTATAAATGACATTAAATCAAAATTTTTATCAAGGAATGTATTTGTTTCCATCATCCTTAAACTTACTTTACTGCCAAGTAGTGACTTCAACTCGTTAGAACTACTTTCTCAATTACTGCCTGTTCTTTGAGGATTTGGAGAAACATTTGCCTGGATTAGGATAAGAGAAGCACAATAAAAGTTTATTTATTTATTGTAGTATATATATTTTAAACGGGCTTCCCTGGTGGCTCAGTGCTAAAGAATCCTCCTGCCAATGCAAGAGATGTGGTTTGATCTCTGGGTGGGGAAGATTCCCTGGAGAAGGAAATGGCAAACTCACTCAAGTATGCTTGCTTGGGAAATCCCATGGACAGAGGAGCCTGGCAGGCTGTTAGAGTCCATGGGGTCGCAAAAGAGTCATATACGACTTGGTGACTCAAACAACAGTGAGAATGTTTTAAATGTGTGCCTTATACTTAAATATGCATATAAGTATTTTTAAGTTGAAATATGATTGGGCTTATAGCATGCTTCATAATACTTCATTCATTCAGTAGCCATTTTGATAGCATTTTATGTCATACAATCAAGACTCTTGCTGGTCCTTATAAGACCCACTTCAGATGAGCAGTTTGGTGAGGGGAGCGGTCACAGAAACAAATTCATTAATAGATAGTCATAATAGAGTGTGACAAATGTATGTTTAGTGTGTGTAGATCACAGAGGAAGGAGTTCACAATGAAATGACTTTGAGAATGTTCTGGAAAGCTGAATGTTAAAAGAAAGAACTGGTTAAGTCTGGGGAATACAGCAATCAGCGTGGTGGGGAGAAAGTTTGAGAGATGCCTTGTGTCAACTCTTCTGGGAGCTGGGCATTTGGATTGAGTGGAAAGGAATGCTAAACGATTTTAGGCAAGAAAAAGACTCAGTTGGAATTCAATAAGGAGCATAAGTCCCAGAGCCACAGGGAAGATAGATTGGATGGTACAGCAGGCGGGAAGTGCCAAGGAAAGATGGAAGCTGTACGCCACTTCCTTCTAGGCCCGCCCGAGGAAACACACAGTCTTGATCAAATGAGTAAATAAAACTTCCTGTATAAGTGCAATTCCATTTTCAAGTCTGAGGAGTGGGCCAGTCCTCTTCCTTTAAAGAGACAACTTTCAGAGGGCCAACCTTTCCCCCTCTCCAGGCTGGATTCAAGCCAGAAGGAAAAAATATTGGCATTGATGAAAATAAAAGATTTGGCGACTAAATGGATTTGGAAAAAAGGGAAAAGTCTTTGAGGTTTAAATCTAAATAAATATGTGTTGGTTGAGGGTTCTTTTCTCAGCCTCAGATTTTATACCTTTCAAATGGGCATAAGTCCCTACCTCTTAGAGTTGCTGAGGTAACTAAACATAATAATGATTGTAAAATAAGATACCCCAAAAGTACTGGGTTGGGTTGGATTTGCTGTGATTGTTGATGTTATCATTACTGATGCAGTAGTTTTGATTCAAGTTTTTTATTCAGATATTTTCCTGAAATCATTTAAAGACATACATTTATTATTTTATCCTCTTTAAGTAGCTTGGGGAATTCCTCCTAAAATCTTGACTAGACTGTTAGGTTGATTTACATATCTTTTCTTCAGGAATACAGGAGAAATAGACTGTAGGTTAGGGAAAATTACCATTGATTGTGAATTAAAAGAACTGACATAATGAATAATGTTAGCAACATGGGGCCCTCAAATAAAAGCTCTTGTAAATGGATCTCTATCCCCCATTCTTTGACAACTAACCTGGAATTTTACTGTTTTATTATTATTTTACTTTGGGTAGAGAGAATTGAGGTTGCTAATTGGGGGTGTTTCCCTTTCCTTGAATTCAGCCTTCCTGAGGCTATTTGTTCTTATTTGGTGTGGAGGGGAGCCCCGTGAGAAACCCCCAGTTTGTGGAGCAATAGTGGAGAAGTATTTGGCAGGAATTTCATTCAGTTGAACTGGGTTTCATATGATTATGCTGCATGTTAAGGACTTAGCTTAGTGGTTCCAATAATGCTTTGTAACTGTCCCTTTCTAAGTTGTTTGGAACTTCTCATGAGTAGGGGATGGTTGAAATGTTCACTGGCAGGTGAATGGTAAGAAAGTATTCATTTTTCTTCTTTAATTTGAGCCTATAAATCAGATTAGAAAATATTCTGGATATAAGCAATAGGAAACTAAAACTAGGATGTCTACAATCCTGAGTGTACAGCCACAGTATAGCTCTGTCATCCCAGCGTGAGTAATTGTACCAAGTTTCTCTTTCACAAGTGCCCCAGGTTGGACAGTTCATTTTATGGCCACCTAAGTAGAAGCCACCTGTTTCCATTTCTACTCATTTTCCCGGGCCCTTTCCAGTTTATTTGGATGCCTTTTCTACTTCATGCTCCTTCAGGATGGCAACAACTAGCTGAAAGGCTCACCAGCTCATTAAGCAGTAGCTCATGTAGCTGCCACTTGGTACTGGCTTTTATGAAGTGGGTTGAAAAAACAAAAAGCCTCAACATAGACACTAAACTGCCATGAAGTATGGGTGTAGGAGAGAAATGTGCCAAGTGAAAACTACTTCTCCAAGTCTGTGCTTTGAAAAGTATAGTCCCCACACCCCTTTTACTATAGTCATGAAAAATCTCTTATCTAATCACTATAATCAAATCTTGTCTGGTACCTGACAAATTATACACTCTCTTTAGTGTACAACAAAATCCCCAGTCACGTTCTCTTCTCCCAGGTAGGGTGATAAGTATGGATTTTTCATTGCTAGATTGTCAGTTGTGTGGTAAGGCCTCTTTACTATCTATCAGGATTAGTATGTGGCTTTTAAATAGGATCCAATGTTAAAATAAATGTTAAAGACCCATACAAAGATTTATATAGTGAAATATAAATTTACGATACGTCACTGGAGAGTTACATCCACAGCAAAATATAGATCAGATCAACAGTGATTCAAACATATTCATTCACCTTGGACCCGTTTATAGATAATACATGTCAGGGAGACTGGCTGCAGAACAATGCAAGGCCCAGAGAAACAGTATAATAGCAGTTTCAATGTTGAATTTCACTCTTCTTTCAAAATCCAGGATTTTTCTGTAGCACATCAAATGCGGTAATGCTCTCTCGCTGCCGTGTCTCTGTTGATTTGTCTAAGTCATTTTTGCCTCACTTGAACCCGTTGCATTGGAATATTATGTCTACTTGGTGAAGGATGGGGAACAATGCTGTGAGAACTTTGCTTCAGGAACATGTGAAAGAGTACAGTCAGGGCTGCAAGCCCTTCATTACCTGAGCCAGGGCCAACTGCTGGCAAGATGGCAGAGAGGAGAGGGCGGTAATGGTGGGTTCATTTATATCCTCGTGAAGCCTCATTCTACTGTAGTAGAAATTGTGTTGTGATTATTGCCAGCTTATTTAGGGCCATTTGAAATCATTCAAATATGCTGATAACAATTCCAGCATTTGAAAATGCCTTGAAACAGTCTGAGAATCGGCACCTGGAGCCGAGAATGATAAGACTCATGAAGGTGTACAAAAATATAGGAAGTAAGTCATTGTGAAAACCCCGAGGTCTGTTTTTATTTCAGCATATATTTTTTAGACAATGAACAGGCTTTAGGGTAATTTTTTACAGCCAAATCAAAGCAAGGCCCAGAGAAATGGCATAATAGCATTTAATGTTGAACTCCACTTTTCTTTCAAATTCCAGGAATCGCATTAGGAAGAGTTGGGCTCATCCTTTTGAAATGGTAAATGCAAAGGAAGGTATCTTGTAACATAGGTAGGGGAAGGGAAACCACCAGAGGACTTGATTCTTCCTGGTGCTGGAGAGACCCTGGAACCTTTAACCTTTAGGAGAGAGATCAGAGTACGTTTAAATTCTTGGTGGCTTCTGTGGGATCTGCATCAGCTGCCAGTGTTTGCTTTTGAAATACTCTTTAATTCCTTTGTTCATCCACAAATATTTATTGAGCACCAGCTATGTACCATGGGTATGCTAGATGATACATAAACAATGGTGGGTCTCCTTCCTAGGGAAAAAAAAAATAGCCCTGTAGCTGATGTCATGGACTTCTTAGACCTCAGTGGAGGAAGTGTACATTAATTACAGAATCACACAAAAAAATGTGGCATTCAAACTGTGCCGAGGGCTATGGAGGAAAAGGTCTGATACTGGGGATTAATACAGCCAGAGCTGGGAAGGGAAAGAACAGATTTTACTGGGGAAAGAAGAGTCCCTGCCTATGGCTAGTATGTGTGAAGGTCATTTGAAGGGCAGACTTGGATGTTGAAGGAACTGAAGCTAGAACACAGGGCAGGGAACTCTCCAGGCCTGGATTAGACTGGAAAAGAGGGCTCATTGGGACCATGGGTCTGGGCCTTTCTCAAAAGAGCAATGAGCAATCGCTGAAGTGTTTTACCCAGGGGAGTGATGTGATCACATTTATGTTTTGCAATAATCTTTCTGACTTCAGTGTGTTAACTTTTACATCATTTAAAACTGGTCACAATGTGACCTCACTATTACTACTTTTAGAATCTTCACAATTTCTAAAATAATCAATTGAGCCACTAGTGTCTCCTTCAGATTTTAGAGAGCAGTTTAACTGAGTGATTTAGCATGGATATCTCAACCACTTAAGAAGGATAAAGTCCCTAGTTCTGTGGTTCACAGACTTCAAAATGCCTAAGAATCACCGGGGACCCAGAAACTGCGTTTTAACAAGTCCCTCAGGTTGATTCTGATGCAAGTGGCCCTCTCTCCACTTTAAGAAGCCTCATCCTAGAAAGTGCTAGAGAGTGAAAAAAGAATTATAAACCTCAAGGTAAAACATTATCAGGCAGCCAGTCCAGGATAGAACCTCTTTATTGCCTGGATTTTAGCGTGGGCCTGTTCTCCCCATACTGGTGGGATTTTCTTACAGGGCACCTGAAATGGATTCTAAATCCTTTGGGTTTCTTCTCATTTATTTCCTAATCCTTTCATATGCAGCTGTTTTCTCAGATCTATGGCTTACTACTTCTGTGTCTCTGATATTTTACTTTTCATTTTGTTGCCATTTAATAAGAATCTTCTTCTGTGCATACTAGGTCACTTCAGCAGTGTAGGACTCTTTGTGACCCTCTGGACCATAGCCCACCAGGCTCCTCTGTCCATGGGATATTCCAGACAAGAATATGGGATTGGGTTGCCCGTGCCCTCCTCCAGAGGATCTTCCCGACCCAGGGATCGAACCTGCTTCTCTTACATCTGCATTGGCACGCGTGTTCTTTACCACTTGCACCACCAGGGAAGCCTGGGAATCTTCTTAGATAAGGCCCAAATGAAGCTATGAGGTGGGGAGGTGGTGGGAAGCCTGCCCCGATGAGGAGGTGGTGAGAAGCCCTTCCATGGGTTTTGCTCAGTTTGCCATCTGGAGCAGGAGACTGGCACATTGTGCAGGGGAGAGACCAGTCAGCCCATAGTTGCCACAATGTCGAATTTTTTCCAGGGACGTAAGGGCCCCACTCCAGGACTCTTGCCTGGAAAATCCCATGGATGGAGGAGCCTGGAAGGCTGTAGTCCATGGGGTCGCTGAGGGTCGGACACGACTGAGCGACTTCACTTTCACTTTTCACTTTCATGCATTGGAGAAGGAAATGGCAACCCACTCCAGTGTTCTTGCCTGGAGAATCCCAGGGACGGGGGAGCCTGGTGGGCTGCCATCTATGGGGTCGCACAGAGTCGTACACGACTGAAGTGACTTAGCAGTAGCAGTAGCAAAGGGCCAGGGATACCAGGGGGACTACTTTCGGGAAGGGCGTCTCCTTTCGCTCCCCTGTTCTGGTGCCGTCTTAAAATTCTGCTTGGAAACCAATCAAGAGGAAGAGAGTGGGCTCACAGCGGTTCCCCAGGGAAGTATAAGAGCCCAGAATTCCTTCTCAGGTGAAATCAGGTAGAAATGAATATTAAGGGCGAATTTACAGCAGAAAAGAAGTGACGGAAAAGGCATCAGGTGGCGAGAAGAGAGAGTGAAGTACCCCGAAGCCACATGTCCCTGTGGTCAACACGACCCAGCTCAGTGGTCACCTCCTCTGGGAGCCCTCCGTGATTTCCCCATGTGCCCTCCTGGCACGCACTAGTGCTTCTCTGTGCTGTCTCTTCACACTCCGCTTCCGGTCTTTGTTCCTGGGTCGACTGCGGGTATTCCCAGTGCTGATCCCGCAGCAGGTGCTCAGTGAGCATCTGCAGGAAGAAGCGCTATGATGCATGCACGTGAGCCCAGCGTCCTTTTGGAAGACCTTTTAAAATGGCTTCTTTATCGCTGAGTTAGGGCCCCAGGGACAAGTGGTTGGGGGATGCCTGGCACGTAATTCTGATTGCTCTCAGTTTTGCTGAAGACTGGTCCCGCCTGAGGTCACTGTGATGGAGGCACGGGCCAGACAGATGTCAGATGTGGGAGGCGAGCGGCTGCTGGCTTTGCAGTGCCCTAATCCTGTGGTGGCAGTGGTTACTGCTTTTCTGTCATTCCACTGGACCCAGACGTGTGTAATGAATGTTCCAGAGGAGAACACCAACATTGTCAGCGCGTTACTGCCTGCAGAAGTATTTATACTTCATGTGTCTGCTTGTAATTCTCTCCTCGTCACCAGAAAGCCTATGGGGCGGAGATATCAGGAGAACATAAGTTGGAAGAATGTAGAAAACATTTCTTGGCTTCCACCCTGAAACTTCTACCCCCTCTGTGTCTTCATCCACGGTTCAGCCCGTGTTGAATCTGGACAATCTGTTTCTCTCTTCCTTCCTCCCGGTGCCTGTGGGCGACCAAGCATTCATGACACATGCTGGGGGCTGGGATCCTTACCACATCTGTGGTTACCTACATTTCATTTATTACGTTCTGAGAGTATCATGGCCTTGATAATTTATGTTTCTCAGCTAAAATCGCACATTATTTTTCTAGCAGCTATCAAGGGTTTTAGCTAGCAATTGAAACTTGATAGGTGTCGTGGCTCTTCATTGCTGGAACGATTTATCCTGGTGTTCAAGTGCTGAGCTGAGCCCATTTCTTTTAAGCCAGATAGCACACACACACAGTAAACCCCAAACTTAAGTGTTCTGAGTTCACTCTGGAGGTGGAGTGAGTTTGGGCCTTTGGAGCCACATTCTCCGACCTTCCCCAGCCCTTTTCAACTTCAATTAGATAACCAAACAACTCCTTGCTTCCCCACTGTGGGGATCATGCCAATTGCTGAGTATGTCTACTTGGATTATGAATTCTAGGGCCGAGGAAATAACCAAAGCTTGGAGTCAGGGACCTGCTGCAAGATGGATCTCAGCTGAAACTCCACTGATCACCTGAATTGGGCCACTGGGGACATTTTGGGTCTCTTGGAATTAGTGTCACTTCGGAGTCAGTGACCAGTAATCCCCCAAAGGTTTGATTATTTCCCTTTCCCCATTGCACAGTCTCCCTGAAGAGGCTGTTAGTCCCTCTGGGGGAAGGCTAGGAGAAAGATTAACAGTATATGCTTTTAGCAATGTACCAGGGCCCTTCCTCAAGGGGACCCACCCTCATCTTTATTTAAGGGATTTTTGGGTCTACAAACTGGTTCAAGTTGGGGAATTAATAGAAGGGCCGTGACTCTGTTTTTAATGGTTCAGGTTGGACTTGCATTCACTTGACCTAGAGCTTTTCTGCTTCAATGGCTCCAGTAAGAATTTAGTAGGCTGGCTGTTTCACCTTTAGAAATATCATAATTGACTCGCCAATACCATGTGCATACTGTCGATTCAGTTGTGTCCGACTCTTTGTGATGCTATGGGCTATAGCCCGCCAGGCTCCTCTGTCCATGGCAGGAATACTGGAGTGGTTGCCATGTCCTCCTCCAGGGGATCTTCCTGACCCAGGGATTAAACCCCACATCTCTTCTGTTTCCTGCATTGTAGGTGAATTCTTTATCCATTGAGCCACACCCCATAGGTCTGTGCAAAGCTGACTATTCTGACTGCTGCTTTGATTCTGCTGTCTATATGGGAATCACGCAACACTAGAAGGTCCTTAAATAGAGCCCTTGACTGGCTTCAGGCCTGACGCCCTCGCTCTCTTACACACTTTGCTGAGCTGCTTTGGGGGAGTGACAGAGGCAGGATCGCCACGGCTACACAGATGGAGTCTGAAATTACTCATCCCCTACTTGCTGTGGGCAAATTCATTAAGCTCTCATAGCTTCCATATCCTCTTGTATAAATGGAAATGGTGTCCATGTAATGTCATGAGAAAATGAAACATGTCACCAAGGAACAGAGTTCCTTGGCTCCAGCCAGCATGCAATAGATGTGAAAGGATACATACTTTTTGAGCCTCTCTTCAAAAATTGTGTGTTCAAGGCCAATGGTTGGTTAGAGGGAATGGAATTAGGAGTCACAAGATGCACCATTCCTGTATCTTTCCACCCCCTTCTGGTTGGCTGACTCTGAAACACGTGCTTGATTTTAACTTTTGTAGGGAGAAAAGGCCATTTCATTAGAATTGGTTATGTCCGCAAAAGCATTTCATGAAGTTTGTTCTTTGAATTAAGAATAGTGTTCTTAACATTAAGAATGCTCTTTGCATTGAGACTTAAAGTTCATTGTGTTTTCCACTACCAGATTTGCATGGGTCTTCTTTTAGAAGACCCTTTAGAGAAAATAAGGTCCCTAGGACAGGGGACCTTCTCAGTACTTGCCCAATGCTGTCGGGAGTCCTGTTTGTAGACCCCATTTGTAAACTTCGTTCACTGACTCATTATCTTTTAAAAAATATTCATTTTTATTTATCAGTGGCTGCACAGGGTTTTTGTTGCCGCACTTGGGTTTTCTCTAGCTGCGGTGCATGGGCTTCTCATTGTGGTGATTTTTCTTGTGGTGCCAGGCTGTAGGTGTGAGTGTGCACTGTCAGTGTGTAGTGGTTGTGGCCTGTGGGCTTAGTAGTGTGGCACACGGGCTCTAGAGAACAGGCTCAGGAGTTGTGGTGTGCTGGCTTAGTTGCCTGTGAGACATGTGGGATTTTCTTGGACCAGGGATTGAACCCACGTCCCCAGCATTGGCAGGAGGGTTCTTTACCACTGAGCCACCAGGGCAGCTCCCCTGAATCATTCTTTAAACACTCGACGCCGGGGAAGTGGTGATACACAGAATGTGACTTGCCTCCCTCCAGTGGGGGAAGAGGCAGTGATGGACACACCAGTAACTCAGTGTCGCTGGTCCTCTCAGGCAGGCGCCAACCGCTGTTTCTATTGGTCAATGTCCTGCTTCAAGGAAAATGTTGTGCCTCATGAGGTCTGTGGGCTCTGGTGGTCCAGGCATGGAATTCAGGTTCAAGAGGCCAGAGTCTTGGTCCTGAGGTTGTAACTCACTGTTATCTGTGCCCTCCTTGATGGCTCCAGTTTTCTTAGCTCTGTAATATGCAGGAAGGGGGCTGGATGTAATTGATGGATCCCAATCAAAGATCCGTGAATCAGTCAGCTGCTTTAGAATCATCTCAGCAGTTACAAAAACTTGGAATCTGGGTCCTCAACACAAGACATTTGGATTCTGGGTGGGTTCTGAAATCTGTATTTAAACAAAGAGTTCCTGCCCTAGTTAATGGTGATGTGGAGCCCCCTTGGGGAATCCCTGGATGACTTCTGATGCCTCTTCTTCGCTATCTCTCCATTCCTCATCCTTTACCTTTTGCCCTCTTAAATGCCTCCTTCAGAAAGCCTTCTGGCCTCTGACTGATTGGCCCACCATAGAGAACTAATTCATGCCTTGTGCAAAAAAAGAATGATAAAACTCATCAATTTGCACTTATTTACTTTTCTGTCTCCCTACTGGCCTGGAGGCTCCTGAATATAATGAAGGTTCCATATTTATCTTCGCATCCTCTGTGCCCTGCCCATTGTCTGGCAGGTAGAATGTGCCCAAAGGGGCATTTTTCAAGACAGCAAGGTAAGAGGGTAGTGAAACTGAAGATTAGCCCTTCTCTCAGCCTTTAGCACTTCTGGAAAAGATTTAAGAAATGTTTCAAATAAATCACTCCAACATATTTGCCATTGCCCATTGAGCTGATGCCTCCCTTTCAAATATCTGACTGTTCTAGAGGTATAACTGGATTCCATCCTATAGCCTTGAGACCACCCCCCGCCCCCCACCCCAGGACGGATGTGGGATCACCGAGAGAAGTGAGGTAGGGAGAAGACAAGTTGGAAATTAACTGATGGTTTAAATTCAGGTGTTTTGCCAATATAAGCCCTTTCAGTCTATGACTTGACGTTCCCTCCCTATGCCTCCTCCCTTCCCCAATTGAAAAAGACAGCTGACAATATGCGTGCCCAAACCCTCCTCTGGATGGAATAGAGTCACACTGAGAAAAGGAAAGTTGATTTCCTGGTTGCCCTCCTACTCACAGAGTTCTGGGTGGCGCCATCCCACACTATTTGCATCACTGAGCTACACATACTGCCAGGACTGCATCTTAAATTTAAACACATTCGCAGGAGGATAAAGAAAGCCCCAGGGAAAAAGGTGACACTTGGCCATAGAGGTATGTAAGCACTGCATGTTGTATGTTTTCCTTCTGCTTTGGTGTTAAGGACAGAACATGAATTAAAAAGTCAAAAGCTCATCTTCTGAGGAGCAATTAATTTGTGTATTGCTGTACTTTCATCTGTTGAGTCTTTGAATTTTTGAAAACATAAAGACTGAAAAATATTTCCTAGGGATCTCTCCTATGTGCCTTCTCACTGGATTGTTTTGCTTTTTAGGCTACACGTTGACTTAAAAAAGAACCAGCGTTAAAGAAAGAAATGTCACCGTAAGGTTCTGGTTCCTGATTGTCGTCCCCGTGACACAGATGTGACAGGACTCTAAGCATATACTCTGTTGTTCACTGGTTCTGCCCCATCCCCGTTCAGAGTCGAATGTTCCATTTAATCAAGGCAGTTAAGAAGCAATATAACTGGATTCATTAGCCTGAGTTCTGAATGCTCCTCTGAAGAGTTATTTTTGTATTCATACAATTTTAATATTTGGGGACAGGCTGTACCACTTTCCAGGTGCCAAAAGTGATCACTCAGTTTTTTTATTAAGTACTATTTTAGCTTCAAAATATTTTATTTTTTTATGGACTGCTGTGTGCCTTTGACCCAGTTCTCTTTTTCTTGGGATGTGTGTCCTGAGAGGATGAAGTTTATGATATTAGTAATACTTGGAAGTTTGATTCCTTTCAAGTGGAATCACTGTCCCCATCCTCCTCCAAAACATACATACACACACAGACACACACCATCCCCTTCCCAAACACGCATCCTTTATGTTGCTAAAATGCCTTTCGAGTATATATGGGGAAAACTGATTTTTCTCCTCCTTTTTGCATGGGAGAGGCCTTGGTCTTGTGAGAGAGAGCTGGAGTAACCAAGGTCTCTCTGAATTGGCAGACCTGGGCACTGTTGTCTTTATTGTCCTTTTTAAGCAGGACTTTTGTGTTCCTGGTAGATGTGCCATGGAGGAGGACCATGGCCTTGCAAGAATGAGAGCGTGCCATTCACAGAAAAAGGGAAGCTGTCAGCAGCTGTCTCCTCTAACTATAATTTGCCAGAGCCTGGAAATGAATAGGTGACAGCTATTAAAAGAGCTTTAGAATGATTGCAGTTAAAAGTAAAGATATTATAGACTGCCACTTAGACTTGTTTCTGCTCATGAAAGGGCTGAAATTTGGAGTCCATTAAATGTTTACAAAACAGTATCCTTGGTCTTTCTCTTAAGGACCAGTCTACAGTACTGTTTATGTCTTTCTCCATCTCCTCGTGGCTTTTCTTTTGCTGACATTTGAAGGAGGGTGACATTACACAGGAGTGAGCTGTGACACATTTTCAACAATGGTTGCTGCCAACCTGGGGTGAGGTGACTGGGGGTTATTTCATCTGAATGTTAAGAGCTGTTCATCATGCGCTTTTCCTGAGGGTGGGGTGGGTGGGTGGGAAAGGTGCTCCTGTTCCTGGCTGGGCATTGTTCTGCCTGTTATGTGCTTTTTTGCGAGTTTCAGTTTTGGAATTTGAGAATGTCTTAGCCCAAACATATCTTAAAAGCATCTCTCCACCTCTCAGCTAATGAAGCACATCCTAGAGATATCTTTTCTTCTGTTGTGAATTGAACTAGAGAATAGTGGTCCATTTTGGCAAACCATTTTGTTCCAAATAAGTACACACGTTAATTTGCTTGACAGAAAAAGAACATATATCTGAATTTGGGAGAGAATCCTAAATGCCATTTTTGTTTTGAAAAGTCACAGGCAACTCTGTGCCCCTTGCCATCTTAGATTTCCAGCTGTTAAATGATTTGAATCTAGTTTCTTAAAAGGACCCCTTTGATGGTTGGAACCATGATACTTGAGAGGGTCAGGTTAGCTTTTGCAAAATTCTGTTTGTAGTTTTTCAGCAGAGATGATACAGTATCTTCTATTGAAATGATCTTAGAGATCCTACGTTACTGTTTTCCAGTTACTTGGTGGAAAGATGTTGAAGATGAATTAGGTATTAATGCTGGCTTTTAAAAGGTATTTAAATAATTGTTCATTTTAATGCATATTGGAAAAAGTATAAAAGCACATCAAACCTATGACTTCACAGACTTTTTTGCGTAGGGTGAGACTAAGGTGAAATAAGAGCTTTGAAGAGCTAGAGTGTGGGAAATGCTCATATAATCCAAAGTCTGCCTTTTGCCACTGATGAGGCTGTATACAAACCAACTCACCAAAAGCTGCTTAGTGGTGACATTGAGACAGGAATCCCAACAGTGTGTTACACTAGTGAATAATATTAATAATAACAACAAGGACAGATAACCTTTTATGGAGCGTTTATTATATGTGATGCAAAGTGATTTATACATGTTATCTCTCTTAATTCTCACTACAGTCCTTTGAGTAACTACTATTAATACTCTTATTTTATAGGTAAGAAACTTGACATTTAGATGGGATGAATAGCTTGCCCAAGGTCATAGAGCCAGAAGGAGGCAGAACTGAAGGGAAAGATGGACTGCACATTAGCTGATCTTAGGTCGCTGAGAATAATTAATATCAAAGATGACCTTGAAGAAGGGTCCTTTTATTAGGAGATTTGAAGGCCTGTGGAGCAGATATTTGTTGAGAGCCTAAAAGTGTGCTGAACTGTGAGGCACCAGGCATCCAGAGACTTGCCTGGAGACTCTTGTGACTTAAGGGTTTTATAGCTTTGTTGAAGTGGGTGGCTCTCATAAAAATTGCTTGAGGATATTCTTTTTATGTATGAGCATGTTAAATGCTCAGAAACCTGCAGTTAGAAATCTGTTTTCTTCTGTAACATGACAGTTTTCAAAATTAATTAACCACAGTTTCCCTCTTTCTTAGATAACACCTATCACATTTTACAGAACCAGTTTTCTGTGGAGCACCCATTTGGCACCTCACCTAATCCTTATAACTCATTTTAAACATGAGAAATCTAAGGTCCATGATGATTTGACCAAAGTCAAAACTAATTGTTGGCAGAGTTTGTATCATTTGTTAATTTATTCAGTGGGTGTACATCCAATGTATATAACTGCTATTGCTATTATTTGGACTACGTATTGCTCTTTGGGATGTTAAAAATAAACTGTTCCAGAACTTGAAGTAAGTCTGTTGGTCATCCTTGCTAAGAAGTCCAGTTCTGAAACCATTGACCTTAGACAGTCATTAGAAGACAGATTATTTATGAAAGAAGTCACATTGGAAAATCATCTCTATAGGTTTCTCGGCATTGCTAAATTGTTTCATTGGCTGGAGTTTCATATCACATCTGTTTTTTGATTCCTGGGCTTTGGGCCATGTGCTACAGTGCCAGATTCTCTAAGGTTCTACCCAAATTGCTAATATCAATGGATTCCTGAGAAAGATATAGTTTGTTCAGTTATAATAGAGATGGGACACAGAATTGTATCAGATGGCTAGTCCTTCATGGCTTCAGTTTGGAAGAACTACCTGTGGGTACTGGTAGTGTGTCCATCTGGCCATTTTCTGAACTATATAGCACACTGTGGCCTTGTAAATCTCTGCTCAGGGATACTGAAAAGGACTCACGGAAGGATACAAAGCTTCTGTGAATTATACGTTTCAAGTATACAAAAAATGGCTGATGTTGGTACAGTACAAAGGATCGATGAGTCTGCTGGGCTAATGGTTCTGAGCTGCCCAGATGGAAGACAAAGAAGGTCAACAAAGCCACTGGCTTTTCCACTGGAAAAGGGATTTCTAACTGAGGAAGACCATTCTGCTATGGAGGAAATGATGATTTAATCCTGGTATGCTCATGGATCTTTTACAGTTTGCTCTCTTATCCTGGGAAGGGGGGAAGTATCATGCTAAATCTTGCTCTGCATTCCGCAGGGGACTCTGCTTCTAACGGGCCCTCACGCATGAGGCCTATCAGCATGGACTTCAGGAGGGAACACTTTATCTCAAGCAGATCATTTAATTTAGGAGAAGGGTATCCTCAGTTTTATAGAGGGATATTTTAGTGGTTAGAAATGCCATCTCTCTGACAGAGGGCACTTAGAGCTTAAAAGAAGAGAAAAGGAAATAAATCTGACACTGTCTGTCAAACTCATTTCTATGTTTCCCATGAGAATCTGGGTTTCCCCAAGAGAGTATTTCCCTGAGAAGGGATTGTTTATTTCCTCCTATGTGGGTTTATGGATCAGAGCAAAATCAGACATTTAATTCTAGGTAAAAGAGGTAAAAAAAAAAAAAAATCTTAAAAAGATTAAGAATTGGGATAGATGTTTGAGAAGTTATATAAAATGGAAAGCTGCAAGTTTTATTTAGTCTCAGAAACGAAAGCAAAGCTGTAAGAGGTTAAGTATAGAGACACAGGCTTAATCGTGTCTATAGGAGTTTACTGTGGGCTGTGAGAGGAATGCCTGACCGCATAGAAAAATGACTAGAAGGGAAACGGTGGTCATGTTTCCCTTCCATAGTTTTAGGAAGTAAGCTGTAATATGAAAGACATCGGTAAAGGTCAAAATGGTACTTGGAGCTTGAAAGAGCCAGATCTGAACCCCACATTCTCCATTTACTGGATATGGAAATTTAAGCAAGTTATGCTATATTTTCAAATCTTAATTTCTTCAGCTGTAAGATTTAGATAGTAATACAGACTTCTGTATGTATGTAGTGCTTAACAGGCCTGGCACAAGGAGTGCCCAGTAAATGGTAGCTTTTATTAGGAACTATAAATAGGAAAGTATCTAAGTGATGCCCACCACACCTGGAAGGGAGCTCTGAAATGCCCTGCTGAGGTGCTGTGGACCCTGTGATTTAACTGAGTGTGGCATCATGCCTGTCCGATTTTGTTTATTTCCAAAGAAATCTTATAGTGCATCATTATGGAAACACATTTTGGAGTTCTTACAATCAGTTAACTAATTCTAAAACCCTTTTCCTAAATAGCAAGGCAGGTGTTGCCTGCTTCATCTGACTATTTGTACACCTGTTTAAGCAGTTAAAAATCCACCAAAAACATTTAAAATTATGAAAGCCAATTGCTTCATGACTAAACAAAATTCCCTGAAAGTGTATATTCCTGCCAACAGCTGAATCCTCTGAAAGAGGCAGGAAAACCACATGAGCTTCTCTCTCCTAATGCTGTTGATGTGTTGGGACTTGTACCATGTCCCTTAGGCCAAAAGGAAGCACAGATTTGGAGGGGGGAAATCTGACGAATTAAGCCAATAACATTCAGCCTCTTGGCCAGAGAGATGTAAATTCTTTGTCTAAACTCACAGAAATAAGTCTTTCAGGGCTGAAAAAGACTGATAAATAATGCAAATTCCTCTTTTTATTGAATTTATTTCTCTGGATGCTATGTATATAATTGGTAATCAATAAACTTTATTTGCTGGCTTTGTAAAATTGTTTCAAGTTGGGAAAGAGATGAACCTGTAGTGTTGAAAGAGAAGAAAGCTAATTTTCTTATGCTGGGACTGACTGTAATCTTATTAGCCAGATGGTCTAACCATCAGAGCTAACCAGTCAGACTAGGCCACAAATATCTCAGTTGCACAAAGCAATTGGATTTATGAGCTGCAATCTTTAAAGGTCAACTTGTGTATGGGGATAGAGGCACCTCTTGTCTGTGTTTTGGGAGCATAGGTTGGCTCCCTGGCCCTACACAGGTCAGAAACACCACTGACCATCCTTTGTGGCTTCAGCTTCTTGAGTTTAAATCCGAGTGCATTTGTAAGCCCCAAGAGCAAGGGCTAATTTTGACCAGTGAAAGTGGTTAACCCTCTGGCACATCCTCTTCTGCTGCTGTTTATGAGGCATAGCTCTTTTCTCTTTGCCTGGAGAAAGAGCATTCAGAAAAATCCACTGCACCTTCCTATTTTGATAAAACCTTTCATTTTCCATCCTTTCCCTTTGCAGCTTCCTCCATGTGCTGCATAGTCAACCCCGAAGAAGCTGGGGTTGAATTGAGATGATAATTTCAGGACGACCTGAAGTTTAGAAGTTGTGATTATAGTAGAGAGTTTCTAGCCTTTTTTGCTCAGCTTTGAAATCTGGAGGACTATCCTCCCAGGGAAAGGTTTTTGACTTCTGGGGAAACAGCACTGTGACCCAGAGGGATTGCGGCATTTATCTTGATACGGTGCTTGAGGAAGTTGCTGGATATAGAAGAGGGTAGATTTCTGAAGGATACAAGTCATCTTGAACCCTCTTGGCTGATATTCGCAAAATAAACATGTGCTAAGAAATCAGAAACTATGTGGTGGGCAAGGTAGAAAGAGTCAAGTTGGCTAAAATAAGGAAATAGGGGAAAATTGCTGTTTAGAGAGAACTTGGCATATATTTGGTATTTGTGTCTGTTTTTCTCTTGAAATGGGCTGATGTGTTGGCAAGAAGCTTCTGGCTGTTGTCGGAGATATGAACATCTGTGCTCCTTTGCAGAAAACTCAGGATTCCAAAGTGTTTGGTGGAAAATGTGTAACTGCCACTCACTCTGTCTCCTCATTAAGAGTTGAGCCTCTGCTGCACAGAGTGTGTTTTTAAAAGGAAGACGTGGCTTATGGCTCTGGGCTTTGCTTTTGCATACCACGTGGCAAAGGAGTTCCTAGGAGTGAAATCTAAGGCTGTCAGATACAAGCGTGCATACTTGCGGCAAATTTGCTTTACTTGCTTGCTTAGAAATAAGAGGGAAAGATGCCAAGTTAGCAAGATAATTGTGACATAGGCATGCAAAGAGAGCCATCAAAGGTGTGGCAAATTCTTTGAAGTCTTTTGCTTTGTTCCCTTAGTTAACCCTGAATGCCATTACAATGACCCCCAACTATCAATGGCACCACAGTAAGAATGTAATTTTTGATCACCCTAAAGTCCAATGAGGTCAGCCTAGGCATCAATATCTACCCAACACACTCCCCATCTTCTGGCTTCCTTTAGCCAAGACTCAACACTGCTGCTGCTGCTTCTAAGTTGCTTCAGTCCTGTCCAACTCTGTGGGACCCCATAGAAGGCAGCCCACCAGGCTCCGCTGTCCTTGGGATTCTCCAGGCAAGAACACGAATGGGTTGCCATTTCCTTCTCCAATGCACGAAAGTGAAAAGTGAAAGTGAAGTCGCTCAGTCGTGTCTGACTTTTCGTGACCCCATGGACTGCAGCCCACCAGGCTACTCTGTCCATGGGATTTTCCAGGCAAGAGTACTGGAGTGGGGTGCCATTGCCTTCTCTGAAGACTCAGCACAGATGTGGCCAAATGCAGAGGAGGCTGGGAAATACATTTTTGCCATATGCCTGTGGAAAATGCAATTGATGTGATTGAACATATAGCATCATCTCTACCACAACTCTTAATGTTCTTCCTAGACAGTTGTGGATTCAAATCTTGTGAGGCCTGGAATTTATGCAAGTTTGGGGATTATGTTTGAAACTTACACAAAATTAGGTGCACAAGTGAACATTTATTTATTAATAGAAAGAGGATGGGAAGGACTCAATAGAAAGAGGATGAGAGGCCCTGCTTTAGCTTCTGTTACTCTCTTAGATGTCAGCATATAAAATGTGTTTTTCCCCAACTTGCTTGGGGGCCCCAAGGAGCCATTAGTGCTGGTGAGGGGTGGCAGGCCAGCTGTCTCATGCTGCCCTGCAGGGTGAGAATTGGCCCAGTCTTTCTGGGGAGACTCTCAGCTATTCAGACAAGCCTGTGACTTGTCTCCTGCTATAACTCAGTGGTCTTTGCCTTTGTGTGCCTGCAAGGGGCTGAGGGTCTAGACAGAGATCCAGGCTGTTTGAATCCCAGCCACTGTTTGCTCCAAATTCTTTAGCTTTTCCAAACTAAAATGTCTGCCTCCCCTCACCACAGATTGATGCAGCTGACATAGCAGAGCACATAACTCAGTGCTGGTATCCAGATTTGTTGGGCTAGCACACTTAAAGCACTGAGCTTAGTACCCAGAACTTAATAAGAGCCTAATCCATATTGTCTTTTTAAAATTATTATCACACTAGGCAAAGATTTATGTTTGGAGATGTTCAATCTGCCTTGTCATATGTGTAAAAATGAAAGCTTTCTAATTGTCCAATGACAGGTAAACGCTTGAATTACATCTCCATACAAAGGACGATTACAGTAATTGGAAATGATCATAAATTTTTTGTGCAAGTAATGCACAAATAAGTGAAAACCGAATGATATGAAACAGTATGATCTGAATTCTATAAATAATGAGCAAATAAAAAAGTGCTGAAATTAGGAAAACCTTAGTATCTTAGTATCTCTGGATGATAGACAAAGGACCAAACTTTATCCTCAGCTATAGTTTCTGCACCTGGCAAATTGTATATATTTATTTAAATAATGATATTGCTGATCCTGCCTTATAAATGGCATTATTGCAGTCTTCAATTATCCTAAAATTTTATTGTTTCCAAAGAACGATCACATCACACGTAATTTCAGCACAACTCTTTACAGAACAACAAAGGAAAAAACATGTTTTTAGTGGAAAAAAGATCAAACAAAACAAACCCACCCAACCATGAAAAACTTTCAATTGGGTGAAATTTCCAGACAGCATCATCACAGAAATCTGCATCCCTGCCTCATGTCCTTTTAATTACTTTTGCTGTTTGCAAAGCACTGTAAAAAAGGAACAAAGACTACTGTCTTCTCAATTAATATAGTTTTCTATTTAAAATTTCAATCACAAGTATTTTAACAGTACCAGTTTGAATTATTTTTTAAAAAATTAATTATTTTAATTTTTGTCTTTCATCAAGAGGCTCTTTAGTTCTTCTTCGCTTTCTGCCGTAAGGGTGGTGTCATCTGCATGTCTGAGGTTATTGATATTTCTCCTGGCTATCTTGATTCCAGCTTGTGCTTCATCCAGTCCAGCTTGTCTCATGATGTACTCTGCATATAAGTTAAATAAGCAGGGTGACAGTATACAGCCTTGACATACTTCTTTCCCGATTTGGAACCAGTCTGTTGTTCCATGTCCAGTTCTAACTATTGCTTCTTGACCTGCATACAGATTTCTCAGGAGGCAGGTAAGGTGATCTGTTATTCCCATCTCTTTATGAATTTTCCAGAGTTTGTTGTGTTCCACACAGTCACAAGCTTTGGCATAGTCAATAAAGCAGAAGTAGATGTTTTTCTGGAGCTCTCTTGCTTTTTCGATGATCTGGCAGATGTTGGAAATTTGGTCTCTGCTTCCTCTGCCTTTTCTAAATCCAGCTTGAACATCTGGAACTTCATGGCTCATGTACTGTTGAAGCCTGGCTTGGAGAATTTTGAACATTACTTTACTAGCTTGTGAGATAAGTGCAATTATGTGGTAGTTTGAGCGTTTTTTGATATTGCCTTTCTTTGGGATTGGAATGAAAACTGCCCTTTTCCAGTCCTGTAGCCACTGCTGAGTTTTCCAAATTTGCTGGCATATTGAGTGTAGCACTTTCACAGCATCATCTTTTAGGATTTGAAATAGCTCAACTGGAATTCCATCACTTCCACTAGCTTTGTTTCTAGTGATGCTTTCTAAGGCCCACTTGAATTCGCATTCCAGGATGTCTGGCTCTAGGTGAGTGATCACACCATTGTGATTATTTGGGTCGTGAAGATCTTTTTTGTATAGTTCTTCTGTGTATTCTTGCCACCTCTTCTTAATATCTTCTGCTTATGTTAAGTCCATACCATTTCTGTCCTTCATTGAGCCCATCTTTGCATGAAGTGTTCCATTGGTATCTCTAATTTTCTTGAAGAGATCTCTGGTCTTTCCCATTCTATTGTTTTCCTCTATTTCTTTGCATTGATCACTGAGGAAGGCTTTCTTATCTCTCCTTGGGTATATCTTTCCTTTTCTCCTTTGCCTTTTGCTTCTCTTCTATTCACAGCTCTTGATGAAAGTGAAAAAGGAGAGTAAAAAAGTTAGTTTAAAACTCAACATTCAGAAAACTAAGATCATGGCATCTGATCCCATCACTTTATGGCAAATAGATGGGGAAACAGTGGAAACAGTGACAGACTTTATTTTTGTGGGCTCCAAAATCACTGCAAATGGTGATTGCAGCCATGAAATTAAAAGACACTTGCTCCTTGGAAGAAAGTTATGACCAATCTAGACAGCATATTAAAAAGCAGAGATATTACTTTGCCAACAAAGCTCTGTCTAGTCAAAGCTATGGTTTTTCCAGTAGTCATGTATAGATGTGAAAGTTGGGCTATAAAGAAAGCTGAGTGTGGAAGAATTGATGCTTTTGAACTGTGTGTTGGAGAAGACTCTTGAGAGTCCCTTGGGCTGCAAGGTTATCCAACTAGTCCATCCTAAAGGAAATCAGTCCTGAATATTCATTGGAAGGACTGATGCTGAAGCTGAAACTCCAAAACTTTGGCCACCTGATGTGAAGAGCTGACTCATTTGAAAAGACCCTGATGCTGGGAAAGATTGAAGGCAGGAGGAGAATGGGACAACAGAAGATGAAATGGTTGGATGGCATCACCGACTCAATGGACAGAAGTTTGAGTAAACTCCAGGAGTTGGTGATGGACAGGGAAGCCTGGCGTGCTACAGTCCATGGGGTTGCAGAGAGTTGGACACTACTCAGCGACTGAACTGAACTTAACCGAATTTTTGTTTGCACTGGGTCTTCGTTGCTGTGCACGGTCTTTCTCTAGTTGCAGCAAGCAGGGGCTACTCTTCGCTGTGTTGCTCAGGCTTCTCATTGTGGTGGCTTGTCTTGTTGCAGAACATGAGCTCTAGGGCATGCAGGCTTCAGTAGTTGTGGCACAGGGGCCTAGCTGTTTCATGGCATGTGGGAGTTTTTTGGGACCAGGGATCAAACCCCTGTCCCCTGCATTGCAAGGCCAATTCTTAATCGGTGGACCACCAGGGAAGCCTCGATTATTTCTTCATGGGAAGTTTTAGAGTAGAGCTTGAACCTTAGCCTCGTTCTCCCCAAAAACACTTTCTGCATTTCTAGGAGGTGACAAGTTCACTTTGGATCAGAGCCTGCCTGCTTTCTGCTCTGTGTTCCCCACTGCTCCCTCCCTTGCAGGCCCAGCCTTTGAAGCTGGCGGGTGGACTGCTGAAGGGGTCTCTAGGACCAGGGACCAACACGTCCTGATCAGGTCACCCTGGCTGCTCTTCTCTCCTGGCTGACTGGTGTTCTGTACCTGGCTTCTGCTTTGTTCCAAGTGCCCGAATCCTTGCTGGGAGAACCCACTGAGAGCTGAGCCCTGGACTCGTACCAGTCTCGCCTTCCTGCCTCTCTGGCCTTCCAACTGCAGAAGCTGAAGTTTGCACTCTGTTGGTGACTGACTGCACCCTGTTGGGTGAAAACTTCCCTGATTCCGACCACCTGTCTGTACCTGGGAATCCTGTGTATTCTTTGACTGGCCCTCTCCATACCTGGCCTTGCCTTATGTTTCTTGTCCTCAGTCTGACCTGCAGCAGCTGATGCGGCTACTTGAGCTGACTCTAAGGCATCCTTGGCCTTGATATTCAGCAGGTACAGAGTTCCACTGGGGCAGTGCACTCCCAGCTACCTCAGCTGCCTCTGTCCTTGCTCTCAGCCTTGCTCACCCCTGGGGTTTGGGCAGATCCACTTCCAGGTTCTAGAATCTCCCATGGGAGAGATTCCAATCTTACCTCATTGCAGTGATCTGGGCCAGGTCACCAGATACTGTGTTTTGAAAAGACAACCTGTTTTTAAGTTGTTAACCCATTACAGGACAGCAGAACTGCAGACTGCTGGATGGGCTGGAAGTTGGGGAGTGGGGTAGGATACTCCTATTTCAATTTTGAGTAAAAATACTATTCAAGACAGTTCAAAAGATGTTGCACTTGCTATCTGTAACAGTCTCAAATCTGGGAAAGTATCGTGGAATGGCAGTTTTCGTGTCTCTTCTTTAACAGACAGGTCAGATTAAGTGGAAGTGTGGGTGGGGGAAAGAGTAGTCAGTGAGAGTCCAGACTTCTGGGTTCAATTCCTAGGCCTGGCCCTAACAAATTGCAACTGGGTGACTTAAAACAGCGGACATTTGTTCTCTCACAGTTCTGGATGCTAAGAGTGCAAAATCAAGATGTCAGGGAGTCTTGCTCCCTGGGACCCAGTCTTAGGGGAGGCTCCTTCCTTGGCTTTTCCAGCTTTGAGTAGCTCCAGGCGTTTCTTGGCTTGTACAGTGTGACTCCAGTCTCTACCTCCATCTCCCCATGGCCGTTTTCTTTGTGTGTGTGTGTGTGTCTTGGCATGACGTTTTCTTCTTCTTGAAAGGATGCCAGTCTTTTGGATTAGAGTTCACCCTAAGGATCACATCTTAACTTTGATTATATCTGCAAGGACCCTGTTTCCAAGTGCGGTCACATTCGTGAATATGGAGGCTTAGGAATATAGCTTTTGGGGAGACACAATTCAACCCATAACTACCTTCTATGATCCAGTCCTGGGTGCCCACTTCAGGGGTGTGGCCACCAGCCAGACTGCTTTGGGTCTCAGTTTTGGTGGCTGTAAAGTGGAGATAATAATAGCCTTTCTTAGAGGATTGCTGTGAGAATTAAATGAGAAAAGGCTAGTTGGATAGTATCTGGCTTATAGAAAGTGCTCAGTAGGGGTGCGCTTTTATGGCCAGTCATTTCCAGTCTAGGATTTCACAAGCTAGTTCATGGAGAAATTGAGGAAGTGAATGAGCCCCACACCGAGTAACACTATGGGAAATCAGAAGTTAACTCTTCCGATGCTGTGGCCCACAGGACTCATCTGCAGACAAATTCTGATTCCAGGGCTGTTGTCACCTCTACTTCCGCTCGAGTATTTGTTTGATGGAAATCTCCTCTGCTGCTCTGTAAAGGGAATGCAAAATAACCTTGTTGGGCAAGTTCAAGAAACTCTAGGCTGGACTGAGCAAATGTGTCTATCCTTTCAAGGTGGTCCTGTAAGACACCTGTCGTGTCCACTCAGCTCCAGGGTGCAGTTCATATGGTGGTCTGTGTGAATGCTGCGGCACGCCTGGGCCCTGTGCAAGGTGGCCTCGGGTCATTCCTGGGGTAACATGAGGTTTACAAGTAACATAGGCATGGGGTGAAACTTGAACCACATTCTGCTGACTTAATTATTCAATAGAAACGGGATTCTCAAGATTCTAAACCACCGTCCTTAAGTTTGGAGAACACATATGTCTATTATATTATTCAGCAGGGTACAACCTAAGAGTTGACTGCAAGTCAAATTGCTATTTTTCTCCCTGATTCATCTTTGTGAGGTTGGTGTCGTCAGTTTTATAGTTGGCAGCACATCTGATTTAGGAAATAGATTCTACACGTTGAAGGCCTAAATAAAGCTTAGCTTTAGATTGAAGTCCAATAAAGGAATTATCTATAGTTAGTTCACTTATTTCTGGTACAAGTCAGTTGCAAGTCTGAAAATACAGGCTTGAATTTGCATGCTCATTTAGGGGTGCTGATCAGCTGAAATGCTGGTTATTAGAAAGGTGGTAGTTTCATTATAGAATATACTTTGAACTTAATTTCATGTGGGTCTATTGCTGTTCTGGGAATTTTGTTCTAAGATGCGTTGAAGATGTGCTGTTGCTATTTGGTTTATGAGTTGTTGAGGTGCTATTTATTTTTAATGTACTCCTTTCTTTTTTCTTCTCAAAGTGAATAATTAAGGATTAACATTCATCTTTAAGTGAGATCCTTTTACTTCGTATTGAGAGTTATTATTACTCTAATTCATGTTGCTTTTTCCTTGAAGTTCTGATGTATCTTTGGGAAGATAAACCTTTTTGCATATTCATTACTTTCCTTTTCAGTATTAATTACCGTAACTTCAGCAGTGAACATTATTGCACACTTATTTTATGCCAGGCACTGTGCTGCTTTAGATTATTATTATTCAATTTTTATGTCTTTACTAGATTTTTGAGTAATATCTGTTAGAATTCACATTTTGTAGTGGGGATCTGAGACCTGGAGAAGCAAACCTGCTGAGGCTACATTTTTGTAAGTAATGAAGTCAGGGTTTGAAACATAGGTATTCTGGCTTAGGATCCCTTGCTCCTTCACCATATACCCTTGATACTGCAGATACAAGCAAATCTTTGCAGTTGAGGAGAGAACTACAGATGCAATCTAGAACTTTTTGGTCAATCAGAAGACCTCAGCATTTCCATGTAATATGCATTTCAGGCCAGTGGTTTAATTCACTTTGCTTAATTTCTTTTGTTCAAGTTGATATCATGCTTATTTGTACAGTCAGTAACTGGAAGCATGAGAAGTACCCTAGTAGGGCTCTGGGTTGCAAGATACGTTAGCATGCAATTAAAAAATTCACAGGCTTCATACATAGATATCCTTGAGATTGACTCAGTTGTTATCAAGATGAAAACTGTGGCCCAAAGTATGTGTTTCAGAACATAGGGTGTTGCTTGGTTTTGTGTAATAAACAATAGCAAAGTTAAATCAACTTAGGTAACTGGTTTAACAACTTAAGTTTTTTTTTTTTTCATTTCAGAAAATTTTTTAGGTCTTCTTTATTATATGTATGCTATGTATATTTCAGTCTCCAAGAAGGTTGAAAAAAGGAGTATTAAGTGTTTTTGGAATGTCCCTGACAATTATCTGATCATTTGTTCTGGCAGATAAGATTTTGTCATAATTCACCCCTGATGTGTTTTTTTAGATTTTTCCAGTCTAGCAGTTAGGATAACTTTGATTGTGAGTAATAGAAAACCCTGTGCCAAGTGGCTTAAACAGTAAAAGTTTATGTAAATGAAAAGGTTAGAGGTATAGGAAGATGTAGAATTAATTAGTAGCTTGATTCAGCCACTCCCTAGGTCATTTAGGGTTTGGTTTCTTTTTGTTTTTCTCTGTCTGCCAGAGTTGAACTTTGGAGCTGGGCATTTTTCTCTCTCTGCCAGAGTTGAACTTTGGAGCTGGGCAAGGGACAAATTCCTCTAGTTAATGAGCAAAGTGATCACCTAAGAATGGCAGGACAAACATTTGATTTTTTAGAAGAGTGAATGGGAGCATGGATGTTTGAGAGGCAGCCAACAAATGTCCACCATGGCCAGTGACTTGGGTACCTCTATTTTAAATTAATAATATATTAATCTCCTTTCTTCTTCACCTTGTATGTATGGATATAGTATATAATAATGCTGAAGGATGTTTCACTGAATGACAGGCTGGGGTTTTAGGCAGCAAGAAAAAGAGAACTAAGGGCTGTAAGCTTGCGTGTCACACGGACACTCGCTTTTGGCCCTGGGGATTTCTTCTGAGAAGTGAGAAATGCCTTCAGATGACATAATTCATTTGATGGTTGCCCTTTTTTGCCATGTTGTACCAACTGGTATTTTCTTCTCTTTAGTAAAGGGACCAAGTGGCTGCTCTGTGTAAGTTACTCTGTTGAGTCTAAGTTGATTGAGAGACTTTCCTTAGAAGTATAGCCTTCCTGGTCTTTCAGCTTGGTCAGGGAAATGAGACAGGCACCCAAATAGCTAATACTGAGGGTCAAATGTGGAGGGAGGCACAGGAAAAAAGTCTAAGGGGCTAAGAGGAGGGAAAGAGGAGGGAAAGATTCCTGGGGAGATGAGTCCTTTGTGGGTGGGGGAAGGGAAAAAAGTGGGGACTTTAAACAAGGGAAGAGCTGGGAAAACGATGATCTAGTTTGGCTAGAGTCTAAATGCTTAGCAGTTAAAAAAAAAAAGATTCTTATACCACTTATTTATTACTGTGTAACAAAGTAGCCCAAAACTTTATGGCTAAACCAACAGTCTTTACTCTCTTCTTTGGTTTCTGTGGGTCAGGAATCCAGGAGCATCTTGAGGGGTTCTGGTTGAGGGTCTGGCCTGACATCATAGACACATGTTAATGGGGTCTGCAAGTCATCTGAAGGCCCGATGGGAGCTGGAAGATTGGCTCCAAGGTGGCTCATTCACATGCTTGGTCGGTTGGTGCTTGTGCTCTTGACATGACAGCTGACTTCTCCCAAGGTGAACTTTTGAGATAGAGATAGTCAAGTGGCAGCTATATCTTTTTATGATCTAGCCTTGGAAATCACAAACACTCTGTGTTTTAGAAAAGGCCATTCTAAGGGGAGGAGAACCAGGAGTCTTTTTTTTTTTTTTTTAAAGAGAAGAGTGTCAAAGAATGTGCACACATAATATTAAAACCACTGCTGTTATTGAAAACAGCCAGGAGCAAAAACAACAGTTGCCTCACAGTGGCTTTCCTTTAGTTTTCTCTGCCACAGCGTTTACTCATCTTAGTTGGCCAGGCTAGAGTGTTTTGATTGATCTGTTGTTGTTCAGTTGCTCAGTCATGTCTCAGTGTTTGTGACTGTATGGACTGTAGCATGCCAGGCTTCCCTGTCCTTCGCTAGCTTCCAGAGTTTACTTAAATCCACGTCCATTGAGTTGGTGATGCTATCTAAGTATCTTATCTTCTGTCACCCCTTTCTTCTTTTGCCCTCAATCTTCCCAAGCATCAGGGTCTTTTCTGGCTCTTCGCATCAGGTGACCAAAGTATTGGAGCTTCAGCTTCAGCATCAGTCCTTCCAATGAGTATTCAGGGTTGATTTCTTTTAGGATTGACTGGTTTGATCTCCTTACTGTCCAAGAGACTTTCAAGAGTCTTCTCCGGCACAACAGTTTGAAATCATCCATTCTTCAGCATTCAGCTTTCTTTATGGTTCAAGTCTCACATCCTTACATGACTACTGGAAAAAAATAACGTTTTGATTGGTAAACAATGGTATCAATGGTATCAAAAGTATGTTTTTATCTACTCAACTAGTTATTTAAGATAAAAATTGGTAATTTATTCAAAAGTTATCTTGTAGCAGAAACTTACTACGTAAGAGAGACAAAACAGAAGTGGCTCAGGCTGGGGTGGTGAAGGAAGGGTGCAGCCTCCAGTCAGCACCCAGGAGGACCCTATAAATGCTTTGAACCCAGAGAATAGTTCTCACTTTGAAAGCCACCAAATTTCTTTATGATTTTCTTTGAGAATTCAGTTTGTTCTTTTGAAAAACTCTTCCTTATTCAGGGATTTAGAATTGCTTTGTCAAATGTACTCTAACGGTAAGAATTATTTTCTGTCATTTAAATAACGTAGTTGAATCATGACACCAAATGATAGTTAGTATTATTTCATTCAAAATGTTTGCTTTGTGGGTGGTGGTGGGAGATAGTTGAGAGTGAGGAGGGAACTTCAATTTGAACAGAAGTTTCCCCTCTGGGGAGCACATATATTAGTTAAATATATGTACACACACTTGGGACTGAAACGTAAAGTGACAGCAATGAAAATTGGGAAGCACCATTCTCATGTCAGTATCAAAACTAGAAGCCATCCATGACCATGTGACCTTGAAGCATCACAGTATGACTGGTGGAGTGGGAGGCAAACTTCTGAGAAGTGGAGAATATGTGTTTGGTGTGAGTGTTTTTGATAATTACCAGAAGTAACAGTGGAAATTTTTATGAACCTGGTAAGGAAAAATATGCTCATTACTCATGTGAATATTAGTTTTCTCAATACAAGAATATACTTGCTAAAATCTGCACACTCCTCCCGCCCCCCAAAAAAATATTTCTGTAGACTGTAGGGAAAGAGATTCGTTAATACAATAAAGAAATTGGAAAAGCAGAGTGCATTACCTCTTCTAATTTAGCACATTAAAGGGCAATAGCTAGCAAAATTAAATTTTATTTGAAGAGTTTTGAGGATGAAAAGCATGAAGTATTAATTTTTCTCCACTATCACTTTCCACTTTTATTGCTGCTACAATCCACTTTACCCACTTGTTGCTGGAAAAGAAAGAGTATAAAGCTTGCTGCAATGATTTCTTTTGAAAATAAAGAAATGTTGTAGCAGATATAGAAAGCCTAGAAGAAACCAAAGGCTGGGTGGTAAATGAAAGAAGGGAGACTTCATTTATTTATTTTTTTTTTACACAGATGTGTGTGTATGTGAAAAGAGATGACTGCTTTTTGAATTCATCCACTGACAATCAGTCCATGGAATTCTCCAGGCTAGAATACAGGAGTGGGTAGCCTTTCCCTTCTCCAGGGGATCTTCCCAACCCACGGATCGAACCCAGGTCTCCCGCATTGCAGGCAGATTCTTTACCAGCTGAGCCACAAGGGAAGCCCAAGAATACTGGAGTGGGAAGCCTATCCCTTCTCCAGGGGATCTTTCCAACCCAGGAATTGAACTGGGGTCTCCTGCATTGCAGGTGGATTCTTTACCAACTGAGCTATCAGGGAAGCTGAAGAATTGATACTCTTGAACTGTGCTGTTGGAGAAGTCTTTTGAGAGTCCCTTGGACGGAAAGGAGATCCAACCAGTCCATCCTAAAGATCAGTCCTGGGTGTTCATTGGAAGGACTGACGTTGAAGATGAAACTCCAATACTTTGGCCATCTGATGTGAAGAGCTGACTCATTTGAAAAGACCCTGATGCTGGGAAAGATTGAGGGCAGGAGGAGAAGGGGACAACAGAGGATGAGATGGCTGGATGACATCACCGACTCATTAGACATGCGTTTGGGTGAACTCTGGGAGTTGGTGATGGACAGGGAGTCCTGGCTTGCTGCAGTCCATGGGGTCACAAAGAGTTGGACAACTGAACTAAACTGAACTGACAATCAGTATTCATACCAGTGGGATTTCCCTTTTAGAGTATTGCTAGGGTAGAAATGAGTTGCTGTATCTCCACAATTGCTTCTTAAAATCATTTGCTATGAGCTAGTAAAATGCCGGAGAAGGCAATGGCACCCCACTCCAGTACTTTTGCCTAGAAAATCCCATGGACGGAGGAGCCCAGTAGGCTGCAGTCCATGGGGTCGCTAGAGTCGGACACGACAGAGCGACTTCACTTTCACTTTTCACTTTCATGCATTGGAGAAGGAAATGGCAACCCACTCCAGTATTCTTGCCTGGAGAATCCCAGGGACGGGGGAGCCTGGTGGGCTGCCGTCTATAGGGTCACACAGAGTTGGACACAACTGAAGTGACTTAGCAGCAGTAGCAGCAGCAAAATGTCACACTAGTTTTTGTTTCTACTTCCTATTCCAGCTGTTCTAGATTTTATGTGAAAGTATTACTTGTGGGAGTGGAAGCCTGAGCTCTTTCTTAGTAGAGTGACTGGCATGGAGTAGCATCAGGAAACAAATTTCCTTCCTCCTCTTCTCCTCATGCATTTCTGCACTGACCTCAACATCTAAGTTGGGAGGGTGTCAAAAAGCATTTATAAGATGCTTATAAATAATATCTTTTCCTCATGCAGCTGAAACATTTTTCATCTGATGTCTTCTTCTCTTTACAGGTCTATCATGCAACCCTCTGTTTCTTTTTTCTCCACCAAAATATAATTCTGGTTGCCTTCATTTAGGACTAGGCCAATGGGCCCAATAAATGGGATCTCATTTCTCTTGTTTGAATGAAAGTTTCTCTTGTTTGAATGAGGACAGTTATTATAAACCTGGATTATTGTTCATTCTGCTCTCATCTCTGTATGCCATTCATTCATTTCTTCAGGATAGCATTTAATGAAGGCACACTCTGTAGGGCTGTTTGTGTGTTGGGGTGGGGCATGAGGCACAGAGGTTATTGTGATCTAAGCATCCAGCCCTCTGTCTTTCTGCTTTTTAGTATTTCACAGTCTGGTGGAGGGTTGGAGAGATAGATAAGTACACAGGTAGGCCATTTCAAACAAGTACTTATGAAACTCCTGATGTATGCAAGAAAGTGAATCACATATCATACAGATGTCAGGTTTTACCGAACTTCATTTCTTTCAAGGAGTTGATTGTTAAGCACAGAAAAGAAGGCAACTAACTTAGCAAATATTTATTTATTTATTTTATTTTTTAACTTTAGAATATTGTATTGGTTTTGCCATATATCCACATGAATCCACCACAGATATACATGTGTTCCCCATCCTGAACCCTCCTCCCTCCTCCCTCCCCGTACCATCCCTCTGAGTCGTCCCAGTGCACCAGCCCCAAACATCCAGTATCGTTCATCGAACCTGGACTGGCAACTTGTTTCGTATATGATATTATTCATGTTTCAATGCCATTCTCCCAAATCATCCCACCCTTTCCCTCTCCCACAGAGTCCACAAGACTGTTCTATACATCAGTGTCTCTTTTGCTGTCTCGTATACAGGGTTATTGTTACCATCTTTCTAAATTCCACATATATGCGTTAGTATACTGTATTGGTGTTTTTCTTTCTGGCATACTTCACTCTGTATAATAGGCTCCAGTTTCATCCACCTCATTAGAACTGATTCAAATGTATTATTTTTAATGGCTGAGTAATACTCCATTGTGTATATGTACCACAGCTTTCTTATCCATTCATCTGCTGATGGACATCTAGGTTGCTTCCATGTCGTGGCTATTATAAACAGTGCTGCAATGAACATTGGGGTACACGTGTCTCTTTAAATTCTGGTTTCCTCAGTGTGTATGCCCAGCAGTGGGATTGCTGGGTCATAAGGCAGTTCTATTTCCAGTTTTTTAAGGAATCTCACACTGTTCTGCATAGTGGCTGTACTAGTTTGCATTCCCACCAACAGTGTAAGAGGGTTCCCTTTTCTCCACACCCTCTCCAGCATTTATTGCTTGTAGACTTTTGGATCACAGCCATTCTGACTGGCGTGAAATGGTACCTCATAGTGGTTTTGATTTGCATTTCTCTGATAATGAGTGATGTTGAGCATCTTTTCATGTGTTTGTTAGCCATCTGTATGTCTTCTTTGGAGAAATGTCTATTTAGTTCTTTGGCCCATTTTTTGATTGGGTTGTTTATTTTTCTGGAATTGAGCTGTAGGAGCTGCTTATATATTTTTGAGATTAGTTGTTTGTCAGTTGCTTCATTTGCTATTATTTTCTCCCATTCTGAAGGCTGTCTTTTCACCTTGCTTATGGTTTCCTTTGTTGTGCAGAAGCTTTTAAGTTTAATTAGGTCCCATTTGTTTATTTTTGCTTTTATTTCCAATATTCTGGGAGGTGGGTCATAGAGAATCCTGCTGTGATGTATGTCGGAGAGTGTTTTGCCTATGTTCTCCGCTAGGAGCTTTATAGTTTCTGGTCTTACATTTAGATCTTTAATCCATTTTGAGTTTATTTTTGTGTATGGTGTTAGACGGAGAAGGCAATGGCACCCCACTCCAGTACTCTTGCCTGGAAAATTCCATGGACGGGGAGCCTGGTAGGCTGCAGTCCATGGGGTTGCTAAGAGTCGGGCACGACTGAGCAACTTCATTTTCACTTTTCGCTTTCATACATTGGAGAAGGAAATGGCAACCCACTCCACTTTTCTTGCCTGGAGAATCCCAGGGATGGTGGAGCCTGGTGGGCTGCCATCTATGGGGTCGCACAGAGTCGGACATGACTGAAATGACTTAACAGTAGCAATGGTGTTAGAAAGTGTTCTAGTTTCATTCTTTTACAAGTGGTTGACCAGTTTTCCCAGCACCACTTGTTAAAGAGATTGTCTTTAATCTATCGTATATTCTTGCCTCCTTTGTCAAAGATAAGGTGTCCATAGATATGTGGATTTATCTCTGGACTTTCTATTTTGTTCCATTGATCTATATTTCTGTCTTTGTGCCAGTACCATACTGTCTTGATGACTGTGGCTTTGTAGTAGAGCCTGAAGTCAGGCAGGTTGATTCCTCCAGTTCCATTCTTCTTTCTCAAGATTGCTTTGGCTATTCGACATTTTTTGTATTTCCATACAAATTGTGAAATTATTTGTTCTAGCTCTGTGAAGAATACCGTTGGTAGCTTGATAGGGATTGCATTGAATCTATAAATTGCTTTGGATAGTATAATCATTTCACTATATTGATTCTTCCAATCCATGAACATGGTATATTTCTCCATCTATTAGTGTCCTCTTTGATTTCTTTCACCAGTGTTTTATAGTTTTCTATATATAGGTCTTTAGTTTCTTTAGGTAGATATATTCCTAAGTATTTTATTCTTTTCATTGCAATGGTGAATGGAATTGTTTCCTTAATTTCTCTTTCTATTTTCTCATTATTAGTGTATAGGAATGCAAGGGATTTCTGTGTGTTGATTTTGTATCCTGCAACTTTACTATATTCATTGATTAGTTCTAGTAATTTTCTGGTGGACTTTTTAGGATTTTCTATGTAGAGGATCATGTCATCTGCAAACAGTGAGAGTTAATTACTGTATCCAGCAAGGATCTCATTCAAATATGAAGAAGAAATCAAAAGCTTTACAGACAAGCAAAAGCTGAGAGAATTCAGCACCACCAAACCAGCTCTCCAACAAATACTAAAGGATATTCTCTAGACAGGAAACACAAAAAGGATGTATAAACTTGAACCCAAAACAATAAAGTAAATGGCAACGGGAACATACTTATCAATAATTACCTTAAATGTAAATGGGTTGAATGCCCCAACCAAAAGACAAAGACTGGCTGAATGGATACAAAAACAAGACCCCTATATATGTTGTCTACAAGAGACCCACCTCAAAACAGGGGACACATACAGACTGAAAGTGAAGGGCTGGAAAAAGATTTTCCATGCAAATAGGGACCAAAAGAAAGCAGGGCTAGCAATACTTGTATCAGATAAAATAGACTTTAAAACAAAGGCTGTGAAAAGAGACAAAGACAGTCACTACATAATGATCAAAGGATCAATCCAAGAAAAAGATATAACAATTACAAATATATATGCACCCAACATAGGAGCACCACAATATGTAAGACAAATGCTAACAAGTGTGAAAGGGGAAATTAACAAAAACACAATAATAGTGGGAGCAAATATTTAGAGAGCTACCTCAGGCTTAGTAGTTGGAAAGTTATAGTTTGTTTATAGTTATAGTTTCCAACTAGTGTAGTTGGAAAGTTCGTTTGTTTTCATGTTAATTTGCAAAGAGTCAGACTCAACTGGGCCACTAAGCACACATATGAACTAAGCCCCTTATATGCAAAGAGAGTAAAGATCTTAGGAAGGGAAGTACTCAGAGTGAGAATTGTGGAAGAACTGGGAAGCAGAATAGTTAAGAGTAATTAAGGGTTCAGACTCTAGGAGTCATGGGTATCTGGGTTGGATTTTGGAGTCATTACTTAATAGCTTTGTGTTTTTTTGTGGGAGGAGTTAATTTCCACTCCAAACCTCTTATACTCTATCTAAAAAATGGAGATGATACTGATAATACTTACTATTCAGTTCAGTTTGGTTGCTTAGGAGTGTCCAACTCTTTGTGACCTGATGGACTACAGCACGCCAGGACTCCCTGTCTGTCACTAACTCCCGGAGTTTACTCAAACTCATGCCCACTGAGTTGGTGATGCCATCCAACCATCTCATTCTCTGTCGTCCCCTTCTCCTCCCTCCTTCAATCTTTCCCATCATCAGGGTCTTTTCAAATGAGTCAGTTCTTCGAATCAAGTGGCCAAAGTATTGGAGTTTCAGCTTCAGCATCAGTCCTTTCAATGAATAATCAGGACTGATTTCCTTTAGGATGACTGGTTGGATCTCCTTTCTGTCCAAGGGACTCTCAAGAGTCTTCTCCAACACACAGTTCAAAAGCATCAATTCTTCCATGCTCAGCTTTCTTTATAGTCCCCGCTTTCACATCCATACATGACTACTGGAAAAAACACAGTGTTGACTATATGGACCTTTGTTGGCAAAGTAATGTCTCTGCTTTTTAATATGCTGTCTAAGTTGGTCATAACCTTTCTTCCAAGGAGCAAGCGTCTTTTAATTTCATGGCTGCAGTCACCATCTGCAGTGATTTTGAAGGCCCCCCCCCCAAATAGACAGTTATTAACAGTCCTCTATTTCCACTATTTTCCCATCTATTTGCAATGAAGTGAGGGGACCAGATGCCACGATCTTCGCTTTCTGAATGTTGTTTTAAGCCAACTTTTTCACTCTCCTCTTTCACTTTCATCAAGAGGCTCTTTTGTTCTTCTTTGCTTTCTGCCACAAGGATGGTGTCATCTGTGTATCTGAGGTTATTGATATTTCTCCTGGCCATCTTGTTTCCAGCTTGTGTTTCATCCAGCCCAGCATTTTGCATGATGTATTCTGCATATAAGTTAAATAAACAGGTGACAATATACAGCCTTGATGTACTCCTTTCCCAATTTGGAACCAGTCTGTTATTCCATGTCCAGTTCTAATTGTTGCTTCTTGACCTGTATACAGATTTCTCAGGAGGCATGTAAGGTGGTCTGGTATTCCCATCTCTTTAAGAATTTTCCACAGTTTGTTGTGATCCACACAGTCAAAGGCTTTGGTATAGTCAATAAAGCAGAAGTAGATGTTTGTATGGAAGTCTCTTGCTTTTCCAGTGATCCAACTGATGTTGGAAATTTGATCTCTGGTTCCTCTGCCTTTTCTAAATCCAGCTTGAACATCTGAAAGTTCACGGTTCACGTATTGTTGAAGCCTGGCTTGGAGAATTTTGAGTATTACTTTGCTAGCATGTGCTGCTGCTGCTAAGTCGCTTCAGTCGTGTCTGACTCTGTGCAACCCCATAGACGGTATCCCACTAGACTGCTCTGTCCCTCGGATTCTCCAGGCAAGAATACTGGAGTGGGTTGCCATTTCCTTCTCCAATGCATGAAAGTGAAAAGTGAAAGTGAAGTCGTTCAGTCGTGCCTGGCTCTTAGCGACCCCGTGGACTGCAGCCTAGCAGGCTCCTCCGTCCATGGGATTTGCCAGGCAAGAGTACTGCAGTGGGATGCCATTGCCTTCTCCTGCTAGTATGTGAAATAAGTGCAATTGTGCGGTAGTTTGAGCATTCTTTGGCATTGCCTTTCTTTGGGATTCTAATGAAAACTGCCCTTTTCTAGTCCTGTGTAAAGTCCTGTGTAAAGTTTTCCAAATTTACTGGCATGTGACTGGCATGTTGAGTGTAGCACTTTCACAGCATTATCGTTTAGGATTTGAAATAGCTCGACTGGAATTCTATCACCTCCACTAGCTTTGTTCATAGTGATGCTTCCTAAGGCCAAGTTGACTTAGCATTCCAGGTTATCTGGCTCTAGGTGAGTGATCACACCATTGTGATTATCTGGGTCATAAAGATCTTTTTTTTGTATAGTTCTTCTGTATATTCTTGCCATCTCTTCTTAATATCTTCTGCTTCTGTTAAGTCCATACCATTTCTGTCCTTTGTTGTGCTCGTCTTTGAATGAAATGTTCCCTTGGTATCTCTAATTTTCTTGAAGAGATCTTTAGTCTTCCCCATAGTCTTCCTCTATTTCTTTGCCTTGATCACCGAGGAAGGCTTTCTTATCTCTCCTTGCTATTCTTTGGAACTCTGCATTCAAATTGGTATATTTTTCCTTTTCTCCTTTGCTTTTTACTTTTTTTTTTTTTCCACAGCCATTTGTAAGGCCTCCTCAGACAACCATTTTGTCTTTTTGCACTTCTTTTTCTTGGGGATGGTCTGATCCCTGCCTCCTGTACAATGTCATGAATCTCTGTCCATAATTCTTCAGGCACTCTGTCTATCAGATCTAATCCCGTGAATTTTATTTCTCACTTTCACTGTATAATAATAAGGGATTTGATTTAGGTCATACCTGAATGATCTAGTGATTTTCCCTACTTTCTTCAATTTAAGTCTGAATTTGGCAATAAGGAGTTCATGATCTGAGCCACAGTCAGCTCCTGGTCTTGTTTTTGCTGACTATATATATAGAGCTTTTCCATCTTTGGCTGCAAAGAATATAATCAGTCTGATTTTGGTATTGACCATCTGGTGATGTCCATGTGTAGAGTCTTCTCTTGTGTTGCTGGAAGAGGGTGTTTGCTATGACCAGTTCTTTCTCTTGGCAAAACTCTATTAGCCTTTGCCCTGCTTCATTCCATATTCCAAGGCCAAATTTGCCTGTTACTCCAGGTATTTCTTGACTTCCTCCTTTTGCATTCCAGTCCCCTATAATGAAAAGGACATCTTTTTTGGGTGTTAGTTCTAGAAGGTCTTGTAGGTCTTCATAGAATTGTTCAGCTTCTTCAGCATTACTGGTTGGGGCATAGACTTGGATTACTGTGATATTGAATGGTTTGCGTTGGAAACGAACAGAGATCATTCTGTCGTTTTTGAGATTTTTCCAAGTACTGCATTTCAGACTCTTTTGTTGACTATGATGGCTACTCCATTTCTTCTAAGGGATTCTTTCCCACAGTAGTAGATATAATGGTCATGTGAGTTAAATTCACCCATTCCAGTCCATTTTAGTTTGCTGATTCCTAAAATGTCGACATTCACTCTTGCCATCTCCTGTTTTACCACTTCCAATTTGCCTTGATTCATGGACCTAACATTCCAGGTTCCTATGCAATATTGTTCTTTTCAGCATCAAACTTTACTTCCATCACCTGTCACATCCACAACTGGGTGTTGTTTTTGCTTTGGCTCCGTCTGTTCATTCTTTCTGGAGTTATTTCTCCGTTGATCTCCAGTAGCACATTGGGCACCTACCAACTTGGGGAGTTCATCTTTCAGTGTCCTGTCTTTTTGCCTTTTCCTACTGTTCATGGGGATCTCAAGGCAAGAATACTGAAGTGGTTTGCCATTCCCTTTTCCATGGACCACTGTGGGAGATTATATTTTCTAAAGATATTCAGTCTGACTCCTCATATTTGCTTTTTACAGTATCACTTTGATCGTCCTTGCCTCTAGTGATAGGGTTTACATACTTTCTCTTTATCTGGAGTGGAATATTGTGACCCCCTTGACCAACAGAATATAGCAGAAGTGATGCTATCTGTCTTGCAAGGCCAAATCACAAAAGTGCTGTGCTTCTCCATTTTGCTCTGTGGTGTTTGTTCTTGGAAGCCAGCCACCCTGCTGTAAAAAGTGGGAGTAATTGAGCTCCCTGACCCACAAGCCTAGTTGAGCTCCAAGCTGACTGCTAGCTCAGCTCTCCAGCATATGTGTGAACCATCTTACAAACTGGATCCTTCATGAGCCCCATGCAAGCCACCCTGGCTGCCTTCACATGGAGTCTAGAGCAGCCATGCCAGCCCAATCCTGCCAAATTGTAGTTTCATGAGCAAAGTAAATGACTGTTGTTTGAAGGCCTAAGTTTTAGGATGTTTTGTTATGCAGCAATAAGTAACCAGGACATTTGCCATGTAAGGTTGCCAAGAGGATTTGATGAAATGATGCATATAAACCAGCACAAAACTAATGCTTCACTAAGATTTTTTCATTATTCTTGGTAGTTGAGAAGATATTTAGCAGAAATAAGCATTAATTCAAAGTTTTGTCACAACCAAATTCCCGCCTCTAGCCACCATGAACTTCTGGTATCCAGTAGTTTTTAGGAAACTTGCTTTGTTTGCTTTTCTGTCATTTGCCAAATCTGTCATGTGTCAGCTTCCTGGAGCCCTTTTCTCCTGTGTTTATGATGCTGACTCCGTGCTGGACTCTATCCTCTGTTGAGTCAGAGTTTTCACTGAGGTTTTCAGTGTCACAACCAGACCTGTAATCAACGTTTAAACTTCCACAATGTTTTGTGAAGGTCCTGCTTCTGATGTTTTAAAAGCTTTTTTATTGTGGTTAAAAAAACATAATGTAAAATTTATCGTCTTAATCATTTTCAAGTGTTTAGTTCAGTGCTGTGCTGTGTGTACCAAGTGACTTCAGCTGTGTCTGGCTCTTTGTGACCCTAAGAACTGAAGCCTGGCAGGCTCCTCTGTCCATGGGTTTCTCCAGGCAAGAATACCACAGTCTGGGTTGCCATGCCCTCCTCCGGGGGATCTTCCTGACCCAGGGTTAGAACCTGTGTCTCTTACATCTCCTTCACTGGCAAGCAGGTTCTTTGCAGTTAGCGCCATCTGGGTGTAGTTCAGTGCTGTTCACTATATGAACACTCTTGTGCAATAGACTGCTTATATATCTGAACTAAATCTCTATACCTACTTAACAACAACTCCCATTCCCTGTTCTCCATCCTCCCAACCCGTGGCAACCACTGTTCTACTTTCTTCTTTCTGTTTCTAAGAGTTTGACTTCCTCATGTAAATAGAATCATGCACTATTCGTCCTTTTGTGACTGGTTTATTTCACTTGCCATCATGTCCATAAGATTCATTCGTGTTGTAGCATGTGAGAGGATTGCCTTCTTTTCAGAGGCTGAGTAAGATTCCATTGTACATATAGACGACGTTTGCACAGTGCACTGCAAGGTTTGCAATGGGTAATGCAAAAAGGTACCGTTTAGTGAAGTTGAGTAAAGTGAGAACACTGGAAACTTGGGACAGGCTTGACTTCAATATTCGTGTGCTTTGCTGCAGATCCTGAAATGTACTCATGAGTCCTTACACAGCAGAAAAAAACAGGCTTTCATTCTTATTTGCATCGTATAATAGATACGTATATTATTATAATGTCACTTAATGTTTATCAGCAAGTTCCTTTAAGTGGTGACCTACTTTAGTTCATTTAAAACATGATTCAATTTACTGAAACATAATTTACAAATAATTTTTCCAATGAAGTACCCTTGGGTATTTACTAGCCAGCAAATGATAGCACTGTGAGGAAGTGGAAGAGTCATGAGAGAGAACACGAGATGCAGGGAGGAAGGAGTCCTTGTGAATGTGAGCCTGTTTCAGGCCTGATGAATGGTGTTTGACCATAGTGTTGGAACCCATGAAAGATATTGATTGTGGATGTTGGGAACATTTTAATCTCTCATTTCAAAAGACAAAAAAATGTATTTCAGAACCTACTGGTGATTTTTAAATTTTATTTTAAAGAAAAGGAAGCATGGCATTTTGTGTCTTGGAGCTTACTGCCTTCAAACTCTAGCCAGTGGCCACTGAAGAGGTTTATATATGCTGAGAAAGTTAAATTTGTGCTGGGAAATTATTAGTTAAATAATTGATATGTAACGACCATTATATTTCAAAGTTCTCAAGCAGAGATTCTCAACCTCAGTGCTATTGACATTTTAGGCCAGATAATTTTTTGTTGTTGGAGGGTTGTTCTTTGGATTATAGGAAATTATCAGAATATTTGGCCACTACTCTCTCTAGTAGCACCCTCTGCTCACATTTTGTCAAAGAAAAATATCTCCAGACATTGTCAATTGACCCTAGGGGAAGAAGAACCACTACTGTTGGACGACCACTGATTTTATATAATATGTCTGTATATTATATATTCAGACACATATAATATGTCTATATATACATCTATATGTATATATAGACGTTTATATACATATATGTATAAACAAATACATATATCCTCGAAGGATACGTTAGTATTATTTTTGCCTAATTTGCCTAAATGGTATAGTATGTATGTATTGATCTTCATCTTTTGTCCATTTGTTAATATTTTTGAGATTCAGCCACGTATATAGCTATAGTTTGCTGCTGCTGCTAAGTTGCTTCAGTCGTGTCCGACTCTGTGTGACCCCATAGACGGCAGCCTACCAGGCTCCTCTGTCCCTGGGATTCTCCAGGCAAGAACACTGGAGTGGGTTGCCATTTCCTTCTCCAATGTTTATTTATATTTAATTGGTGTATATTGGGTCACCTTTAGACCATGCGTGCTGCTAAGTTACTTCAGTCGTGTCTGACTCTTTGTGACCCCGTGGACTGTAGCCCACTGGGCTTCTCTGTCCATGGGATTCTTCAGGCAAGAACAGTGGAGTGGGTGGCTGTTTCCTTCTCCAGAAGATCTTTCCAATCCAGGCGTCAAACCCGCATCTATTACAAGATTTCCCTGGTGGCTCAGACGGTAAAGCATCTGCCTACAATGCAGGAGACCCGGGTTCAGTCTCTGGGTTGGGAAGATCCCCTGGAGAAGGAAATGGCAACCTACTCCAGTATTCTTCCTCATGGACGGAGAAGCCTGGTAGGCTACGGTCCATGGGGTCACAAAGGGTCAGACACGACTGAGTGACTTTACTTTCACTTTCGTTGGCAGGCAGGTCCTTTACCACTAGCACCACCTGGGAAGCTCCCTTTAGACTGTATCACATTTTATTTATCTATTGATGAGCATGTAAGTTGTTTCTAATTTTGCCATAGAAAACTATTCCTTGGTGATTATTTTCATCCATGTCACCCTGAGCATGTATGTGATCATCCTAGATACTGAATAATTGGCCCACAGAATTTGTTTGACTTCACTATATATGACCAAATTGCTTTCCAAACAAGTTATATTAATTTATACTCCCAGTTGGCAGTATGTGCGATCCTATTTACACCACATTCTGACACTTGATATTGTAGAATTCTTTAACCTTTGTTCATCTGAAAGATGAACATGCTATCTTATTGCTGTTTTAATTTACATTTTCCTGATTACTAGCTAGTCATCAAGTTTTAAACCCGGAAGGACCTTTGGAGTTTTCTAGTCAACACATATTTTAAAGATGGAAAAACGAGACTAAGAATATTTTCTTACTTCTTTCTTACCTTTATTTTTCTTCACTAAGAATATTTTTCTGCCTGATTGTTTTATATCTTAAATTGTTTTATCATTTTGAATTCAGGAGCAAATCAAATGGAAATCTTTCGTATTGGCAATGAAGGCAGGAAATGTATAGAGAAAAAAAAAAAGAAATATTTTGACAGTATAGATTTCCTTCTTGCAATATTTTCTTTTCACCAGCCACCTCAAGAAGATGGCTGTTTACTGAACTGGTTATGTTAGGCACAGGACCTAAACCGAGGAGGGTACACAGGTGTTTGCATGAATGATGGAGTGAACCCTGAGATGTAATGAGCAAAAGACAAAATCCTAGCAGCATCTAGTCCTTTGTTTTTCTCATCTCCTCTGCATCTTAAGTTTAGTTTCCTAATTCTGCTCGTAGCCTCAGCAGACCTGGGAATTACTAAGCAGGGAAGGAAGTGTCAATATTTCCTTTATTTGGGTGCGCTTCCTGGTGAATTTTGATCCATGCTCCCAAGGTCTGCCCCTCTTGAGGTGAGATTCTTGGAGGCCAGCTGTTGAGACCAGACAGTTGACCCTCGGGGGCAGAACAGCGTGGGCACTGTCCCCTGAGGGACATGTGGTTTTCTCCGTAAGGCCTCCAGACTGGAAGAGGTCATGCCTGTCTCTGTTATAATTGTCCTGACTCTAATAAGCCTGTCTTCCCAAAAACCTCATCCCCATTAATGAACGAACCCAGCATCCTGAGTCCCAGTAAGCATGCCAGACATGATTTCAGTGCCCCACGCACAAGCAAGTTTAATTGCTGTATGATTGCCTCAGATATGAAATGAAGAAACTTATTACTTTCAAGGCTAGCATTGTGTTTCTGTGCAATTCATTTCATCACAGGTATTTGTGTCAGTCAAAACAACATGGAAATGTATTTGTTTTATTTTGTGATTTGGGAGAATAACTGCAGATAAGCCGGCTTTCCCCAGAGTTAAACTCTGTGAGCTTATTTTTATGCTAAATGATGCATAAAATGCATGTTAATATTTTGTCAAGCCGAAAAAATATTTCTTGCTGAAAGAGATTCTGTTTCGAGGCTTTTTTTACAGCCACTGTATGCAGGATACTGTGTGTTCATTTCTTCTGTGATCTGTGTTTTGAGTAGGCATCTGCTGATAACCTACTATGGGCAGCATACTGTCACATGGCTGGAGCTAGAAAGAGAACTAAGAGGAATGCCCTGCCTTTGGAACCCTCTGTCAAGTGAAGACAAAGATTTGCTAACAGTCGTTGAGAAAGGAAACACATGCAGAGAATAGGGGGCAGAGAGGAAGAATTGAATAACCACTTTGGGTAAATTCCAGGTTTTCCCAAAGGAGGAACATTCCTGCTGTATCCTGAAAAATGTGTGAGTATGACAGAGATTGGGGGTGAGGATGGTAATGAAGCTTGGCTTGGGCTGAAAGGGGAAGCCACTCCAGGCAGAGGGAACTCAATGTGCTAAGGCCAGGAACCCTGAGAAAGCCTGACCTTTGGGGAAGAATTGTTAGTATTCATTCTTGTTGTTTGGTCTAGATGTATTTAAAACACCCATGCCCTACTGGTGGGAATGATTCATTTGGATAAAATCCCATTGTCACCCCCAAGTTATGTTGTGTTACACAAGCATTTCAGCCCTGAGCTGGTGGCCCCATTACCAAAGCTTCATTGATCTGGCCACAGTGACTGCTCCCCAGGGAATGCTTGCTCAGCAAATGCCTCCTTCTGGGGCCAATTTCATAGTGTCCACACTTTTAGGGAGGACTCCTGATCATGTGCCCATTTGCATTTTATTCAGAAAAGATGAAAAAGGCAGAAAAACAGGGAAGAAATCTGAGCCAACTAATAGCTGATTTTTTTTTAATAGATATTTTGTTTTTTCATCAAAACAATTATCCAGCCACAGCCTCAGTCTCTTTAGTACTGAACTTTTAAATCAGCCTTTGAGATGCCATAGAAAACTATGGGAAGAAAAAAAAAAGATCTAGGAAACTTTTGGGACTGGAGTATGAGACCTCCTTCTATTTGTGCTGAATTGAGAATCCTTACTTACCTTTCCACAGAGAAGCTAGATCTCAACACTGATTGGAATTCAAGGTGCTGCAGTTGGGGAGTGGTTGGACAGTGTTTGGGTATGAGATAACCCTAATGTAAACAACCTGAAGGGCCCCAGGGAATTTATCTATTATTTACTAGGATGTTACTTCCATTAATGTGGAGACACATTTGAAGGATGCCTCCTTTTCCACAGATATCATTATCAGAAGTAAAAATAAGCTGAGGACCCTAGGGATGCCCTGGAAAGCTGACAGAGCAGATCGGCAGTAAAGTGCACTCGTTGGAGTGAAGTGAAGGTGAAGGGGAGGAGCCACCCAGGGTCAAGTTCAGAGATGGGTCTTGGTGGAAGGGAGAGAGGTATTTTGTAGACCAGTGAGGATGGAAGATGCTCATTCAAACCTTCCCACACACTCCTTAAATTGGATGAATTTCTGTACTGATTTGAGAAAAAAAAAAAAAAAACAGAAACCAAAAAACATAATTTTGGGAATTGTTCCCCTCTCCTAGTAGTTCCCTCTTTCCTTTTCCTTTTTTCTATTAATAGACTTTGTTTTTTAGAACAGTTTTAGATTTAACAGAAAAAAATGAGCAGATAGTACAGAGAATTCCAATATACTTCCCTTTTCTGCACACAGTTTTCCCTACTAGCAACATCTTACATCTTTTAAAATTAATGAACCAATATCGATACATTAATATCCATTAATGTCTGCAGTTTACATTAAGGTTCTCTCTTTGTGTTGTACATTCTATGGGTTTTGACAACTGCATATGTCATGTAGCCAGCATTATAATAGCATACAAAATAGTTTCACTGCCCTGAAAATCTCCTGTGCTCTCTCTGTTCATCACTCTGCTCTCCCGTCCCTTCTACCTGCATCCCCATCCTCCCGACCCCTGACAGCTACACACCTTCTGATCTTTTTACTGTTCCTATAGTTTTGCCTTTCCAGAATGTTATGTAGTTGAAATCAAACTGTCTATAGCCTTTTCACACTGACTCCTTTCACTTAGAAATATGCATTTAAGATTCATCCGCATTATGTTATGCTTTGATATTCCAGCACAGTTGCTGGGTTCTATGGTATAGACTAAGAGTTTGGCTTTGTAAGAAGATGCCAGACTGTCTTCCAGGTTGACTGTACCTTCTCTCCTTGCTTTGAACTTTCCACGTGACTTTAGTTTGGGAGCAGAGCTTAGAGATAATTTGTGGGGAAATGTAGGTGCTGCTTAATGTGTAGTACACTTGATTCTGAAATATCTGGAGAAGCATTTATATTAGGTAGAATACAGTAGTTGAAGACCTGGCCAAGAGTCTCTTACTGTAAGGACATTTATGACTTACTTAACCAGAAGTCAGGGCCAGGTGGCTTCAGATTCATCAAGTAGCTGAGGGGAATCATCAGGGACCCAAGATCTTTTCTTCTGCTCAACCATAATGAATATGTTGGCCTTTTGTCTTTTTTTCATGCTTCATTGTCTCAAGATGGCTGCTGTAGCACCAGGCACTATGACCTCACAGCCGTAGCAGAAAGAAAGAGGAAGGGGAAACACCAGCAGTTCTCCTCTCCCTTTGTCTCTTGTATTAGAAAAATGACCTTTAGCAGATTTCCTCTGATGTCTTTTTTTGGGGCTCACATGGGTCATTTAGTCATTGTAGCTGCACAGAGGCCAGGAAGTGGCTTTTCTGAGCCCCTTGAGTGTTTGACCAGCCCTCATTTATCGCGGGGACTATTGTAGGAGCTACTTGTCCCTTTTTTGGCCTTAGCATCCTCATTAATCTGTGATATGATATGTGGTATCAATTACTTTCAAACTATGTTTCCTTGAGCCCAGACTGTCTGAAGATGAGCTTAGAGGTCCCTGTAGAGGGAGTGTGGGGGGGCGGGGATAGTGAGCCAGGCTCTGGCCTCCCACTTCTTCCTTGATAAGCACTCTTCCAGCTTCCTCACAGATTAGGGCTGCTGAAGGGTTTCCTTTGGATAAGGCTTCTACAGCTAAAATTAAGGATGAAAGCAGTCTGGATTAGATGATGGTGAATGTTTCAGTTCTGAGAGTCAAAGTTTTGGACCAAAGTAAGACAAAGCTATCAGTCTCCTCCTCAGTGTTTCATAAAATTCTTAGGATTTTTGCCTTGAAAATTTTACCAGATGCACATGTTGTGCATAGATTTTTGTCCTCTGTCCAAAAGGAGGAGGACTTTGCCATTTGTAAAGTGGTTTAAATCTTACTTCTTCCTTGACAAGGAGATGCATTTGGAGGTAGAAGATAAAACAGTAGTCAACAGCCTGAGTGTTACCCCTAAAAGGTGAAAATTTGATCTTCCTTGATCTTTTCAAGCAAAATTAATCAAATGTCCCTGTAATTGAAAAGGATAGTTTTGTGTTCTCTCCTATCCTCTTTGAACTCTTTTCCATATTTATGTGAAATTGGGGGGGCTTTTCAGATGGAGATTTTACCTTTGATGTAGCTATTTCATTTATAGTGAAAAATGTTGTGGGCTTTTAAAATTATTTCAGTTAAAATGCTTTGTAATTAATATTTATCCCCTGAAGTGATTTTATGAAATTTTAGGAAAAGAGAATATATTTAAAAAAACCACAAATAGGTCTGTGTTTAAAAAATGAGCAGAGGATTTTAATAGACATTTTTCCAAAGAGGACATGCAGGCACATGAAAAGATGCTCAACATTACTAATCATTGTGCTGTGCTTAGTCGCTCAGTCGTGTCTGAGTCTTGGTGACCCCTGAACTGTAGCCTGCCAGGCTCGTCTGTCCATGGGGATGCTCCAGGAAAGAGTAGGGAAATGCAAACCAGAACCACAGTGAGATATCACCTAGTACCTGTTGGAATGGCTGTTATAAAAAGAGACAAATAAGAAGTGTTGGTGAGCATGTGGAGAAAAGGGCCCCCTCATGTACACTGGCTGAAATGTACATTGGTGCAGCCAGTATGGAAAACAGTATGGAGATTTCTCAAAATATTAAAAACAGAACTACTGTACACACACACACACACACACACACACACACACACACGGAATATTACTCAGCCATTAAAAAGTATAAAATCTTGCCATTTGCTACAACATGAATGGTCTTAGAGGGTATTTATGCTAAGTGAAATAAGTTACACAGAATAAGACAAATACTACGTAGTTTCACTGACTGTGGAATCTAAAAAACACAAACAAATGAGCAAATATAGCAAGATAGGAACAAAGTCATAGATACAGAGAATGAACAGGTGGTTGCCAGAGGGGACGGAGGCAGGAGAGAAATAGGTGAGGGAGATTAAGAGGTACAAACTTTCAGTTGCAAAATAAGTGAGTCAGGGGTATGAAATGTATAGTATGGGGAATGCAGTCAATAATTGTATCTTGGTATGGTGACAGATCAAATAGACTTACTATCAATAGTAATAGATTTGTGGTGATAATTTTGAAATGTACAGAAATATCAAATCACTATTTTGTATAACAAGAACTAGCATAGTATTGTAGATCAATTATACGTCAAAAACAAGCAAACAAATTCACACACAAAAAAAGAGATCAGCTTTGTGGTTACCAAAGGTGAGGCATGGGGGAAGTGGGAATTGGATGAAGGTAGTCAAAACTTCCAGTTTTTAGATAAGTAAGTACTTAAGTAAGGAAGTAAGTAAGTAAGGACTTCCCTGATAGCTAAGTTGGTAAAGAATCTGCTTGCAATGCAGGAGACCCCAGTTCGACTCCTGGGTTGGAAAGATCCACTGGAGAAAGGATAGGCTACCCAGTCCAGTATTCTTGGGCTTCCCACTGTAGCTGATGGGCTACAGTCCATGGGGTTGCAAAGAGTCTAACATGACTGAGCGACTTTCACTTTCAATGAAGCATAAGGAAGTACTAGGGATGTAATGTACAACATGGTGAACGTAATTCACACCACCGTATGTACCACCATATGTTATATATGAAGGTTAAGAGGATAAATCCTGAGTTCTCATTACAAGGAAAGCAATTTTTTTCTATTTCTTTAATTGTGTATCTTATATGAGATGATGGATGTTCACTAAACTTACTTCATGATGTATATAAGTCAAACCATTATGCTGTACACCTTAAATTGTCAATTATTTCTCAATGGAATCGAACCCAGGTCCCCAAGTCTCCCACATTGCAGGCAGAATCTTTACCAGCTGAGCCACCAGGGAAGCCCCGTTTCTCAAAGAAACTGGCAGAAGAAAAGGAAAACAACCTAACAAACAAACTAGGTCTGTGCTCCCTAAGGACAAATTGATGAATTGACTGCTAAGTGAAGCTGACTTTTTTTTTTTTTTAATAATTCCAGTGGCTTCGTAGTTTGCACAGTACTTTGTGATAAATGGACAGCATGCTGATGCTGATTCCATCCAGGAATGCCCCCCCTGATCCTGGGCTTCGTGTTGCTTTTCAGGTCTTATTGGTTCAGAGTTTAGACAGAGGAACCCTGCTGTGTGCAAGACAAAGGGCCTCAGTTCTAAGTGAGCATATGCCATCTGATGTTCTACACAGTCCTGTATCATCTCATTATGATGCATAACTCCCTTCAAAGCAGAGGTTATTACAGTTTGCAGTAGAAATGGCAGAGCTGGAGCTGTAGTCTTCCCAGAAGCCTGAACATTTGCCACTAAGTCAGTTCCTCTACCCTTTTGCAGTTAATTGGCATATCTCACATAAATGCAGGGAAAAGAGAGAAAGATCAATTTTTGGAATACTCTTTTGGGTCAGATAATTTGCATATTTTAAATATTTAATCTTCACATCAACCCTAGGGGAAAGAGAGTTTATGCCAATACCTGCAGTGGGAGTACAGTATTTTCCCCATTTTGCCACTGCTCCTGCTAAGTCGCTTCAGTCGTGTCTGACTCTGTGTGACCCCATGGACTGTAGCCCATCAGCTCCTCTGTTCATGAGATTCTCCAGACAAGAATACTGGAGTGGATTGCCATGCCCTCCTTCAGGGGATCTTCCCAACCTAGGGATCGAACCCATGTCTCATGTCTCCTGCACTGGCAGGCAGGTTCTTCACCACTAACATCACCAGGGAAGTCACAGCAAATTGAAGATTGAGAATTTTAGAGGAAATGGGTCCTTTAAAGGACGTGTGAAAATCTGCTCAAGATGTTGGAGTAATGGTACTACAAGAAACTTCAGATAATAGGGTTTCTGGCCTCTGTGGAAGCAGTCACTCAGCTTATTCCTTTTATGTATAGCACAGTGCCATGCCTTGTCCAAAAGGATGGTGGATGTCTGTCTACTGGAAGGAAAAGATAAAAAGTTCAGTCTTTCCTCTTTTCCCACACAGTTTCACAGTGGCTTACAGTCAGAGTACTTGGGTTCTCTCTCTATCTGGACTAGGCTGAAGTAGAGGATATGATGGGCTGGCACATTGTGACATTTAGATCAAAATTGCCTGACGCTCTATTTCCCCAAGTCTTGGAAGAAAATAATTTTCCTCCCACCCTTCTTCCCCCCAGGAGTTTGCTCAGTGAGTTGAATCAAGGGTGTGCTCCCAGCCCTCCTTGTCCTGTCCTGGCAGAGCCCTGTGGGTAATGACATTGAGGCAAGGCAGATGGAGGAGGGGCCTGAACCTGGATGGATGTGCTTCTTGGATGGAGTTGGGTTGCAGATGGGAGGGAATAAACCAGCTGGGGACTGAAGAATTCTGTCCAGCCAAGTGGCAGAATGTGATGTCCAGGCTGGAGAGTCTCAGGGGCACATGTCTGGCCAGCAGTTGTTGGATTGATGAGGATTTATGTGAGGGGGCTGCTCCTTGACACATTAAGTATCAGCATTAATGAAGCTGTGTTTGGACCAGCTCTCTCTAGTGATCCAATGTATCTCAAATTGGCACTGGGTTAGAATATGCTTGCAAGGTGGGGATGATTCTCTTAGGAGGTCAGAATCTTAAGCTGAGTGTGATGCTTCCCAGAAAGGAGCCCAGGAATGCAATAGGGACTCTTGAAGGAAGCCCCCCGCTGTGCCTCTGGGTTGAGGATGGAGGTGGTGATCAAGGGACACACACAGAGGGCACAGACCTGTTTATCACATCTTTCGGGGGACTGAGTCCAAGAAGTATCAGTGTGTCTCCGTTAAGATCATCCTTTCTGTCATTTTCCAGGAGGGATTTATGCGTGAACGTGAGGCTGGAAGACCGTGATGTGACAATAGCAGCGATACACCAGAGCCCGTGCTCTCTTCTGATTTCTTGCCCTTCTTTCTTGTTTCCCTGGGGGAGGAAACTTTTCCCCTTTTGGCTTCCTTACTTAGAAAAGTTTTCATTTGTTTCAAGGGTCCAGGAATCATATGTCACGAGGTAAATAAAATAATGGAAACAAAGCAGAAAGATAAAAAAGGTTGGTGAAATCAGTCCCTTTTTGGTTGCCATCTGAGTTTTCTTATCCTGTTACTTGAATTAAGCAGCAAACAGGGCTTCAGAAGAAAGAGTGTGTCGTGGTTAATTAAAAACTTTAAAATTAATATATAGATTGGATTTTCCTGTGAAAGAAACTTGAAAGTCCTGGAGATAGGAAGGGAAAATAAAAATAAAAAAATAAACCTCCTTACTTTCTAGGTTACTTAGAATACAGTTCAAAAGTCCTTTACTGCTTTTCATGTATTTAGACATCCCTCCTCCAAAAAAAAATGACCCTGGGGGCATAAAAAGGTAGTACTTATTCTCTGGTGTCTACCATGTGTCAAGGACTAGACTGGAGTTTGTGTGACGTGAGCTCATTTAATGCTCAAAGGAGTCTTAATGAAATGTATATTATTGGCCATGTTGATGAGACAGTTGATGTTCAGAGAGGTGATGTGGGCTGCCTACAGGAAAATCACTGGTAAATGGATGTGCAGATTCCAACTCTGTTTTCACAATCATGCTGTTCATAACCCTGTTGGTGTACCTGTGCTACCAAATGAGACTGTCTTACAGATATCTTTTATAACCATTACTTTTACCCTATGTATTCCTCAAGTGTTAGTCACTCAATCATGTCCCGCTCTTTGTAACCCAATGGGCTGTAACTCATCAGGCTCCTCTTTCCATGGGATTATCCAGGCAAGAATACTGGAGTGAGTGGCCACTTTCTTCTCCAGGGGATCTTCCAAACCCAGGGACTGAACCTGGGTCTGCTGCATTGCAGGAGGATTCTTTATCATCTGAGCCACCAGGGAAGACATATTCCTCAAATATTGTTTCAAAGCTGAGCTTGAACCTTCCTTCAACTTTCTTTTTTTTTCCTTCGTAATAATTTTTGTTAAAGTTTAATTATAGGGTTTTCAGAATAAGAAGTATTCTGGTATTTATTTTTAATTGGAGGATAATTGCTTTACAATATTGTGTTGGTTTCTGCCATACATCGACATGAATCACCCTTCAACTTTCTTAATCTTTGATAACTGAATCGAATCTTCCTATTTCGAGCATCAAGTATTTTAAGCATTGCTATCCAAAGGGATAGAAAGAGAAAGAAGAAATGAAATTAAGAAATTTTATACTATAACTGGGACGACCCAGAGGGATGGTATGGGGAGGGAGGAGGGAGGAGGGTTCAGAATGGGGAACACATGTATACCTGTGGCAGATTCATTTTGATATTTGGCAAAACTAATACAATTATGTAAAGTTTAAAAATAAAATAAAATTAAAAAAAAGAAATAAAATTTTTCCAAAAAGTTAAAAAAAAATTATAAAAAAGCATCTTGAGTTTCCCTTGAGTCTTGTTTTAACATATAAGTAAGTTAAATAAAATTCAGTTGGCTATACATTTTGCAGACATTCTACTCTGTTCATTATGGTTGCTGCTGCTGCTGCTAAGTCGCTTCAGTCGTGTCCAACTCTGCGACGCTATAAACGGCGGCCCACCAGGCTCCCCCATCCCTGGGATTCTCCAGGCAAGAACACTGGAGTGGGTTGCCATTTCCTTCTCCAATGCGTGAAAGGGAAAAGTGAAAGTGAAGTCGCTCAGTCTTGTCCGACTCTTTGCTTCCCCATGGTCTGCAGCCTACCAGGCTCCTCCGTCCATAGGATTTTCCAGGCAAGAGTACTGGAGTGGGGTGCCATTGCCTTCTCCATCATTATGGTTAGAGTATGACCAATTTTATATTTCTACCCAGTTTGTTTCTTTCTCATGAAAATCCCTATCTTCAGTCTATACCATTCTGTCTTAGGGTTATATTATCAGATTTAGACAAATATTCCTTCATAACATGATGCAGTCATTTTTATTCTCCCTTTGTTTCTTGTTTAATGAGATCATTTGATGCTATGAACTTTCCTCTTATTACTTCTTCTGTTGTTGTTCAGTCACCCTCTCCAACTCTTTGCAACCCCATGGACTGCAGCACGCCAAGACTCCCTGTCCCTCACCACCTCCCAAAGTTTTGCCCAAGTTCATGTCCATTACTTCGGTGATGCCATCCAGCCATCTCATCCTCTGATGCCCTCTTTCCTCCTGCCCTCGATCTTTCCTAGCATCAAGGACTTTTCCAATGAGTTGTCTGTACGCATTAGATGACCAAAATATTGGAGCTTCAACTTCAGCATCAGTCCTTCCAGTGGATATTCAGGGTTGATCTCCCATAAGATTAACTGGTTTGATCCCCTTGCTATCCAAAGGACTTTCAGGAGACTTCTCCAGCACTTGAGTCCTATAGGATTTCCTATATAGTTTTCTCAAAATAGTTTCTGGCTAATACATTGAACACTTGTGATGTTCTAGTGTAGAAGGTATATACATATATATGTATATACTCTGCAGACCCCTGGCTGCAGTCCATGGGGTTGCAAAGAGTCAGACAGGACTGAGTGACTGAACAAAAAAAAGAAAAATAAATAATATATGTATATACCTGAAACGTGGAAACAGGCAAAAGGATGATTCTGTGTCCTTTCAAAGTCATACTGAATTATATAATCCCTACCCAGGGATTAGCTAATTCTCTAGGCCTGTGTGCCTTTCTTTGCTTTTCTTAGATTTACTATTTACTGTTGGTTAAAATATTTTACAAGTCTATAAGGGTAGATGAATACCTACAGAAAATGGTGCAATGCAAATGATTCTTTTTCATTAGAAAAGATAATCCAAAAGTATAATTTTGATGCCCTGCAAGGCATTAAACAAAGTTTGTATCTACTTTAACAACCTAATTTCAGCATTCTTTCTTTCAGTGACTATATATAAATATTTATCTTCTCCTATAATCCTTTGAAACAATATTTCTGTTCTGTTGGTTTTCTCATGGAATTAAATGCATCTTTAATATGTAAGTATTTTACAAGGGTCATTTTATAACATTTTGGAATTTGTTTACACTAGGAACAATGTTAGAGTCTTTCACCCATTTCACAGTAAAACCAGAACTGGACGGTAGTTAAAGCTGTGAAACTAATTTTACTCAGGAACCAATGCAATAGGGGGAAAATAGGCCTCAGTAAAGAAGTAGGCTCAATTCCAACCAAATGCAACAAGGGACAGTGGAGATTTATAGCCGAGGAACAGGGTTGGGGGAACTTCCCAGGTGGCTCAGAGGGTAAAGGATATGCTTGCAATGCTGGAAATACAAGAAACATGGGTTCGATTCCCAGGTCAGGAGTATTCCCTGGAGAAGGACATGGCAACCGACTCCAGTATTTTTGCAAGGAAAATCCCATGGGCAGAGGAGCATGGCAGGCTGCAGTACATGGGTTCTCAAAGAGTCGACATGACTGAGCATGCACGTGTGCAGCAGGGCTGGGGAATGGACAGTAGAAGGAAAGTCACTAAGGGGGAAAGCTAAGAATATGGGATTCTTGCTAAACCAAGCAAGCATTGACAGGATTCTGGCTAAAAGCAGGCCAGGGTGATCACGGTTCAACTGGAGGATGAGGAATTTGATCAGATATTAAGAATTCTTTCTGAACTAATTTAGCAGAATTCTTATTAAAACTGGGTTCTACAAGGACAGAGACGGAAGCAGAGGGCTCAGGGGAGCCTGACCAAAGTTTGGCAAGGAGAGAATCTTTGTTTCATGCATTGTGATTTAATATTCACATAAATCTTCTTAGGTGAGCTTATCATTATCATCACTGTGCTTAGGAAAACAGGCTTAAGAGTGCTCAAGTGACTTAGTTTAGGGTAGACAGGGTGTAATGTGGAGGCACCAGATCAGCTCAGGTTTATATGAATCAAGGTCCACTGCTGATTATATATACTTCACTGTGTTGCCCAGAAAACTCAAATGCTTCTCACCAAGGTGAGTGATGGCAAAGTGTGGCTGAGGGTGACCCAATACTGTGCACCAAAGAATATAGATAAAAGGAAGAAATAAGTAAAGGAAAAAGAGCTGAGACTGCCTACAGAAAAGCTATGATACTGTTGGGTTTTTTGTTTTTTAAATCAAAAACAATGTGTGTAAAAGGTCTGTGCAATTATTTTGACTCATTGCATAGATTTGTACTTGGAAAGTCCCCATCTCTTACCTCAGACCTGAATATTTGCTTTTTGGGTGTATAGAGAGAAGTAGTTTAAAATAAGATATAGCAGAGGTGTTTGCTTTACATTAGCAGGACAAACAAAATATTGGGAGAGGAGAAGAACCATAAATGCCTCTAGATTTCAGCCAAACATAGAGTTTTCATCTTTCACCATGTAAATGTACAGTTCCTAAGCTTAGCTTTTGAGCATTGTAGGGTGTTTTCAGTTTTTCTCCTGTTGTTGTTGCTGTTCAGTCGCTTAGTCGTGTCCAACTCTTTGTGACCCAATGGACTCCAGCACACTAGGTTTTCCTGTCTATCATCAACCATCTCCTGGGGCTTGCTCAAACTCATGTGCATTGAGTCAGTGATGCCATCCAACCATCTCATTCTCTGTCATCCCATTCTTTTCCTGCCTTCAATCTTCAATCTTCCAGCATCAGGGTCTTTTCTAATGTGTCAGTTCTTCACATCAGGTGGCCAGAGTATTGGAGCTTCAGCTTCAGCATCAGGACTTCCAATGAGTATTCAGTATTGATTTCCTTTAGGATGGACTGGTTTGATCTCCTTGTAGTCCAAGGGACTCTCAAGAGTCTTCTCCAACACCACAGTTCAAAAGCATCAGTTCTTTGACGTTCAGCCTTCTTTATGGTCCAGCTTACATTCATACATGACTACTGGAAAAACACAGCTTTGACTATATGGACCTTTGTTGGCAAAGTAATGTATCTGCTTTTTATATGTTGTCTAAGCTTGTCATAACTTTTCTTCAAAGGAGCAAGCGTCTTTTAATTTCATGGCTGTAGTCACCATCTGCAGTGATTTTGAAAACCCGTGAAATAAAGTCGTCACTGTTTCCATTGCTTCCCCTTCTATTTGCCATGAAGTGATGGGACTGGATGCCATGATCTACCTCTTAAAGTTCTCAAAACAAAATTGGTTATAATTCATATTACTTAAAAATGTATGAGAAGTGTGCTGTGTCATTAAGTCAATAATAGGCTTCTTCAACTCCAACATTTCTGAAAATGATTAGGGAAGTGTAAGTGGTAGGTGGCAGTGAGTGAGGCAAGGATGAACAAGTCTTAAATGTCTCTCTCACTCTTTCTCTTACTGTACAATCACTCCCAGCTATGCCCACAATAATCACAGCAGTAGGTAATGTTAGGAACTCAAATGTAATTAAAATACTGGGGCTGAAACTCAGCATGCTGTGGTATCTATCCGTAGCAGCAAACAGTCCTTGAAATCCTCTACCAACCCAGATGAGTATAAATTCACTAGGATACCAGATTTAAGAGTTTGGGAAATTAGTTTTGTGTCTGGAAGTGTCATTAGCAACATCTATTGTTGTTATAGTCTGGATTCTGATTAAAAGCACCGTACTCATATCCACTTAATCCAGAAGCCCCCAGGCACTTCTGATATGTCTTGATCTCCTGCTTCTCATGCTCCTGCAAAATCCCTTGAATATTGCATCCTGTGTTTCCATGGAATCTGGTCCCTGTTTCCTCCTCATTGTTCCTGCCCCAGATTAACCCTCATCAGCCTCTGGTCCGGCTGATGACTGCAATTTTCTCCTCAATATATTCTGTGTACTTAGCTTCCCTTCCGTTTCCCCTTCTTCCTCTTTGTACATAGTTCCTCAGATTGTTGTAAAAGTATCTGCATGATTTTGCCACTGGGCTTCAGATCCTTCAGTGGTTCTTCATGGCTTAAGGGATGAGTAATGAAGACTTTTGCTAAACCTACCAAGGTCTTTCTGACCCAGTCCCTGTCTACCTCTTTCTCCAATCTGTCATCTCCTGCAGCTCAGCTTTGCTCTCAGGCTGACCTGGGATCTGTTTACACCTGCTTTCAGCAGAACACGCCAGCCTGTGTTGAGCTAGCCAGTCTCCATGCTGGATTGCTTTCCTGTGAACCTGAAGTAGGTTCTCCTCAATAACTCATTGTAGTTGTTTGTTTATGGTATTTCTGTAAGGGACCATTCTGTCCTTTGGGGCAGGGTGGTGTCCTCTGTGTATCGGTGTCCCCATGCCTAACAGAGAGGCTCTCCATATATTTCTTTGTAGATTGAGTGAATGAATAAGTGAAGGGGGACCTTTTTTGCTTGAGGAAGTGAATGCAACTTACTTGTAGGGAAAAATTGTGTGAGTAGGACCTAAGGAATTCTGTTATTTGCCCACAAAAGCATCTCATCTCTCTTCTTTCCTTTTCTGTATGTCTCGTTTCTATAAATCCATCTCTATAAATCTGCTTTCATTGCCATCACTACTGTTCCCTACAAGGGGGAGGCAGAGCAGTGGAGCACTGTTTATGATAGAGGGCAGAGAAGATATAGAGTTGGCCCAAAAGTTTGTTTGGGTTTCCCCATACAATGTAACAGAAAAAAATCTGAATGAACTTTTTGGCCAACCAAATACAAACCGAGGTACTCCTGGGCCCTCACTTGCTCAGCCTGTCTTTGGGTTAGATAGGCCAATCTTCGTGGACTTGTGGGGATTTGAACACCACACACACACACAAACCAGGGGAAAAAGTGAACATAACCAGCAAAGGGACAGTTCAAAATCATGGATCACCTGATAACATTCAAGGGAAAGGATGTAGCATCACTTTTCCATGATTTTCTGCCAGAAATCCACAACCTGAATTTAATCAGAGGAAGCATCAGACAAAGCCAGATTGAGGGACTTTATCCAAAATAAACAGCCTGTGATCTTAAAAACCGTCAAGGTCAGAAAAATCAGGGAAAGACTGAGTATAATGTTTTAGAATAAAGGAGGCTAAAGGGATATAATGGGCTTTCCAGGTGGCGCAGTGATAAAGAATCTACCCGCCAATGCATGAGATGCAGGAGACACAGGTTCGATCTGGGCTGGGAAGGTCCCCTGGAGAACGGAATGGCAGCTCACTCCAGTATTCTTGCCTGGAGAATCCCCGTGAACAGAGGAGCCTGGTAGGCTGCAGTCCATAGCGTCGCAGAGTCAAACATGACTGAAGTGACTTAGCATGCATAAACACACACACACACACACACACACACAAAGAGGCATAACAGCTTAAAAGCACTGTGTGATTCTGAATGAACTGACTCCCTTTGCTATAAAGTACAACACTGGAACATTGGGTAAAATTTGAATAGTGTCCAGGAGCAAATGCAGCGTGTATTAAATGTTCATTTCCTGATATTGATGGTTTTGTTGTGGTTGTGGAGGAGAATGTCACTGTTGTAGGAAATGCACACTGAAATGTTATTGAGTGATGGGCTTCTGTTTGGCAAGTTATTTTCAAGTGTTTCAGAAAGGAAGCAAGCTTTTTGTACTTTAGTTGCCTTTTTTTTTTTTTTTTTTTGTAACTTTGAGATTGCTTGAAAATTAAAAACAAGTTTTTTAAAGAAAAATGTTAATAAACAAACTTGGACTTTCTTTCCACAGATGAATTGTCCTGATGAGATTTGCTTTGCATTATATGCTGATGGAAATGTGGGGAAGAGGGGTCCTGGTTTTCCTTGAGAAGATTTAGGGGTGAAGAGGTGGTGAAGCCTAGGGCATAGCTAGGAACAAGCCTGCATCTCAATAGCTCTCAGCGGGTGAAAACAGACTCAGAAGAAAGACTGTCAGCTCCAGAAGAGTAGAGCTACCTCCCAGGGACAGGTGCAATTAGCAAGTTTCTGGGGACTGGGGAGAGAGATGCCAATTTGATGATTGAATGTGGGAAATGTACTCAAGGCCACTGGCACTCTTTGACTAGCAGATTTCCTCCCTGTAGGAAATCTTCAAGGAGGAAGCCAGGTGCAGTCAGGAGACTGCTTGGTAAATAAGGACGCACAGAGCGAGGAGCTGGCCAGTGTGATCAGAAGGTCCAGAGGCATCCGGTCCGGGGCAGCCTGGTTCCTGCATTCTGCGTGGGAGCCTCGCACCTGGTAATGCTACGTGGAGGCGTGAGTCTGGGGTGGGGCTTGCCCTGCCTTGGGTACAGCTGGGGTGGCCTCCCAAACTTCAGTTTGGGTCTGCTTTCATGGTTGGCCACCTCTCTGCTTGTGTTCTTTCTTTAGATACTGAAATAGCCTCAGGCAGTTTGAAGACCCCTGAATGCCTTTGCTTGTGTGTGATTCTGTGTGACTTCCTTCTGGGTTGATTTTATACGTTCACTCTCAGGAACATTTACCACTTTATTCAGTTTCCTTAGAGATCTTTTTTTTTTTTTTCTGCCACTGGCCACATGGGAACTTGGGTTAGAGAGAGACTGTAGAGTAGCAACTTCCCTCTTTTCTGTTATTTATTTTTTTAAGCCATGTAAAAGGAAGGAAAGCTTTTTTTTTTTTTTTTTAAAGAGGCTTACGTTCTTGGAATATCTTACTGTCTTCTATTTAACTTCCCCAGTTGCAGACTTTCTTTTAGAGATTTAGTCCCAATGGGTATTTTTTTCCCTGTTGAGACCAGTGTGCCCCCACTACTGTGAACCAAAGGAATTCGGCTCCTTGGCACAAAGTCCATTGAGGGCTTGTTGTCTGTGCATGAAGATGATAATTCACTTTCTATAAGTGAGTAATGCTGCCTCTCTAGGGGTGAGCCCCCACGCCTCAGAGCTCTGCTGCTTCAATCCCCTCTCCCCTGGAGGGTTTGTTGTTCTTTCTCACACTGGTGGCCAAGCACTTCAAGGCCCCCAGGTACTTAGCCCTGGAACCTGTGGTCCCAAATGGCTCCTTATGTAAAAAAGCTGGTTGTTTTCTAGTGAGTGTTACTGCAGTTACCCAAACCTTGAGGCTCTTAGTGCTAGAATCTGTTTCTGAAGAGGTGCTGCAAACTGGAAACCTGGCATGCAAGTACGTCTACCTGCAGCCCAGCAGCAATGGTTCTGTGTGGCTCATTGGTGAGAGATGAGCCGACAGGGTCTGAATACTTCTCTGAGTGATGAAGACCACAGGAGTTCTTAGGCATGGACCCTGTATTCCCCAAATAAAGCTTAGAAGGTTGTTTTGATTTTTATAAAGGAAGCACACATATATACATGGACCAGCCCACCCTGGTCCAACTTCAGGGTCCTCAATTTAGTGTAATTTTATATTTTGTTTACTCCTTTGCCCATACCATGATAAGACCTTTCATACAAATGCCTTTATAAAGGATAACTACTTCTTTTCTGGAACATGCCTGATTTGCGTCTCTACACTGTGGACATTGAACCACGTGTTCAGTTGGGGTGTCTACATGGTCACCAGGTTGGCTGTTGAGTCCTAGCTTGGCCATCTGTGCTCTGTGGCAGATATTGGCAACCAGATCGTCCTCTCCTCTAAAAGTGCTGCCTCATGAGGAGTTCATGGCCCTTAGCACCTGGTGGACAGAAACAATAGCTTGGAGGGTGGAGTGGTGAGCACCTGCAAGGCTCAAGAAACAGAGACTTGGTTTCCATTTGCAAACAAAACAAAAAGCCCCATGTGGCACCAGTTTTTGCCATCTGTTTGATTTATTTTAAGGGTCAGAGGCTGTGGTAAGTACCAAACTCTGTGGACCAGTGAAAAGAATTAGAAATAGAATCACCTGAAACATGTATTCAAAGCAGGTAGGCCCTGTGGTCTGCTTAGGGACCTATAACTTTCACTTTTACCTTGTCCCTAGGTGGCCTTGCATCAGGGACTGGGGGCTGGGGTGGCGGGGAGAGACAAGCAGGAACAAAAATGTGTTCCTTGGGGTATCTTACTAAGCTATGCCTCTGTTAGTCAGATTTCATATTTGATAGAAAGAGTTCTACCCTCTTCAGCTCTGCCAGGCATCTGCTAGGTGAAGTTGGCCAGGACAAGGGGGGAGAGGGGATAGCTGGATGTGAAACTGATGTGAAACTGATCCCGCTCCTCCAAGTGGCGAAGGGGCTGGAGGCTGACAGCTGTGTAAGGAAGCGCTCCCTGTAATGGGCTTTGGGTCCCTGCTCGGTCAAAAGACAGACTTTTTACTCCCAGTGACAGCTGCAAAGTACAGATTTATGGTGGGGCACTATCTCTGAATTCCAATTACCAGTTGAGTTTCAAAAGAGTCGACATTTTCGCGTCCGTGGTGCATTTTTACAACTTGTCACTGTGGTAGCCGATACATAGCCATCCACTGTTGCTAATATTTCTAAGCAACTGATTTATGGAATGAGAGCACAGGTGACGGATACTTAAGGCTTTGCTGCTTGGGGGATGAAAGGGCCATGGAATATGCTCTGAATTTCAAGGGGTGAGAAAGGAAGGTGGTATGGGGAAAGAAGATGATGAGGTTTTGGAGATTGGGTGACACCCGTGAGGCTGTGTGGAAAACGTATATTTCTGTTTACGATTATTGATTTTTGTCTCAAATAGCAGCTCTTGCTCTTGAGGGTTGCGTGTGCCAGAGAGTTAATTAAGGATCCTGGGGGCACCCATGCTTCATGCTGTATGCATGCCCTTAGGTGAAGGTGGAAGCATTTGGGTCTACTGCAACTTGACAATCTTATTTCCTATGGTTGAGAGATGGCTGTATTCGCTATTGTAAGAACAGGATGTTGAGAATTGGAAACTAGCTCTGAGCCCAATCTATCATTCTTGCCTGTAATGCATGATAGACAGTATAGGTTTATCTTTTAACTTTGATAATTTGTGACTCTTTGAGATTCTTGCATAGCTGAGATGTTTTAACAACAGATTATTGTGTGCAGATTTCAAGAAACAACTTCATTGCTTCTGTTTGAAGAAATACATGTGTCTGTTCACATTCATGTCAACGAATGGTGGGGAATAAATCTCAATGTTTTAAAATAGACTTTAAAAAACCTTCCCAAGACTTAGTGCCTTTTAAAAAACCTCCTCCTAAACTTTGAAAGTCTTTTTCTTCAAACATAAAGGACAGGTCTTATGTGGCTGTTTTGCTTAATGTGTGCTGGTTTTATTTGGACTCTTTGAAACCCAGCATGAAGGCTAAAATTCTGCTATGTGGAGAAGTAAAAACGAAAGAAATGGTGAGGTTTTGGTTGTGCTAAATTAAAGTGACAAGGTACAGATAACAGGGCATGGCTGTGTCCACAAATTAGCCCTCTCTAATTTGCTGCTGTGGATAATAGTGCTTTGGCATTGCATTGTAATTTATTTCTTGAATTAAAAGTTTTAAAAAAAGAAGGTGTACTTTGCTCAAAAGAGAAAACCTGAAAAATTCAATCCTTTCAGTTTAAATGGCCTATGGTTCCCTGTGTTCAGGGAACTATTTGAGCAAGTCTTGCTATAGAAATATGTAAATTACATGGTTTTATTTTTAGAAGCCACACTGTGTGTTGGGTGACTATGTGTGCTACTTCAAGTTACCCTTTTCTGAAGCTTTTGTTGCAATTCAGAATGTATTTTGTTCAACCAGGTGGCAGCAGTATTCTGTGTGGTCTCTTGTATAAATACAGGACCATATCATGTACAGGACAGATTTCTGATGGCTGGGGCAGGGCGGGGAGAAGTCCTAGGCTACCTTCTCCAGTTTCTGTTTGCTGCTGCTGCTGCTGCTGCGTCACTTCAGTCGTGTCCGACTAGTTCTAAGCAATAACTTGATATTGGCAGGGAGACAAGATGACACTTGGTTTCCTCAGTCACAACATGTCTTGCCCCAAGTTATAATATTCCTTCCCCAAATTCAACTTCCCAGAAGGCTGAAATGTCATTTTTGCAAAGTGTGGTGGCATGTGAACTATTATATTACAGAAAATCAGCTGCATAGATTGAAGAGCAAAAGTCAGAATTGTTTATTATAAATAGCACTTTAAAAAATTGCAGTTCATGATAATTTTTTTTTAGAAGACAGATTAATGTTTATTCTTTTTTTTTTTAATTTTATTTTATTTTTAAACTTTACATAATTGTATTAGTTTTGCCAAATATCAAAATGAATCCGCCACAGATATACATAATTTATCTTTTGTTTTTGGTTTCTATGGATGTTTGCTCGAGGAGAAACCCAGGTCTCCATATCAGCCTGTCCACTCCTGGGTGCTGATACTTTCACTCTCGTGTGAGGTTTTAATTCATCATGACATTCCATACAAGCATGTAAGATGTTTCCTAAAGTGTGTTTCACAGGTCATTAACGGATGTGATGGTTAAAGTGTTCCATGGTTAAATAAGACACTGGGAAAAACTGGGAAAAACAGAATCAACAGATTGCTTTACTGAAGGCCTTTTCTGGGTCTTTAACAGACGACTGTGCTTGTGAATTGTCAGGACAATAAGTTCATCCTCTTGTTGCGTCATCACCTGGGAGAAGAGGGCAGGGAGCTCTCTGAGGTCTCTTTAGAAAGGGCACTAATCTCATTCATGAGGGCTACACCTTCAGGACCTAATCACCTCCTCCAAACCCTACCTCCAGTACTATCACACTGGGATAAAGTTTCAACCTGGGGAATTTGGAGATGCAGACATTCAGCCTGTAACATGATGGTTCATGGAAAAATTGTGTGTGAAGCATTGAGTTCAGGGCCTGAGAGACAAGCATTATACCATTGGAGACACCTCAGGAAAGCTTCAATCCTATTCTCCCCTTCCTCCTCAGTGAGATTCCCGAGATAGGAATAACCTGTCTTGCTACCTTATGCCCATTCATTATCCAAGCCTTGATTCCTCTTTCCTTATTCCTTTCTCCCTCCCCAAGTTCTGCTCCTGACAATCACAACATTCAGTAGGCTTCTAAAGAAAAGGAAACCTGCATTCTTGGTTGGCACACCCTTTCTTTACAAATCAAACAGGTTAGTTAAGAAGTGTTCTTATTTCCAGTGCTGGGGATAGGGTCATTGTGGCCCACAGGACTGTGGCCTGTGGGCATTAACTGTATAGGTGAAGTCGTTTCCAGCCAAGAGCCAGCAACTGAAGCACAGCAACTTCAATTCTGCCTTGGAGCCCTCAAATTGAAGATCTTCAGTTAACAGGTAGCTCAGCCTTTGAGAGAGGTTTTTGGCTTTTGGTTCTGAATCAGAATCGATTGTGGAGTGTTGAACACTGTGAGTCCCTGTGCACTGGCATCTCCAGGGATTGGACCTGATGTTTGGAGTTTCAAAACTCCATTCTGATGCAAGGCCATTTTCATGTAAAGACAGAGTTTCCACTCTCCATATTCTCACTCTGTGTGTGTACACAGGCACTCATTCACTGCTTTATTCAACACATATTTATTAGGCATCAGGGCTATAATCCATGGGCTTCCCTTGTGGCTCAGCAGGTAAAGGATCTTCCTGCAATGTGGGAGACCTGGGTTTGATCCCTGGGTTGGGCAGATCCCCTGGAGAAGGGAAACGCTACCCACTCTAGTATTCTGGCCTGGAGAATTCCATGGACTGTGCAATCCATGGGGTCACAAAGAGTCAGGCACAACTGAGGGACTTTCAGTTCGCTTCACTTCATAGTGCCTGGGGTCACAGAGTCAGACTTGACTGGGTGACTGAGCATACACACAGATACACACTCATACACACACACAGAGTATGTGCTGGGCCTTCTTCTAGATGTACAGCAGTGAATGAAACACCCATGCTCACAAGCAGCTTCTTTTCTGGTGGGGAATGCAGAAAATAAAAAAGTAAACAAATCCCTGAGATGCTATCCTGCTTTGAGAAGCATCAGCAAGAAAATCAAGTTGAGGAAGGAGGTGGGAAGGACGGGACACTATTTTAAGTAGGGGTCAAGGCAGGCTTTCCCAGGGAGGTGACATTAGAACTTGAATGAAGAGGGAGAGGGAGTCACAGGACAGTTTGTGGGGGTGCATGTTCTAGGCAGAGAAGCTTGGTGTCCTGGAGAATAGCAAGGCCAGAGAGGCTTGAATGGAGGGGGAGACAAGGGAAGGAGGTGCAGAGAGAGCCTGGAGGCCAGATCAGAGAGGCTGATGACAGACTATAGATACAGCTTTGAATATTTTTCTAAATGTGATGGGATGCCTCTGAGAGATTTGGACAAAAGAGTGAAAATGATCTGATCTGTATTTAGATGGATCATTCTGGAGAATTAACTATCCCAAGCAAGAGTAGAATAAGGAAGACCTGCTAAGAGGTAGACTTTCAGGCAGTGTACAAGGAAGTTTATGCATTTGCCACAAGAAAAATATTAAACTAAATCTTTGAATTTATCCCTAGGCCATGTTGATGGTGCTTATTAAAAGCAAAGTATGGAATGTATACTCTATACTTTGTAAAATAATTGCATATATTTTCAAATATGATACCTGCAATGTTATTTGAACAAGGTCACACACTCAAACCAATTTGTGTGCATTTATACGGATGTTTTGTATGGGTGTGTGTACAACACTTGCTGGTTTTATTACAGATTAGCGTGAAAGAACTAATTTATCAGGGCCAGATTTCTGGGCAGCCTTTTGAGTCATTCTAGACCTTAGTGTTTTCCTGACAAATAGAAATTCTTTCCACAGTATAATTATTTTGATCACTCATTTAAATATATCTTTTCTAAATAGTTGCACTTTTTATTTGCATTTGTATTACTTCATTTATTTGTTCGAGTGTAAGTAATTAAATGTGTGCTTTGGACTGAATAATTCTGTTTCCCTCTTTGTGTGCTCAGTTGCTGAATCGTGTCTGACTCTTAGTGACTCCATGGACTGTAGACCATCAGTCCCCTCTGTCCATGGGTTTTCCCAGGCAATACTGGAAAGAAAGTGAAGTCGCTCAGTCGTGTGCGACTCTTTGCAACCCAATGGACACCAGGCTCCTCTGTCCATGGGATTTTCTAGGCAAGAGTACTGGAGTGGGTTGCCTTTTCCTTCTCCAGGGAACTTCCCGACCCAGGGATCGAACCCAATACTGGAGTAGGTTGCTATTTCCTCCTCCAACAGATTTTGCCAACCCAGGATACAAACCTGAGTCTCCTGTGTCTCCTGCATTGGCAGGCGATTCTTCACCACTGAGCCACCTGGGAAGCCCATGTTCCCCTCTACCCTTTTTTATGTTGAAAGCCTAACCTTAATGTTATGGGATTTGGAGGGAATCCTAATGTACTGGGATTTGGAGGTAGGGGCTTTGGGAGGTGATTAGGTCATGAGGGTGGAGCCTTCGTGAATGAGATTGTTGTTGTTATGTTGTCCAGTCCCTAACTTGTGTTGGACTTTCAGTGACCTCATGGGCTGCAGCACACATGGCTCCCCTGTCCTTCACTGTCTCCCAGAGTTTGCTCAAACTCACGTCCATTGAGTCAGTGATGGCATTCAACCATCTCATCCTCTGTTGTCCCTTTCTCCTCCTGCCCTCAGTTTTTCCCAGTTTCAGGGTCTTTTCCAACGAGTTGGCTCTTTGCATCAGATAGCCAAAGTATTGGAACTTCAGCTTCAGCATCAGTCCTTTCAGTGAATATTCAGGGTTGATTTCCTTTAGGATTGACTGATTTGATCTCCGTGCTGTCCAAGGGACTCTCAAGAGCACCACAATTCCAAAGCATCAGTTCTTTGGCACTCGGCCTTTTACGGTCCCCTGTAAGAAGAGGCCAGGAAGATGGCCAGCTTTTACTTTCTGCCACAATGAGGATGAAAGGTGAAGTAAAATGAAAGAAAGTGAAAGTGAGAGTCACTCAGGTGTGTCCAAGTCTTTTCGACCCCATGGTCTGTAGCCCATCAGGCTTCTATGTCCATGGAATTCTCCAGGCCAGAATACTGGAGTGGGTAACCTTCTCCACAGTATCTTCCCAGGAATTGAACCCAGGTCTCCCACACTGCAGGCAGATTCTTTACCAGCTGAGCTAGGCAGTCTGCAAATCATGACTCTCACTAGAATCTAATCAGGCTCCATGACTTCCAACCTCTAGAACTGTGAGAAGTAAATTTCTGTTGTCTACAAGCCACTTAGTGTATGACACTTTGTTATGGGCCTGAATGGACTAAAAGAGGGTCCACATCAGCATATCATGCATGTGCATTTGTTTTCTGTTTCTATGGCCAAAGTAGGTACTGGAATCCAGTCGATTGTCTAAGCAACATATTCTATCCATACTAGAGGTAAAGTATAGAAGAAACCAACAAAACCTGGGTATGTCAAAATTTACCTAAAACCCACATCGTATTGAACATTGCCTGAAAACAAAAATCTGTTTAGATATTTTTCTTGTAACACGTTATAAGAAAGGAATAGTAATAGAAACATGATAGTAATAAATAAATAATTAAATAGGTAGAAAATAAAGAAGAACCCCCAAATAGAATCTCTACAAATATAACAAAGAATACAGACAGTAGAAACTATGTAAGTGGACTCATTTGTGAAGTGTTTCGAGATTTTTGTGTCAGATGCTTGTAATGTAATTGACAAGTAAAAAATTGTAAGCTCATCAGGCGGGCAGTCTTAACGAAGTGCTCAAAGTTGACACCTCCCTTAATGGGATAAACAAGCTACAGGTGCCACCTGATATGAAATGTGACATCACTCCTGTTGTATTTCTGCCAAATATCCATAACCAGAATCTCATTGCCAGGAGACATTAGACAAACCGAAATCGAGGGACATTCTGAAAAGTAACTTTTGTAGATTTTTCTTGTAGTCTTCAAAAATGTCAAGGTCACAAAAGACAAAGGCTGAGCAATCTCCCAGACTGAAAGAAACCAAAGATGAAAAACTTAATTCTGTTAGCAATCCTGGATTGGCTCCCAGGCAGGGAAGCAAATTCTTTGTTTTTGTACGATAAGGGACATAATTGGGCTCATTAGTGGAATTTGAATAGGTCTTGTAGATTATATACTAGTGTTGTATCAATTTTAATTTCCTGATTTTGATAACTATGCTCTGTTTATGTAAGTGAACTTTTTTTTTTTGCCTCACTGCACGGCTTGTAGGGTCTTAGTTCCCTGATCAGAGATTGAATTCATGCCCTTGTCAATGAAAGCCTGGAGTCCCAACCACTGGACTGCCAAGGAATTCCCTGTAAGTGAATGCTCTTGATCCTCAGAAGTACATGTTGAAATATTTAGGGTACAGGGATATCATGTTTATAACTATGTCTATATCATGTCTATAACTATATATGATATCATGTTATTCATATATAGTTATAGGGGAGGAAACACGTCTTTTTCCTTTATGCTTCTAGGTTCTCTAGTTGGGGTCCTACAAATTAGATTGAAAAGATAGAATAATGAGAGAAAAACACATGAGTTGATTGACACAAGCAGCATGCATACATAAGGGAGAAACTCAGTGAAGAGTGACTCAAAGGGTGGTTAGAACTTGGGCTTGTATGGTATCTTTAACAAAGAACAAAAATTTTTGGAACAGTGACAAGGTGAAGGAAAGGGGTGTTAGGCTTCCAAGAATGGTAAAATGTAGGAAAGTAAAGCTATGTGGAAACTAATGGAAGGTAAGGGTCAAAATTAGTGGGGTTTGCTTGTGCAGGTCCATCTGGCGCCATCTCATCTCAGGTGATAAGGTTGCTATTCCCTTCTTGGTATGGGAAGCTAGGGATACCTTTGTAAGGAGAAGTTGTGTTCTGTTTTGGGGCTTCCCAGGTGGTGCTAGCGGTAAAGAAACTACCTGCCAATGCTCGAGAATAAGACTCAGAGTTCCATCCATGGGTGGGGAAGATCCCCTGGAGGAGGGTGCGTCAATGCACTCCAATATTCTTGCCTGGAGAAACCCATGGAGAGAGGAGCCTGGAGGGCTATAGGGTCACAAAGAGTCAGACACAATTGAAGCGGCTGAAAACACACATACATGTGTGTATATATGTATATATATATGCATGTGTGTGTATATATGTGTGTGTGTGTATATGTGTGTGTGTGTATATGTACATATGCTTGCACATATATACACACACACATATGCATGTGCATTCTCAGTCACTTCAGTCCTGTCTGACTCTTTGCAACCCTATGGACTGTAGCTACCAGGCTCCTCTGTCCATGGGATTCTCCAGGCAAGAATACTGGAGTGGGTTGCTGCACCTCCTCCAGGGGATCTTCCCCACCTAGGGATGGACCTCTGAGTCTCTTACGTCTCCAGCATTGGCAGGCAGGTTCTTTATCACTAGCACTATCTGGGAAGCCCGTAGGTAAACATGTGCCACATTTTCTTCATCCATTCATCTGGTGATGGGCACTTAGGTTGCTTCCATTTCTTGGCTGCTTTGAACACTGGGGTACATGCATCTTTTCAAATTACTGTTTTTATTTTTTTTTTGGATATATACCCAGGAATAGAATTGTTGGGTCATATAGTAGTTCCAGTTTTATTTTTTTGAGAAACCGCCATGCTGTTTTCTATAGGGGCTGCACCAATTTGCGTTACTACCAACAGCGTATGAGGGTTCCTTTTTCTCCACATATTCGCCAACACTTGTTATTTGTGGGTGTTTTGTTTGTTTGGTTTTTGCTGATGGTCATTCTATGGACAGCTATGAGGTGTTACCCCATTGTGGTTTGGATGTACATTTCCCTAATGATTCGCAATGTTGAGCATCTTTTCATGTGCCTGTTGGCCATCTGCGTGTCCTCTCTGGAAAAGTGTTTATTTGTCTTCTGCCCATTTTTAATTGGGTTGTTTATTTTTTTGATCATTTTGAAACTTTTATGTAAGTCTGAAATTATTTCAAATCATGAACTCTAAATTGAGTTTAGGAGAGAACATTTAATTTTCTCCCAAATTTCAGAACCCTCTCTAAACCCTCTCTAGTTTCTAAATGGTAGGAAGAAGACTTTTTTTTTTTAAGTATAAAGCAATTCATATCAATTAGCTATTTCAGATATTATGCCTTCTATCCATAAAGCAGTGTATGTCTTGACATGGTAACAAAGCCAGTTAGCATAAAGTGGACCAGTAGGAAGTATTTGTCTAATGCTGAATTCTTAAATAGTCTTTTAAATTTCTAAGTAGAAAACTAAGTTGTAATTTACACTATTTTTATTCATACTTCTCATAAACTTATAGGCTGGTCTCAACCCTTGTGATTGAATGTGTTTTAAAAGAATAAATAGAGAGACTTCCCTGGCGGTCCAGTGGCTAAGGCTCTGAGCTTCTAATGCAGATGGCGTGGGTTGGATCCCTGATCAGGGAACTAAGATCCCACATGCCACAAACCACCCCCACACCCACCGCCGCCCTCTGCAAAAAAAAAAAAAAAAGTGAAAGAGTAAAAAGAAATTCAGTAAGAAGTGAGAAACCATAGAGAGGATTTCCTAAATAGAGTAATCAAGTATTGGAACGTTGTTGAAGAGTTTTTCCTCCCCTGTGGACAAGGACGAAGTGTAGATCCTGGATTTCTCATGGTCTGTAGATCAACTTACCTGTACATTAGTTTGTGAGTGGTTCAAATTTTGAGTCTTAAAATATTTATATTCTCATAAATTTGCATTTTTTGGGTAAATCTTAGGGTCTACATCTTATTGTGAAATCACCTATTGTTATTATAAGTAACTTGGGGCTCCCTTGTGAGTTGTCACTTATTAGTAGCTAGTTCTTACAATTTAACTCTTGAGGAGTGTAGAGTTGTCAATTGCTAACTAGTTTTATACAGATCTGTGTCCATTCTATGAAGGAGTTTTGCCTCTCGCTGTACTTTCTATTGAAACTTTGATAAACTGGCAATCTAGGGGTTTTAATAATTATAACCAATCTATCTAGAGTAATGGACCTCCTTGGTGGCCCAGTGGTAAAGAATCTGCCTGCCAATGCAGGGGTGGTGGGTTCCATCCCTGGTCTGGGAAGATTCCCCTGAAGGAAATGGCAACCCACTCCAGTATTCTTGCCTGGAAAAACCCCATGGACAGAGGGGCCTGGCAGTCTACAGTCCATGGGGCTGCAAAGAGTTGGACACAACTTAGAGACTGAACAACAAGAAATCTAGAGTAGTGGTACCTTGCTTCAAAAAGAGCAGCTCTTCCCTTGGTAACACTGGTCTAATGAATGGATGTGAAGTTGGACATTTTCTGGGGTCTGTCTTCACTCTACAGTGTCTGTAATCACCTTAGACAAGCTACAGTGCATCCTCATTATTGGAGGATTCCATATTTGTGAATTTGCCTACTTGAGATTATTTATTTATAACCTCAAATTGGTGCTTAGGGTGCTTTTGTAGTACTTGAAGACATGAACGGAGCAGTGAACATTTGGAATTGCCCAGTGAGCAAGTTCCCAGCTGAGGTCAAACAAGGTACTCTGCCTTCTTGGTTCATCTCTTGTACTGTAAACAAATGTCCTTTTTTTCCTAGTCTATTTAGTGTCACATTTTCCAAAGTTTTATTCTTTTTGTTTGTGATTTCACTATTTAAAATTAGCCCAAAGCATAAGTGGTGGAGTGCTCTCTGCGTTCCCAAATGCAAGAAGGCTGTGCTATGCCTTAAAAAGAAACTATGGAAGCTAATTAGCTGTGTGCAGACATGAGTAAGCATGTTGATGCCATGAGTTCAAGGTTAATGGATCAACAATACATGTTAAATAAGGTGTCTTTAAACAGAAACACACATGAAGCCAGGTTATTTATTGATTGGCTGAAGGAAGTGTTTTAATCAGTCATTCCCTGGATTGGGGTGAGGGAGTGTAATTCTGCATTTTACCTTGGAGCAGGGGTTCAGCATTTGCTAATTCAGTGTTCATGAAGACTCTATAGAGAATAACAACCATGGATAAGGAGAATTGAGTCTATTTGATCTCTTCGAATCTCAACTTCCTTATAGGTAGAATAACTATATTACTCATTATAAAGTCCAGAGTGAAAGGGAGAATTTGTCAGTCATAATGGTAGTGCAACAGGTGTAAACAAAGACAGTGTCACGCAAACCGGGTCACATGGTCATCTTATAACAGGTAATGTGGAGATTAAAATACCTAATTTCATTAGCAGACAGCAAATATTTCTTGATCCTCTCCTATGGTGCTGGATATTGTACTGGGCAGTAGGTATCAGTGGAAACAAAAGCACCATGTCCCCTGCCTGCGTGGAGTTTAGAAGTATATTGTCACACATTTTGACCCATTCTATGAAAGAAAATTATAACCAGTTCGATAGGTTGTAATTGTAGAGAATAAATACTTAATTTTGAAGTTGGATGTGGCGATCGAGACAAAATGCACAACCTAAAAGTTGAGAATTATGTTTTATTCGATGAACTTTCTGAAGACTTTAAGCCCAGGAGGCAGCCTCTCAGCTCTGAAGAACTGTTTGGAAGAGGTAAAGGAAAGACTGATGCTGAAGATGAAGTTCTAATACTTTGGTTACCTGATGTGAAGAGCCGACTCATTGGAAAAGACCCTGATGCTGGGAAAAATTGATGGCAGAAGAAGGGGACGACAGAGGACGAGATGGTTGGATAGCATCACCAACTCAATGGACATGAGTCTGAGCAAACTCCAAGAGATAGAGAAAGACAGGGAAGCCTGGAGTGCTGCTGTCCACGAGGTCACAAGAGTTGGAGGACTTAATAACTGAACAACAAAGGGGGGAGCCAGGACATAATAGGAGTTTTGCAACAAAACCAAGTAGTCAGAATGTCAAAAGATGACTATTAGATAAAGAAAATCAGACATCTCAAATTAATAAATTTAGTACCTTTCTATGTATGGAAAGAGGCAAGAGTCTGGGCTCACTGAAATCATTCTTTTGATATGTACCTTAGCTAACTTTTCTCCCGTTCTGAGTCCTCTCAGGATGCACAGTTGGGGGCGACTGTAGTAGCTGATGGCTTGCAGGCAACGTTCTTTATTTACTGCTATGGCAGGGGGCAGTTTTCCTCCACGAGCAGGCAGCAAAGAGGTCTCTGAAAAGGTGACATTTAATCTGAGATCAGATGATGAGCTTCATTTGATCTTCCCAAGTAAAGAGTGAGGTAGGATAGAGCCTGACCCTTTCCAGAAAGACCTTAGTGGCTGAAAAGTAATGAACAAGGAGAGAATGATGCAAGATAAGTGCATGGTAAAGATTCTGGGAGCACTGGGAATCCACTGGGGGATTCTGAGATTGGAAGTGATAAGCTATTTTAAAAGTTCTCTGTAGTGAATGGAATTGGCAGTGGCAGGAGAAGCAAGTGAATGCCAGGGACCAGTTAGGAGGCTATTTCAGTAGTCCTAGCAATGTAATCAACTATACACCAATAAAAATTAAGAAAAAAAAAAGAGGTCCCAGAGGAAGTGGAGATGGTCACAGTGTAGGTAGAAGAAGATGGGTAGAGATGCTTAGGAGGTCACATCTGCTTGTCTTGACAATGAATATGAATGTATAGGATAAGAAAAGAAAGAGTTAGGAATGACTCTTAGATTGCTTGGATAGATTCTTCACTCCCTAAAAAGGTGAAATATTGTAGGGAGCAGAGTCAAGAATTTAGCAAATTAGATATGTGTATTTACATAGAAAACCACTCTTCGATATTAGTTTCTTTTCCCTTTTTGTTATCCTAGCCATAAAAGTTGTTAGACTATTTGGTTTTCTTTTTTCTCCCTGTCTGTCTCTCTGTGAGTTTGTATGTACTAGCATTCAAATTTGGTCAGTTATTCCTTTATTTTTCATATCAATTTTCTGAACATTCTTTTGCGCACATTAGTTGCAAGTCAATTAGTAGCCAGATTTAACAGGAGAAAAGAGAAAGTAAAAGTGAAATCGCTTAGTCGTGTCCAACTCTTTGCGACCCCATGGACTGTAGCCTACCACACTCCTCCACCCATGGGATTTTCTAGCCAAGAGTACTGGAGTGGGTTGCCATTTCCTTCTCCAGAGTATCGAACCCGGGTCTCCTGCTTTGTAGGCAGATGCTTTACCATCTGAACCACCAGAGAAGTCCTAACAGGAGAAAAGAGAAGGCTTATTTACCTGTGCTTGTAGGAGTACTCAGTAAGGAGTAATTTGTCAAGTGTCCAGAAGTAAAGATGTATACATCAATTTAAGAAAAAAGTGGGGGGGTGGGGTTAGAGCTTCGGTGGGAAAGTATGGAAAGTTCTCTTAGGCTTTCTGATGCTGATGGAAGCAGAATTCATACTTCCTGGTGGTGAGAGTCTGTCTTCCTCCTGAAGGGGAGGTGGAGGGCAGCTGTATTTTAAGGAGGCTCTGCTATTAGTTTCAGTTCAGTCACTGCGCTTAGTCATGTCCAACTCCTTGCAACCCCGTAGACTGTAGCATGCCATGCTTCCCTGTCCATCACCAACTCCTGGAGCTTACTGAAACTCATGTCCATTGGGTCAGTGACGCCATCCAACCATCTTGTCCTCTGTCGTCCCCTTCTCCTGCCTTCAATCTTTCCCAGCATCAGGGTCTTTTCTAATGGGTTGGCTCTTGCCATCAGGTGGCCAAAGTACTGGAGCTTCAGCTTCAGCATCAGTCCTTCCAATGAATATTCAGGATTGATTTCCTTTAGGGTTGACTGGTTTGATCTCCTTGCAGTCCAAGGGACTCTCAAGAGTCTTCTCCAACACCACAGTTCAAAAGCATCAATTCTACAGTGTTCAGCTTTCTTTATGGTCCCACTTTCACATCCATACATGACTACTGGGAAAACCGTAGCTTTGACTAGACAGACCTTTATTGGCAAAGTAATGTCTCTGCTTTTTAATATGTTGTCTAGGTTGGTCATAGCTTTTCTTCCAAGGAGCAAGTGTCTTTTAATTTCATGGCTGTAGTCACCATCTACAGTGATTTTGGAACCCAATAAAATAAGGCAACTCCTTATCCTTATGCAAATTTACCCATCTTCTCCCCTTTGAAGTGCTGTGCCTAGCAAGGAATATTGGGAGGGGAACCCTTTCAGGACACAAAGGTCATGACCTTCCCTTTCCTGGGGAGGTACTAGTGTCTCACCCCTCATTTGCATAATTGTGTGAGGCCATAGAGTTGACTCATCTCTGAACTAAGATCTGCTTCTAGTGACCCGAAGACAAACTCATGGCCTAGCAGCTTCCCCTTCTTGAAACTTGTAAGACCTGCCACATCCTGTGGATATGGCTTTTTTAAACTAATGGATAATGAAAGGATGCTATGAATTACAGGTTCACAGATTTCTTGCAACTTTTTGATCTTGGATAAACAAAAATGTTTACAAAATTGTGGTTATAAGGTCAGGTCTCTGTTCAGAGGTATAATCCTGAAACTTGCTGGGTTGGTTCAGCCTTTCTCTCTTGGACTGCAGGAGCTGGTCCTTTTTGATCGGGATAAATCTGATGTCCGATTACTGGTCTGTAAAAACAAAATTTCCTTCTTTTTCAGTTACCAAGTTTTTAGAGAAATGGTAACCTGTTAAGGTGTGATTATGCATACTTTTGAGTTCTGCTTTGCTTCCAAGAAGAGGAACTGTTAGAGGAGTCAAGGAGATAGGAACAAATAACCAAAATTACTATGTAAAAGTTCTCAATTTTTTTAAAAACACAGTTAATATTCTTTTCATCTGGCAAGTGGTAATGATGCCATGGATATAATGTACTGAGCTTTTGCAAGACTTCCAAAATTTTTTATTTTATTATTTAAAAAATAATAATTTTATTATTAAGGTCTTGGTTTCTTGGGCAACATGGAGAAATGGGACCTGAATGCTGATACAGTTAGATACAAATGATTGCATAAGAATAGCAAAGCTTTAGCAGTTACCTCCTCTTTTTCCTTCCTGGGGCTGCCTGGGGCTGCCTGGGTCTCCAAGGCACTGGCCTTCAGCCAGCACTTACTGTTATACTGGTCCCTTGGGGGCAGAGTGCATTCTGATTGGTCACTGGGCCCCTGTGGCTGTGTTAATGCAATCTCAGGGTATAATAAACGACAGCTCTTAGGAAAAGCTGGCTGAAGTGGGGCCTGGGCTACATGGTACCCATACCCCAGCTATAATTTAAATGAAAAATAAATCATAAAGTAGTGTCAGGAAGTCCAACATAGTGCATGTTTTCTCATGATGGAGACTTCAGCTTATTTTTAGAACTCCTAAGTAGCAAATAATGTTTTATTTTCTCATTGATTGGATGAGAAATCAGTTTTTGTCAGTGCCTTAAACACGAGCCCTTGTTGAGCTCAGAGCAGGTCTCCTAAGGCAGCAAGGATAGGAGAGAACTGGGAGTTTATGCATTGATTCTGTTTACATTTTGCACTTCCATGAGTAGTTGTGTTGGTTTAAAGTGAGTAAAAATTGTTTGCATAGCCATTAAGCGTTTATGGTAACGTGTAAAGTTGTTTAAAAGAAAAAGCATTGCTTGAATTAAAATAGCACCATGAACAAACAAGCTTTAGACCTCGTGTAATAAAAAAAATAAAACAAAATACTCAACAGAGGGATTTGCCACAAAAAATCTGTATTTATTAGACAACCACTTTTGCATATTGGCTTAGTTAGATTATTTGCTCTTGGCTTTAGGGTAAATAAGCGTGCCTTTCCTAGAACAGACCTCCCCCAGCGCCATCTTCATCTTTACACCTGACTCTCCTGCTGTCCTAGGAAATGCTGACTTGCAGAGCAGCTGGAGAGGCAGGATTTGAGGTGATAATCTTTAGGGTGATCTTTTCCTGGAGATGTTACAGCGTGTTGTGACTGTTTCTCAGCACTGAGGGTTTGGGTGGAAGACTAGTGGAATCTTTACAAGCCTCAGGATGGGCTTCTAACTGCATTTTTCCATCATAAAAGCCTGTCTGACTGAGGTGGGAGGTCTCTCATGTTAATCTTAACCTGCCTTCTGTTCTATGCCAGGTTGAAAAGAAAGATAATTTTGAAAAAAAGAGTGCTAAAGAGACGTGCCAACCGCCAGATCCCTTTATGAGTGAAGGATTTATCTAGAAAAACAGACGAAAATACCCATTAAATGTGTAAACTAGACTGAAGGGATTGGCAGAAAGTAGACTGACAATTATTTGTTGAATTCCTGCATTTTTATTAGTTTGAAATACACTTACCTATGTTCCAGTTAGCCCTGGAAAGGAAAGAAAAGTATATTACTACAATTTGGAGTTATAAAAAATTTATTATTAAGGTGACGTAACTTTAAATATGAGACATGTGGGTTAGGGTCAAGTGGATAAAAAAGAAATCTATAGAAAGTTCTGTTTCAGAACTAGCAGGCTTTGTGACCTTGGAAAATAAAAATAATAATAATAATCATTTATTGAACATATTGTGTGGCAGGGTCTCATGGGAGCACTTGGCATCGTTTAATCATCATAGCAACCTTGTGAAGTAGCAGTATTATTCCCATTTTATAGATGAGTAACAGGCCTGGAGAGCTTAAGGGAGAGTATCTGCCCAGAGTCACCTGGCTAGTTGGTGACAGAGCCAGGATTCCAAGCCAGGCCTCCTGATTTCAGAAGTTATGGTCTTAAACACATGAGGATGTATTTGTTGCCTCTGTCACTTAACTTCTCCAATTAGTTTTCTTAATTTTAAAATTAGGGATCAGGATTAGATTATTTGTGATTAATCAGAGAGTTTTGGAACTAGAAGCTCTTTGCTTTTTTTTTTTTTAAACTGAAACTGAGAAGAGCTAATGTTCACCCTGATACTCATTACAGAAGGTCAAGAGAATGACTAAATGGCAATTATTAACAAGTATTTGTAGCAGTTTAAGTCATTTCAGGATTTTACTTTTGACAGTTACTTTTGATTAGTTTTAGTAACAGGGACATGGAAAGAAGGTATTTCTGAGCCTACATCTCAACTGCTTTCTCATTTCTCTCTGTAAGAACCCCCACCCCCAGCCCATCATTCCCTGGAGTTGCTAAGTATTCACATGACAGGCCATCAGCTCATCAAGGGAGTGATGCAGGTGGTTCATGAGAGGAGGGTATTTCAGGAAAAGAATAAGAAACATGCCACTGGTTAAGAGAATCAGGAAGAAACTGCAGTTAGTCTGTGCTGTTAGAATCTCAAGGTTTTAAGCTATGCATCACTAGAAAATATGCTCCTTACTTGATTAAGAAAGAAAATATTCATTATCGTTTATCTGTATCTTCTGATTTATTGATTCAGCATTATGCATAGTTTCTTAAAGTGAAGTGAAGTTGCTCAGTCATGCCCGGCTCTTTGAGACCCCATGGACTGTAGCCTACCAGGCTCCTCTGTCCATGGAATTTTCCAGGCAAGAATACTGGAGTTGCCATTTCTTTCTCCAATAGTTTCTTAAGACATAACTAATTTACCTATATACCGGAAGGTTTCAAAGTACTCCCATGATTTATTAATTAGTAAACGAGTGCATCATTCTTTTGTTATGATGCTAAAATTTGGTCTTTCATATAAGGGAATTTTCTAGGTAAATAAATAGCAAATTTTAACATTTTTATTTTAGTAAACGATGATGGAATTTTATAATTTTATTAAGTATACCATATAGACTAATGATGATATATAAAAACAGTTCAGTTCAGTCCAGTTGCTCAGTTGTGTCCCACTCTTTGTGACCCTATTGACTGCAGCACGCCAGGCTTCCCTGTCTATCACCAACTCTCGGAGCTTGCTCACATTCATGTATGTCGAGTTGGTGGTGCCATCCTACCATCTCATCCTCTGTAGTCCCATTCTCCTCCTGCCTTCACTCTTTCCCAGCATCAGGGTCTTTTCCAAGGAGTCCGTTCTTCTCATCAGGTGACCAAAGTATTAGAGTTTCAGCTTCAGCTTCAGTCCTTCCAATGAATATTCAGGACTGATTTTCTTTAGGATTGACTGGTTGGATCTCTTTACAGTCCAGAGGTCTCTCAAGAGTCTTCTCCAATATCACAGTTCAAAAACATCAATTCTTTGGCGCTCAGCTTTCTTTATAGTCTAACTCTCACGTCCACACGTGACTACTACAAAAACCATAGCTTTGACTAGATGGACCTTTGTTGGCAAAGTAATGTCTCTGCTTTTTAATATGCTGTCTAGGTTTATCATCAGAGAAGGCAATGGCACCCCACTCCAGGACTCTTGCCTGGAAAATCCCATGGACGGAGGAGCCTGGTAGGCTGCAGTCCATGGGATCGCTAGAGTCGGACACGACTGAGCGACTTCACTTTCCCTTTTCACTTTCATGCATCGGAGAAGGAAATGGCAACCCACTCCAGTGTTCTTGCCTGGAGAATCCCAGGGACGGCGGAGCCTGGTGGGCTGCCGTCTATGGGGTGGCACAGAGTCGGACATGACTGAAGCGATGCAGCCGCAGGTTTATCATAGCTTTTCTTTCAAGGAGCAAGCATTTTTAATTTCATTAAAAGGAACTGTAGTCACCATCTGCAGTGATTTTGGAGCCAAAGAAATTAAAGTCTCTCACTGTTTCCATTGTTTGCCCATCTATTTGCCATGAAGTGATGTGACTGGATACCATGATCTTCATTTTTTGAATGTTGAGTTTTAAGCCAGCTTTTTCACTCTCCTCATTCATTTTCATCAAGAGGCTCTTTAGTTCTTCTTCACTTTCTGCCATAAGGGTGGTGTCATCTGCATTTCTGAGGTTATTGATATTTCTCCCAGCAATCTTGATTCCAGCTTGTGCTTCATCCAGCCCGGCATTTCGCATGATGTACTCTGCATATAAGTTAAATAAGCAGGGTGACAATATACAGCCTTGACGTACTCCTTTCCCTATTTGGAACCAATCTGTTGTTCCATGTTCAGTTCTAACTGTTGCTTCTTGATCTGCATACAGATTTCTCAGGAGGCAGGTAAGATGGTCTGGTATTCCCATCACTTGAGGAGTTTTCCACAGTTTGTTGTGATCTATACAATCAAAGGCTTTGGCGTAATCAATAAAGCAGAAGTAGATGTCTTTCTGGAATTCTCTTGCTTTTTTGATGATCCAGTGGATGTTGGCAATTTGATCTCTGGTTGTTCTGCCTTTTCTAAAACCAGCTTGAGCATCTGGAATTTCACGGTTCACGTAATGTTGAAGCCTGGCTTGGAGAATTTTGAGCATTACTTTGCTAGCATGTGAGATGAATAAAATTGTCCAGTAGTTTGAACATTCTTTGGCATTGCCTTTCTTTGGGATTCTAATGAAAACTGACCTTTTCCAGTCCTTTGGCCACTGCTGAGTTTTCCAAATTTGCTGGCATGTTGAGTGTAGCACTTTCACAGCATCATCTTTTAGGATTTGAAATAGCTCAATTGAAATTCCATCACCTCCACTAGCTTTGTTCATAGTGATGCTTCCTAAGGCCCACGAATTCAAATTCCACAATGTCTGGCTTAGGTGAGTGATCACACCTTTGTGGTTATCTGTGTCATGAAGATCTATTTTGCATAGTTTTTCTCTGTATTCTTGCCACCCCTTCTTCATATCTTCTTCTGTTAGGTTCATATATGTTGTTTAATGAAGAGTAATAAAATTAGTAGCCAGGTACCCACCACCCAACCTAAGAAATAGAACATCACCATCACGGATGCCTTTGAAGTCCTGATTCCTTACCCTTCCTTCAGCCTTGTAACCTTTGTCTTCAATGGTTTATTAATGATTTCCTTTTTATTAGAGTTACACAAATATAAACTCTATTTTGCAACTTTTTTTGAAAAATGAAATTAATGTTTATGACAGCTTTTTGTATACATTATTTAGGAGAAAAATTCCCCTCTACTCTTAATTTGTCTACTTTGTTGAAAGGCTTTAAGAAATTATGATTGACTATGAGTTGGTGATTCTGATGCCCTGTTAGGTTATGACAGAAGGCAGTTAAGTTTATTATTAATGATTGATGAATGTATCTGCAGTGGATGTTAGTGGAGAGAGAAAGGTAAGAGGAAGTAACATGTGACTGTTGTATGCTTATTTCTCATTGTTTATATGCTATAAAACAATTTCATTTACAGTACCACATCTTGGTTATTACTTTCAGGTTTTTTGTTTTTTATTAATTAGTTTATTTGATTGTTCTGGGTCTTCATTACTGCATGTGAATGGGGCTGTTCTTCTTTGCAGTGCACGGGTTTCTCATTGTGGCTTCTCCTGTTGCAGAGCACAGGCTCTGGGGGTGTGGTCTTCAGTAGATGTGGTGCTTGAGCTCAGTAGTTGAGGCTGGCATGTTGTGGCACATGGGCTTAGTTGCTCTGCAGCATTTGGGATCTTCTCGGACCAGGGATTGAACTGATGTCCCCTGCATTGCAAGGTGGATTCTTAACCACTGGAACATCAGGGAAGTCCTCCAGCTTCTTTTTCTTGTTTAGAGAATTCTGATTCCATAAATATGACTGGAACCCATGTCTGATACCCACCATTTTTTCCTACTACATCCTGGCAATACTTAATTTGCACTTTGCTTAACTAATTCTTTCTTTTATTGTCTTCCCCAGTCTCTCTAGGTTACACCTCTGTTGAATTTAATCTGGAACCTGTTATTTTTCACTGTATTGCCAAGGAATTGTTTTAAAGCATCTAAGAAATAAATGGCTTCCCCCAAATCTAATCAATTTATTCATTTATTCATTTCCCAATTCACCAAATATTCATTAAGAATATACTATATGACTGGAGACATAATGGTGAGGATAACAGTACTCCTGCCTCTTACAGAGTCTGAACTCTAGAGTGGAGCAAACAGATGAGTGTATAATATGCTACAAGGTAGTGACAGATAAGGAGTAAAGGAGAGTGAATGAGAGAGGGAAAAGATGACTGGGAATGTGTACGCTGGGGTGTGTATGCCAGTTTTACTGGCATTAGGTCATGTGGAGAAGGCTTCCCTGAGGGGATGACATTTGGGCTGTGTCCTGAATTCGGTGAACATGTCAGCTATGGGAAGTTGTAGGAACAGTGGGTGGAAAGTGTGATAAATCTGAATAGCTTCAAGACTTCCTGAGTGGTCAGAAGAGAGTAAGCAGAGTAGGAGGTGGGGACAGAGAAAGAGACAGATGCCAGAACATGTTGGGCTTGTAAAAACTCATCAGATAGATTTTACTTTCCTATTCTTGTTGACATAATGGAACTAGGTGAGTGTAAAGTAATTCAGTAGCATCTGGTATCTTTTTGTTCTTTTACTGTCTCATTGATTTCTTCAGTCCAGAATAAATATGTAAATTCTGACTTTCTTCACTCTTGTGTCAGAGACTCTAAGCTCCATGAATGATGAAACGAAAGATCCTTGTTAATTATTATGAAATAAATAGAGAATGTCTCTTTTTCCCTTAGAGGAGTTTGAGAAACACTGTCACTGAACTGGGGCAGGTTCTTTGCATCATGCTGGGAGATGCTGCTGTTCTGCAGAGACTCTGGAGGAATGTAACTGGAAAGGGGTAGATGTAAGTTAGATGTCATTCCAGCCTTGAAGTGCTCCATAGATGAGGCTCCTTAATGTGAGGGTTGAATGAATGAATGAATGCCCAGATGCTCAGTCAAGTCTGACTCTTTGCCACCAATGACTGTAGCCCATCAGGTTCCTCTATCCATGGAGTTCTCCTGGCAAGAATACTGGAGTGGGGCGCCATTTCTTCCTCCAGGGGATCTTTCTGATCCAGGGATTGAATCCACATTTCTTACATCTCCTACACTGGCAGGCAGATTCTTTACCACTACTGCCAGTTCTCAAAATCTGACTTCCTGTCTTTGAGTAGAAACATAATTTAGACAAGGTAAATGATTCACTCACGATTCCATAACTTTGTCTTACTTCAGCCACTGTTCTGAACACTAGGTGTTACGGAATGGAGCTAATCTGATTTTGAGTTGGGTCTTAATTTCTATGCCTCAGTTCTCTATTTGTGTAATAGTATTTGCCCACGTACTTCACAGAGATTTTATATATGATGATATGAGATGGATGTTGGAAGGATTGTTTGCCTGTTTTAATATATGAGAAATAATTACAGTCTGACATAAAATAGTTATTACTCATAATGTTTATTTTTCTTCTATGAAACATAATCTAACTTTGAAGAAAAAATACACTGGACAGTCCACTGACACCACCTAAATATGAATATAGTTTCTTCCTTTGTCTTTTAGAAAAATGGCACCATTATGAAAATTGAGGGGCAAATGTAAGGAAACTTTCTGAATTTTTCCCTCTCATTCTTTAGCCTTTTTGAGTATGATGGGGTTTTCTGCTTAGAATTTAGAGACAAATTCTAGGTCATTGTAATAATGGTAGGAACCTCACTGGTGGAAAAGTCCCTGTAAGTGGTAGATGGAAGTGAAATCTTAGTTTGGTGACTCATCCATCTGATGTTTTCTTATCATTGTAGTGGTTTTTATTTTTAGTAGATTGTTGTTGTTGAGTCGCCAAGTCATGTCCAACTCTTTTCGACCCCCTGGACTGTAGCACACACAGCTCCCCTGCCCTTCACTATCTCCCAGAGTTTGCCCAAATTCTTGTCCATTGAGTAGGTGATGCTATCCAACCATCTCACCCTCTGTTGCCCCCTTCTCCTCCTGCCCTCAATCTTTCCCAGCATCAGGGTCTTTTTCAATGAGTTGGCTCTTTGTATCAGGTGGCCAAAGTATGGGAGTTTCAGCTTCAGCATCAGTCCTTCCAAAGAATATTCAGGACTGATTTCCTTTAAGATCGACTGGTTTGATCTCCTTGCCATCCAAGGGACTCTCAAAACTCTTCTCCAACACCAGTTCAAAAGCATCAGTTCTTTTGTGCTCAGCCTTCTTTATCATCAAACTGAAACATTAGAACATGACTCCTGTAATAATCATAAATTTGACTGTATGGAGTCCTGTCGGCAAAGCAATGCCTCTGCTTTTTAATATGCTGTCTAGATATGTCATAGCTTTTCTTCTGAGGAGCAAGTGTCTTTCAGTATCATGGCTGCAGTCACCATCTGCAGTGATTTTGGAGCCCAAGAAAATAAAATTTGTCCCTGCTTCCCCACTCCCCGCTTCTATTTGCCATGAAGTGATGGGACTGGATGTCATGATCTTAGTTTAGTAGGTTATACAGTGAATATTAACTGTTTTACATTTTTATACTTATGAAGCTTAAAATCATTGCACATGGTGGATATTGTGACAACATAGGAAAGAGAATGGTGCTCATGGTGATACTTTAGTATGTCTCTATCTGCCTATCGAAAGATAAGTCATGAGTTGGGATAATTGCAAGTAATGGAGAAAAAAGAGTCTACTACTGAGGAAAAGATTCTTCAGATGGTGTGCATTGATTAACTGTTTGGTTACTTCTTCAACTCTTCACTTTACCTCAGAAGCCACAGTTTTTTTTTCTGTGTCTTTACATTAGGTTTGAACTTTTACGATCACTGAGATCAAAGTTTTGGCTTTTAGAATTAGTGACTGAGATGGGTAGATGGTATTTGAGAACTGTCAGTTCTGCAGCAGAAGACAGTCTTTTCTTCTGCTTTTCTAATGTGGAGTGCCTCTCCAGGGACCCGTGTTGAGGAGATCTCCCGCTGGCTTTCTGTCCTGCGGCTGCTTTGGTGCTGGCCAACACTAATGGAGGGAGACTGGATGCTTCTCTTCCCTGTTGAGGGCTGAGTCCTGCCTACACTCCTGTTTTCCTCACATTTCAACATGATCCCCTGTAGTGAGCTTGGGAAAAGAGGAGTTTCACCAAAACAACTTTTATTTTCGGATCCCCATTTAAAAGACTCTTCACTCTGTGAGGTTTCACAGCCTTTGATTACTCTAGGAATTTAGGACCACATCATAGAATTTAAAACACAAAGTGGAAATGTGGCCTGATATTAGAAGTCCTTTCAGTAAAAGTGGCTGTGTTTCCTAACAGATGGGAAGAGACAGGAAAACTAAGATTGCTTTCCCACCTTATGCAGGCTCAGATGTAAACCTGTGGGGGCGGAAGAGCTTTTCATTTGATAAAGGCTCAAAGCTTACCTGCATTTCTCACCTTTCAAGCTATGACAGTCATTCACAAATGTCAAATATAAAGATGTTTGGACACCATTCAGAGAACAAGTTCCAAGTGCGAGACGTAAAAGAGTTTATAAAAACACCAGAGCTTTGTTAAGAGCTTCTGGCCCATCTGCAATAGGATTCATCTTTTATCTTATTTTTCCATCAGTGGTGATGGAACAGGAATTATCCTGAGCTGTCTTGCACTTGAAGAACAGGATGTGTCCACAGAAGTGCTCCAGTGTGCTCCAGTTTCTCAAGCAAACATTGCCAAACGTTAAGGTTGTGAAAAGAAAGGCCGAAGAAATTTGGTTTGACATGAATTTTTAAAAATTTTAATTACTAAAAGTAAGGATTCTGGAAAAAAATTTCAAAGCAGAAATAAAGACCAGAATTAAAGCACTAAAGCATGCCTTATAGAACTCCTTGATTTTTCTATACATTAAAGATTTTTGAAACACATGAATAAATATGGGAAGAAATCCCTTTTTCTAATTGGATTAACATTTAGGTGAAAGGAAAAATGGTTGAAAGTGAAAGTGAAGTCGCTCAGTCGTGTCCGACCCTTAGCGACCCCATGGACTGCAGCCTACCAGGCTCCTCCATCCATGGGATTTTCTAGGCAAGCATACTGGAGTGCGTTGAGTAAAACCTTTCAGAAGATTTTTAATGTAACACTCTAGATTTCAGCACTCTAGATTTTTGTCTGAAATTTGGAACTCTGTTAGTCATATATTCAATACTGTGCATGCTTGCTCAGTCGTGTCTGACTCTTTGCAACCCCTTGGACTGTAGCCTGCCAAGCCCCTCTATCCGTGGAATTTTGCAGGCAAGAATACTGGAGCAGGTTGCCATTTCCTTCTCTAGGGGATCTTCCCAACCCAGGTATCAAACCTGTGTGTCTTGCGTCTACTGCCTTAGCTGGCGGATTCTTTACCACTGTGCCAATTTGGCAGAATTGATATTAGACACACAGTCATATGAGGGTCCCCTGAGTATCTCTGAAGTCTCATTTTGTATTAATAAAGATAGAGATAAACACTGATCAGAGAGTTTGATTTCAAAGAAAAATGTATTTAGGGTTCCAGATTGGCATCCTGGGAGGGTATATCCTTTACCACTGCTTATTCCATCTTAAAGTTTTATCATAAGTGATTAAATCAACTTTCTATTAGTAAACATTATGCCTATTTATAACATTTTTCCATTGAAGACAATACAGTGCACCATCTGTGTAGATGGCAGCGAGTTCAACGTTATTCTTACTGATAAGGCTGCAGAGTGCAATTACTCTTCATTCTTGGCAGTTACTTGGAACCACATATGCCTTAACTAGTCAGTTGATCTGGGGATTGAGTAGAAATCCTTTTGAAATTTGAGGAGCTTAATTTGATCCTACTTTTGAATAGGCAGTCACCCTACCTCCTGGTGGATATGCCAAAGAATACCCTCAAACAGATCCTGGATTTTTCTCAAATAAATAATTTCTGTCTCTTGGCCTCCCAGAGTTTTATGCTTTACTGCATGGCTGAATTAATTTTTGCCTGGAAAATTTTTAAGTAGATGTTTGAAATGTCTACCTTATTATTATTATTTTTTTAATCTCAGTGGAGTTTCATAAACTTTCATTTTAAGCTGTATAACTTCCCAGTGAACTCTCTTGTACCTGAGTGAATTGATTTGCTATTTAGGTTCTTTGCCATAATAAGCTCATTAAATGCTGAGGCCTGCTACCAAAAAGTCATTATTTCAGTTTTGAGTACTTGTTCTGAGGCTGTACTCTGACAGAGCTAGATGTCAATTAAGATTATTCCTTGTTAGTGGAAATAAAATCATGTTACCTGCTTATAAAAGACTCCTTCTGTTCTTTCTCTGGGGGAGAGATGAATGAACTCATACAAGGTTTATCTACTCATTAAATGAAAATGTAAAAAGTTAGAGATTGTGAAAAGATCCTTGTCTAAACTCACCAGAAGTGATGATTGTAGCCATGGGGTATTTTTTCTGCTGAGGTGTGTCTCAGAGTTCCTTTCAAGTTGCAGGTTCTGTCACAGCATCAACAAATATATCTGTGATGAGCCTAAAATTTCAGGCTGTATGATTCCTGTCTATGTGGTCAAAGTCAGAAGCCAATTCAGGAAATCACTATCAGTATTATGTAAGAACTGGGTGAGAAGGTGAAGTAGGGATCCATGATGGAAAAAGTGTCTTAAGGCCTCCTTCTTGCTGGTTGTAAAAGCCTGGATTTACTGATTCCTGGGGTTAATGCTTGGTTTCACTCTCTGCCAGGCCCTGTTCTAGGCTTTTTGTGTATGTTATAGTCAGAGGAAGTTGATTATAATGGTTCTGAGCACAGACTTTGGACTGGCTAGATTGCTAACCAGCCAAGTTAGTGGCTGGTTTCCTCACTGACTCCATTTTTCATTTTTAGAATGGAGATTAGAATGGCAGCTATGTCAGAGGGAGGTTGGGAGGATTGAATGAGTTAAAATACGTAAACTGTTCAGTAGGGTACCTGGCAGATAGTAAGTTATACAACCATTAGCTATTACCATCATCATATTACTTATCTCAAGAAAGCTGTGGGATAGTTACTGTGGTTTCCCCCATTTTAGAGTTGAGTAAACTGAGGCACAGAGAACAATTTTCCCAAGGCCTCAGGCTAGGAGGCAGTGAAACTGAGATTAGAATACATGCAATCTGAGTGCAGTCTGTGGCCATGACTGCTATCCTCTGCTGCCTCTCAACTTAATAAGAAGGAAATGGCCATGAGTTTTGGAGGTAATCTGCAGTAAAGCAGATTAGGTTTACAAAGAGGGGAGAGGATGTTTCTTATGCTAGTGCCTTGGACTTTACCACTGGGTCCTCCAGGTGGATCTTACTGGTAGTGGTCAACAAATTGGCTGCCATGAATCTTCCTTTTGGAATAGCCCTAGCTCAGTAATCGGCTTCCCTTGTGGCTCAGCTGGTAAAGAATCCACTTGCAATGCGGAAGACCAGGGTTCAATCTCTGAGTTAAGAAGATCTCCTGGAGAAGGGAAAGGCTACCCACCCCAGTATTCTGGCCTGGAGAGTTCCATGGACTGTATAGTCCACGGGGTCTCAAAGAGTTGGAGATGACTGAGTGACTTTCACTTTTAGCTCAGTGATGACATCACCATCACTTTGGCTCATCCAGAGCGAGCCAGCTCATCTTTGACTCCAGCTTCTCCTTTGTCCCCTAGATCCATTGTATTGACGTCTGTTGATTTTTAATCTTCAAAAATAGCTTGTAAATCCTTCACCTTCTCCATCTACAAGGCCAACCCCCCAGGCCATTGCCATCAATCTTACCAGGCTTTTTACCAGTTCGTTCTTTCTCCACATGTGTCTGTTTTCCTGTAGGCTGAGGCAGAATGCAAATCTGCTTTTCTTGTGCCCTGACTTAAAACACCAGCCATTTTTGCATTCAAATGCAGCTCTGTCTGACTCTAAAGCTTATCCTCTTTCTTATGCCATCTTGCCCCTTTGGAGCTGTTAGCTTTGATTTGAGAACTGGAAAAAGTAAGATTGTTAGGTATCAAGTAGAATCTGATTTTCTTTGACCTCGTTCATTAAATTCATGCCTCAGATAATTAGGTCCTAGTGTCTGACCCCATTATCAGATCTGTCAGCAGAACTCAAGTGTCCCACAAAGATTGATAATATATGACCTTTTTTCTAGGCAAAGCAAAGTATATTGCAATAGAACTTAAGATACATGGAAGTTCTTCCTAATTTTTTCCACAGTCGTCTTCACTAATCTAGCAAGGTTTGTGTGTGTGTGTGCAGGGTTGTTTTTATTATTATCAGTTTGTTAGTTTTTGTATGACTGAGTCCTTATCAAAGTAGATAGTAGCAGATTGAGTCCCAAGTATTCTACAACTATTTATAGATAAAAAGAATCTTAAATTTTTTTTAATTGACGTATAGTTAATTCACAGTGTTAGTTAGTTTCTGCTTTATAGCAGAGTGATTCAATTATACATTCCTTTTATTATTCTTTTCCATTATGATTTATCACAAGGTATTGAATATAGTTCTCTGAGCAATAGTAGGACCTTGTTATTTATCCATTTGATATAAAATAGCTTGCATCTGCTAACTAAAAAGAATCCTAAATCATCAGCATCCTGTTAATTTACCAACAGAAACTTTAAAAGGTCCTCAGTTAGCAAACTGTGAACACTGAATTGGAATCCCTCTGTCTTCCTCTTACCGGTTTTTAATCTCACTGCTTCCCAGGGCCATGCAAACAGATTGTAGAGAAGCTCTGCCCAGTGAAAAGTGAAGGGCAAAAGCATTAAAAAAAAAAAAAAAAAAAAATCCATCCAGAATGTGATCTTTTGGATGTTAATAACCTCAGGGTGTAATCAGTAAAACTGGCTTTCAGAATAGAACTGCAGGCTACCTTTCCCCCAGTTTGTACCCTGGTTTTATTTTTAAATAAACAGTAAGCAGTTTCTGGATATATGTCTATGGAAGAGCAATTCTTTTGTTCCCCCATCCACAGGGAACGCTGGCCCACTCACTGGACCCATTGTTATCTTAATGTTTGTGTGAAACACTCTTCAAAGCCTGGCTACCTGATAGCATGTCTCCTGATAGCATTTTGTCTTAAAACAAACTGCAGCAAACTTGTGAGGGAACCCAGATAAAAAAACAGAAGGAAGAGATTTCCCTCTTGCAATCCAGGGAGTTTTGATAGCACCTTCTAAGGTGGAAGAGATAAAACCGAAAAACTTACAGGCTTGTGTTTTTGTTTGTCTTGCTGGGGGTGTGGGGTGGTACCTTGTAACCAGAGGATAAACTATCTAAAACCCTGAAAATAGGGGAGATTCATGTTTTCTAGTGGAATCTTTCCTGAGAAATGTTTTGAGGTGCTTCTGTTTAAAGCTAGGAGAGGAGCTGTGTAATCATTGGCCACTGTACCTTTGTCCTCTCTAAAATCCCTGCTTCTGCCAAGCTGGAAGGACAGACAGCTGGAGAAGCTGTGAAGTAATTGGGGCCGGCCCCCTGCTGAGCAGAGAACACCCCTTTAGTCCTTCTTTCAGTTCAGTTCAGTTCAGTCTCTCAGTCGTGTCCGACTCTTTGCGACCCCATGAATCGCAGCATGCCAGGCCTCCCTGTCCGTCACCAACTTCCGGAGTTCACTCAAACATGTGCATCAAGTCAATGATGCCATCCAGCCATCTCACCCTCTTTTGTCCCCTTCTTCTCCTGTCCCCAATCCCTCCCAGCATCAGGGTCTTTTCCAATGAGTCAACTCTTTGTATGAGGTGGCCAAAGTATTGGAGTTTCAGCCTCAGCATTAGTCCTTCCAATGAACACCCAGGACTGATCTCCTTTAGAATGGACTGGTTGAATCTCCTTGCAGTCCAAGGGACTCTCAAGAGTCTTCTCCAACACCACAGTTCAAAAGCATCAATTCTTCGGCGTTCAGCTTTCTTCACAGTCCAACTCTCACATCCATACATGACCACAGGAAAAACCATACATAGCCTTGACTAGATGGACCTTTGTTGGCAAAGTAATATCTCTGCTTTTTAATATGCTATCTAGGTAGGTCATAACTTTCCTTCCAAGAAGTAAGCATCTTTTAATTTCATGGCTGCAGTCACCATCTGCAGTGATTTTGGAGCCCCCCAAAATAAAGTCTGACACTGTTTCCACTGTTTCCCCATTTATTTCCCATGAAGTGATGGGGGACCAGATGCCATGATCTTCGTTTTCTGAATGTTGAGCTTTAAGCCAACTCTTTCACTCTCCTCTTTCACTTTCATCAAGAGGCTTTTTAGTTCCTCTTCACTTTCTGCCATAAGGGTGGTATCATCTTCTTTAGGGACTATTAATTGCCTCTTAACTGAAGACCACATCCACTCCTCCCTGGGGAGAAAGTATCAAGAGGAAGTTGAGTTCTGGTCATCTCCCTATACTTGAGAGAATTTTCTCGGGAGGCCTGTGCCTGTTTCAGCAGGCTATCTGCTCAGGCAGTTCTCTGCGACTCCCAGCCTTTGCAGTGCAGGTCGATCCTTCCTGAATCTTAACCCTGATCTTCATCTCCAGTTCCTCTCAAGCCAGTCACTCACCTGGAAACTTCTGCTCATCCTTTATTTTATTTTATTTTTTTTCTGCTCATCCTTTAAAACCCAGGAAAAATCTTCATCTATGACCCACTCCCCACCCTGAGACTTTTAGGCCAAGTTATCATTCTCTACCCTCCTAACAGTTTGTGTACTTCCATTATGATGCTTGAGGGAAAAAAGAATTCCCCTGTGGTAGGACCTCCATGTATTTCACTAGAGGAGATACAGGAAACACAAGAGATGTGCATTCGATGTCTGAGTCGGCCAGATCCCTGGAGGAGGATATGGCAACCCACTCCAGTATTATTGCCTGGAGAATTCCATGGACAGAGGAGCCTGGCAGGCTACAGTCCTTGGGGTCGCAACGAGTCAGACACAACTGAGCAACTGAGCACACACACTGGAATGCCGTGTATTTCACTAGAGAAGATGACAGAATCCCCTGGTTTATTCATCCAGGTACCACATGCCTGGTCAATTAATAATCATCAGAATGCTGTAGCAGGCCCTGTTCTAGTTGCTTTATGTGTTTTGTCTTCACAACAGACCTACGAGGAAGGTTCTACTGTTGCTCCTGTTTTACAGATGAGGACACTGAAGGTGAGCCATGGTATGTAACTTGTCCAGAGTCAGGGAGCTGTGGATGAGGAGAACCAGGATTAACCCAGGTGGACGTCTGAGCATGCTCACTCACATGTCTGTGCTCATCTGAAGAATGAAACCTAAAAGGCCAGAGGAGGGAGAAAAAGGCAGAGGCTATTGCCATCCTGTTTGGGGTGTGCTCGGCATTGCATTAGGCACCGCCTTTTAGGATGATTAATTCTGTGCTGAGTTGTCAGTGGAAGCCTGTGGAAGTGCAGCCGGACACCCACCTTCTGCAGAAGGCCCTCCCTGCTAATCCGATACGATTGAATTTCCTAGGGTGGCCTTTAGGGCTGTGCTGTTGCTGGAAAGGGAGGGAGAGAGAAGTTTTGCGTATTGTTTTTTGATCAGCAGGTTTGGAAACTTTGAGTGTTTGGCTCACAGGATGGTGGAAACGCTCCAGCGTTTCCTGTGGCCTCAAGTCTGGGCTCTGAGATAGGAAACTGGGCCTGAGCTTTGTCTGCCCCACTGGGAATGCCGGCACACCTCACAGAGTGATAGGAATTGCCTGAGGAGGAGGGGAGCTGGGGGGAGATGCTGGGGAGTTGTGGGGAGCAGACACTGGCATTGCAACAGCTGAAAAGGAATTTGAAAAGCAAATATCCAAAAACCAGAACAAGGGAGAAAGTGTGTACGTTAGTGTGAAAATAATGAACTTTCCATTTGAGATGCTGATTCCCTAAAGTGTGAGAGAGAGCTCAGAGTTGAAGGGATGAGCATCAGTGGCTTTAATCTCATCTTGTATTTTGACAGAATTTCTCTGGGAGGAAAATGAATTCGGAATCAACCCTGCTCTCACCTCGGAGCACCTCCATTTCTGTTTCTGTCCCATGAGACAAATGAACAGTTGCACTTGAAAAAACCCCTAAAGGTTTTCTATGCAAAGGATTCTGGATTTTTAAAAATGCATCCTTGGCTCGAGTAATCCCTTACATCAAAAAAAAAACCAAAACCAAAAACTCTGAACTTGCTTTTAAGGAAAGAGTGATTTATTTATTCACTTGTCTGAAAAATATTTACTGAGCTGCTGTTTGCCGTGCCATCTGGTCAGGAACAGAGGTCCAGAGATGAGTAAGATGATCGCTGCCCTCGGGGAACTCATTAACCAACAGCGTAAGGAAAGGTGGAAAGGTGCTCTGACCAGTGCATTGTAAGCACCTAAGAAGACAGATGAGAGCGCTCTTCCTTCTTGCCTTGGAGCCTATGGAGTCAGAGAAATTTCTCAAGAGAAGTGGGTGCATGAAATTGGCTTTGAAGGCTAGGTGGGAATTTTTTTTTTTTTTGAAGCCAACCCAGGGGGAGAGAAAGAGACGTTCTGGAATGCAGAGGGAACACTGAACAGAAGCAGGAGCCGCAAAAATTTGGCAAGCTCGGGGAATGGCCAGGAGTTTGATAGGAGAGAGATAGCCAACCTTTTTCTCAGGACTGTCCCTCTCCCCTCAGTAGATTTTGATACACTTGGAGAGTGATCCTGACCTGGCCAGTCTGGGACTTGTCTTCTTTAAGTAGTGCTACCACCAGCCACTGCAAAAGAATCATTGATGATTTTATGGGAAAACCTGTTATTGCCTGCGTCTGAGGGGGTGGGTAGCAGGGATACAGTTGATGGGGAAGGGGGCCCTGGTGGTGTGGTGCTCAGAGGCAGGTGGGCGCCAGAAAGGTTTATGTGCCTGGAATCACCTGCCAGAGATTTAAAGTGAGAAGTGAGATGTTCAGAATCCAGCTATCACAGATACAAATCTTCTGTTTCTTTTTATATATCTTCTGATGGCCTGCACAGTAGAAACTGTGGTTAGTTGAATTCCTATGTGAACTGGAAAGAATTACTCAAAGAACAGGGCTTCTTTCCTGGAGACAATCCCATAGACACAGGTGATGATAATTCAATATGGGACTAAAGGAAAGAGTTTTCTCTGTCACTTTCCAGTGTATTTCTGGCCCAGACTTTTCAACAGTTCATTTTTTCCTGAGAGGTAAAGGAGGCAAATGGTCTCAAAGCATCTCTTCTCAAAGTGTGTCCCATGAGAAACCAGTGTCAGTCACTAGATGCTCCATGAAAAAATCAGAGTTTTCTGGATAGGTGCATTTGGGAAATATTGTGTATTGCATATGAAGATTTCACAGTACACGGGCATTATATTAAAGACCTATAGTATATGTGCCCTCTTCAACATATGGGATAGCAATTAAAACCATGGGCTCTGGAATTGGACAGATGTGGATTGCGTTCTGGCTGGGCTCCACAGGGGGATATGGGACTTTGAGCAACTTAATGTCTCTGCATCTCAGTTTCCTCGTTTATAAAATGGTTTAGTAAGTGGTACCTATTCCATAAGGTTGGTATGTAAAGTCCATGAACTGGTTATTACTATTAGCTATTATCCATTCAATGATTTACAAGAGCTTTGACTCTTTTTTTTTTTTTTGCTTTATGTTAATTAATATATCAAAGAAGTAGTGTTTGTGGGAAATGCTTGCCTAAGACTACTTCCTAAAATGCAGGCATGACTTTTTTTTTATTGGAATATAATTGCTTTACAGTGTTGTGTTAGTCTCTGCTGTACAATGAAGTGAGTCAGCTAAATGTATACGTATATCCCCTCCTTCTTGGGTCTCCCTCCTATCCCCACCCCCTATTCCACCCCTCTAAGTCATTATGAACTGAGCTGAGCTCCCTGTGTTATACAGAAGCTTCCCACTAGCTATCTATTTTATACGTGGAAGTGTATGTATGCCAGTGGTACTCTCTTCCCTTCCCCTTCCCCCCCACTGCCCATGTCCATACGTCTGTTCTCCACATCTGTGACTCTATTCCTGCCCTGCAAATAGGTTCATCTGTACCATTTTTTTTTAGATTGCACATATATGCATTAACGACTTCTGTTAGCAGTCTAGGAGAGCCAAGGCAGGTCCTAGGCAGAGAGGGCTCCATCAGAAATATGGACGGGCAGGTATCACAGCTCCAGAATTGTAGAGCAAAGTATCCCTCCCACTTGGCTGCAAAGTTAGACTGTGTGTTCTATGTACCAGTCATCTCTAAGGGAACAACAAGATTCTAATTCAGAGCAATAAACAGTTATGATCGAGTTGATTTTTTTAGTCAGGAATTTTTCAGTGACGAGTGATAGAACCCTAACCCAAACTCACTTAGCATAATGGTGAATTTAAGAGTTCAAAAGTCTAGGAAGAATATTAAGATAGATCAGAGAGTGGAAGGAAAAGTGTAGAAGACAGAAACTCTACATAGTCAGGATTCCTGGCCTCTTATTCACCCTCCTGTCTCTCCTCTCTGATTGTCTTTGCTTCTCCTTGCCTCATTCCTTCCTGTAACAGACAGCCCTTCCCCCCTATGGATGGGATCTATCTACTGACAGCTTCGCTCAACAAGCCATGCAGAAAGAGAGAACACTCTCCTTCCAGGCCTCATAAATCAATCCCCAGAAATCGATTTGCTTGGACCATGTCTGTCCCATGGGCCAACCACTGTTCCCAAGGAGATGGGGGCTGTCATTGGTCAGGCCTGGCTGCATGCCTACTCTTGCTTAATAGCTGGTGAGACAGGACCTAATACGTGAAGAAATGAGATGGAAAAGCTCGCTAGACCACTAGACAAAAAAATTGGAGTGTGTCAACTACAAATTGGCACTTGCCTGTCAACTACAAATTGGTACTTGGCTAGAGCATTTGCCAACCACTGAACAACAACAAGGGCATTTGCCATTTACCTCTGCGGAGACCGAGCCCTGTGCTGCTGTTCCTGTTGACCTTCAACACCCTCTGAGGGAGTTCAGGGTGGAGTGAGACACTCTGTAAGCCAGGGAATCTGGTGGAACAGGTCTTCAGGTGCCTAGGTATTTTCAGGAACTGATTTCACGATCCCAGTCTTTGCATCTCTTCATGTCTAGAAAACCACTATATCTCTTCATGGTGACATCCTTTCTTCGTGACTCGCAGAAGATCTCTTGTAAAGTAAGTGCTTGATTGCATGAACACCCCCCTCCACCAAAATCTTATATGTTGACGTTCTCCCAACCGCATCTCTGGAGCAGTCTCTCAGAGCTGCCGTTCTCATTTTGTCCCAAAGAAAACTTAACTGGCAACTCTCATGTTATGCATCTTTTTATTTGACAAGTGACAAGCGCTCATTAGAGATGTGTGTGAAGGAAATATGTTGGAGTAAAATGTTACAGAATTACCCTCAAGTGGTATCAAGGTATTCATGTTTTTGTGTCAACTTCCCTTTCCTGTTGGTTTTCTTCAATTGATCTTTATATCTCATCTCCCTTTTTTTTTTGCAGTTAAAATATCATATGTACAACTTAATATCCACTTTGTAAAGTTGGTCTCTATGAAATAAAGTTTTTTTTTTTTTTTAAAGCAAGATTAGACTTAGTAACCTGAGTGACCTGGTTCTCAACCATGGGTGATGTTGTCCCCCAGGGGACACTGGGCGAATGCCTGGAGACATTTTGATGGTCACAGCTGAGGCAGTGCTCCTGGCTCTAGTGGACGGAGTCAGAGATGTCACTGAACATCCACAGTCTCTCAGGATGGATGTTGTCCAAAATATCAATAGATCAGTGGTCAATAAACCACTAAAGAAATGTTACTTTAGTGGTTTCATCAGAACAGAAATTATAATGGCTAGATTTATTACACTAAATATTATGGATTAAAAACAAAGTAATTTTTTTTTAAAGGGCTTTTGCTTTTACATTTTTCTTGATGGTAACAATATAGTAGTAGTATTAGTCACTCAGTTGTGTCTGACTCTTTGCAGCCCCATGGACTGTAGCCTGCCAGGCTCCTCTGTCCATGGGATTTCCATCTCAGGTTGCTGCTGCTGCTGCTAAGTCAATTCAGTTGTGTCCGACTCTGTGCGACCCCATAGACGGCAGCCCACCAGGCTCCCCCGTCCCTGGGATTCTCTAGGCAAGATGAGACATAGTTATTGCAAATACTTTCTCAGGTTGCAATTTTTAAAATATTTAATGAACTATTTGGCTCTGCCAGGTGTTAGTTGCAGCACATGGTGTTTTTCAGTTGTGGCATGGGAACTTTTAGTTGCAGCATGTGAGATCTAATTCCCTGACCAGGGATGGAACCTGGGCTCCCTGAACTGAGACTTTCCTACTGGTACAGTGGCTAAGACCCCACGCTCTCAGATTGTAATTTGTGTTTAAATTTTTATCATGTGCTGTGGAATGCAGAAAATTTTAAGCATCTTTCAAAACAACTATAGCCCCTTCCCTATGTTTTCTGTTTTTGGTGTTGTACATTTGGTAGGATTGCCATGACAAAGTACTGCAGACTGAGTGGCTTACACAACACAGATTTGTTGTCTCACAGTTCTAGGGGCCGGAAGTCTGAGATCAAGGTGTTAGCAGGGTTGGCTAAGTGAGCCCTCTTTTCTTGGCTTGTCCTCAAATAATCAAGCCAAGAGATAAGAAGATGGCTCTCTTCTTGCTATGTCCTCAAATTGTCATCCCTTTGTACGTGGGTCCAAATTTCTTCTCCTTATAAGGATACCAATCAGATGAAATAGGGCTGCCCTAATGACCTCATTTTAATTTAATTATCTCCTTAATGGCCCAATCTCCAACTACAGTCACAATCTTAGATACTGGGAGTTGCGACTTCATCATGTGAATCTAGTTCAGTTCAGTTCAGTTGCTCAGTCGTGTCCGACTCTTTGTGACCCCATGAATCGCAGCACGCCAGGCCTCCCTGTCCATCACCAACTCCCGGAGTTTACCCAAACCCATGTCCATTGAGTCGATGATACCATCCAACCATCTCATCCTCTGTTTTCCCCTTCTCCTTTTGCCCTCAATCTTTCCCAGCATTAGGGTCTTTTCCAATGAGTCAGCTCTTTGCATCAGGTGGCCAAAGTATTGGAGTTTCAGCCTCAACATCAGTCCTTCCAATGAACACCCAGGACTGATCTCCTTTAGGACGGACTGGTTGGACTTCCTTGCTTCTCCAACACCACAGTTCAAAAGCATCAATTCTTTGGCGCTCAGCTTTCTTTATAGTCCAATTCTAACATCCATACATGACCACTGGAAAAACCATAGCCTTAACTATAGGACCTTACCTAGACGACCTTTGTTGGCAAAGTAATGTCTCTGCTTTTTAACATGCTGTCTAGGTTGCTCATAACTTTCCTTCCAAGGAGTAAGCGTCTTTTCATTTCATTGCTGCAGTCGCCATCTGCAGTGATTTTGGAGCCCCCCAAAATAAAGTCAGCCACTGTTTCCACTGTTTCCCCATCCGTCTGCCATGAAGTCATGGGACCGGATTCCATAATCTTAGTTTTCTGAATGTTGAGCGTTAATCCAACTTTTTCACTCCTCTTTCACTTTCATCAAGAGGAGGAAATAAATGCAATAGCCCACAGTAGGTATCATGACCGAGAGGAGAGGTATCATCCTCTGGAGAGTATGTAAATATTTGGAGGAAGTAGTTCAAATTGCTGAGATTTTATATCTTCATTCATTTATTGCAGATATTGCCAACTGTCACTTGGGGCTGGGGTAAAGAATAAGTAAGAAAGTATGTATTTCAAATGCCCAATCCAGTGCTTGGTCTCAGCTCATCCCTGCCCCTTTCTGCCAACTGTACCATAGCCTCCATGATGACAGTTCAAGCCTCTGTGAAAGCATTTTTCTCTGAAAGTTTGCAACCTATTGTAAGCCAAAGGTATCTAATAGCACATTACCCCCAACTGGTAAGTAAAGGGCCAAGTTATTAGTGAGATACCATATGTGGTTTTCGTGCACTGCATATCCATAAAATGGGATATTGGTTTTGCATTTGATTCACTTCTCTCTTTTCTTCACTTTCTTCTGAATGCTTATGTCTTGCACAGGGTTTTCCCCCGTTTATAAAGTCATAAAGCTTCCTCCTTGGCCCCTCCGCTCTTCTCACAATGGCCCAACAGTTTTCTAACAGAGATGGAGAATCTGAAATGGCACCCCCACCATGTGTCACTCCATCTGGACCCTGCAGTGTGGGAAACACAAGTCTGCTCCCCCTGCTCCCATGGTCCCTGGAGATCATGGCTCATCTACCTGACTGCATAACAAACCTTAGTAAACAACCCTTTCTTAGTGTGCATTTCCAAGTTACCTTTCTACCACATACATTTCCACCTGCATCCATGAAGTCCTGAACCCCTCTTCCTCTGTCTAGCCTTTTCTCCAGCCTTTTCTCCTCGCTTAATCACCCCTGCTAAGATGGTTATGAGCTCCAAATTTTAACTGTCTCTTTGAGTTACTCATCTCTGAGTTCTTCGGCATGTGCAGGCATTGTATGAATAAATAAATAAACTTTTTTTTCTTCTTTTAATTTTTTTTGTTAGTTTAATTTGCAGTCCCCAGCTGAAGAACCTAAGAGGATTGAGAAAGGGGATTTTTTTTTTCCCCTTCCTACAATGAAAGGCTACTCTCAGAGCCACTTTCAGAGGTCCTTTCCCTTTTTACATAACTTGGATACCACAGGAAAATGTTGTCTTATCTCTTTTTCTATCTGGGACCACTGAACATTTAAAATCTGGAACTAGTTCTCCCTCCCCACTATTCCCATACTCATTATAAACCTATTATCTGTCACAAGTAGATAATGATGGCGAGTGGAGCAGGGGACAGCTTGCCTATGGAGGAAAGGAAGAGACAGAGGAGTTGAAACAAATTGTTTCTCCAGCTGTTTGCTATCTCTTTCCCATCAATCTGCCTTTTGACTTCTACTGGTCCATCTATCAGGCTCTTTCAGTATAGTTGTGGGGATACATGGTTCACAGGGCAATCATGTTAACTTTCCCACTACACAACTCCTATAGAACATCCTTATAGGCTTGATTTTCTCTTCTCTTAATAGGGTTTGCTGGTGTAACAGGAAGGCTAGAAATAAGATAAAAGAGTTCAAAGCCATTCAGAGACCCAAAGCTAAAACTCTTATGGAAAATTCAGGGAAAAAAATGGGTCAGATATTTGGGAACTTTATGAACTTCAAGATCTAATCAAACTGCCTGGAAAAACATGCAGAGATGTGACACATCTTTAGGAGACTTCAGTGGAATGAGTTTCAAACACAGAACATGTAGCACTTTGGGTTTAGAACAATGCACAGTGATAGGTTTCTAGATAGGAATCAAGAGTGATTTCTCTCCATTGTATCAGATACGTGACCCAAAGATAAGGAGGAGACATTCGGCAGAATAATAAAGACAACTTCAACTTGCTCAGGGCTACATCTGAGGATTTTGGTAACTCACTTCCAAGTAAGAAGTGACTCCTTTTTTATTCATTTAATTTACTTAACTGTAAACAAGTCCTTTGACATGCATCTTATTAAGGTTGTAGAATCTTAGTATTGGCATAAAGTAAATTAATCAGCAACCAAGCCAGAACCTTGTAGAATTCTCCACTCATTCCTTAGGTAGGGAGGACCACAAGGCAGAGTGGTTAAAAAAGATCTCGCCTACACTGCCCTTCAGTGGTTCTGAAATTATAGTTTGCATAACAATTATTATATCAAGGAGTTTATTACATAAATTCATGCAGCTTATATTTACTGGGCAATTTTGATTAGACTCAGTTTTACTGCCAGTAGCTCTGATGAGATGTCAGTTGTAGAAAGGATGCATTCAGCCAACACCATGCATGAGATGCCTGTGGGCCCTGGTATGTAACTGTGATCAGGATGTGTACCCTGCCTTACAGTGCTCCAAGCTGTGGTTGGGGGAGGTTGACGAGAAGACTCAAAAGCTATGAGCACTGTGTCTGAAGATGCAAAGATGCCAGGAGACTACATTTGTTGACTGAAATTTAGAAATACTTTTGCATCTCAGTGATGCCTGACCAGGCACTGGGTCTGAATGTTCATGTTTCTTGCTGAGCCTGTCTTGTGTCTCTTCAGCCATGGCTTGCCCTGATCATTAGTATCTTCCCAGAGAACTTGGCATGTGTTAGTCACTCAGTCGTGTCCAACTCTTTGTGACTCCATGGACTGTAGTCCACCAGGCTCCTCTGTCCATGAGATTTCCCAGGTAAGAATTTGTTGTCCTTCAGATGCTCAGTCATGTCAGACTTTTTGTGACCCCATGGACTGCAGCACACCAGGCTTCCCTGTCCTTCACCATCTCCCAGGGTTTGTTCAAACTCATGTCCATTGAGTACGTGATGCCATCCAACCATTTCATCCTCTGTCATCCCCTTCTCCTCCTGCTTTCAGTCTTTCCCAGAATCAGGGTCTTTTCTAATGAGTTGGCTGTTTGCATCAGGAATACTAGGTAGACATTCCCTTCCCAGGGGATCTTTCTGACCCAGGGATTGAACCCAGGTCTTCTGAATTGCAGGCAGATTCTTTGCCATCTGAGCCACCAGGGAAGTCCTGAGAACTTGGCAGCTCACACCTAACTGGAGGATGATTTTCCCCTCAGAGGACATTGGCAGTGTCTGGAGACATTTCTGACATTTCTGTCACAGCTAAACAGGGTTATTGACCTTTAGTGGGTAGAGGCCAAGGATGCTGCTAAACATCTTACAAGGGTGAGAAAACCTGAGCTAGAAACGTTCTCTTCTGAATTTCATCAGTAGCAACATGACTATATATAGAAGCTAACTGTTTCTTCGTGGAAATATAAATTCAAGAGGATAAAATGTGGACTTCTGAGAATAATGAGGTGGATGGGATTATTCATTCTGCAGTTGTACACCTGACTCTACCTATGGGAACCTGGCTGTACCCCATCTCTGCTGCTTGTTAATGTGGGGAAAACTGATGAGGACTAATTGGGCTGGTTAGGTGAGTTCCCAAGGGGTGCTCCCAGCCTCTTTGCTCTCAATGGCTGCTTTGTGCACCGCTCTTATGTTGTTCTCTACGGAGGCACAAGGAGAACTGTGTTATTCTATTCTCACCTGTTCAACAGGTTTTGTCTGAACAGTCTTTGAGAAATAAATATCTTTTAAAGGGGAAAAAAAGCACACTTGGCCTTTGATTCCTGGAAGGCCAGATGACCTCTTTCAAAGTAACTCTAGACTATTTTGTGTAGAGTTGGGAGGAAATTGCTCAAAATGCATTTTTATTTCTACTGTCTATTATCTGTTCTCTTCACCACCACGATTATGTGTTCTTTGGTTTGAATAGTGTTACCTGATATTTGCACTGAGTCTGTTTTCACATTAGAACTTGTTTTCTTAACTCTTATTCTAGGATATGTAATTCAGTATGGATCCTCGATTGAAGTGATGTGGTACAGATAAAATACACTATCTTAGAATTCTCAAGTGAATTAAAAGAGTGTACAGATTATGAAGAAATCTGTCCCAGTGCAGACTGGCTGCTTGTATTTGTACTTATGAGACCCATAATTATGTAGCAGTCCCTGTTGTTGAATATTCAATTGTTTTCAAGTTTTGGGAACTACAACCAAAACGGCAATTGACATTGTTATGGTTGAGTTAATAGTTATTTCTTAAGGAAACATCCTAGAAAAGTAAAATTACTCAAAGGGAATATAGAATTTTAAGGCTTTGAGTACAGTTTGCCAAAGATACCTCTGGAAAGTTGTGCTAATTTATACTCAGAATAGATAGATATGCATGGACATGAACTTTCTTCTTTAAAAGTTAAGACCAAGAGTTAGCATAGGAATGTCTAGGAGGGTCAAGAGTACAGTGAGTGAACCTACCACATTGTGGCCCCAAACTGCTGGAACTCACTCTCTTATTACTCTTACTCTTACTTACTTGACTTTGGCCCCTCACCTGTTTCAGGAACAGGTAAGGCATGCTCCTCCCTCAGGGCCTTTGCACTTGCTAGTTGAAATAAAGTATTACCTGCCATATTGGTAAAGAAAGGATCTAGCCACCATGTTACAGTCGGCCCAAATGTGAGTCCTGAGGGAACTCAGGAAGGAAACAAAGGATGTCTGCCATCCAGCAGTCAGCAGACTGCAGCCACTCCCCTCCTCTATGAGAAAGCACTTCTGGCCCCACACAGCTGAGGTGCACATCAAAGAATGATTTCAGTGAACCCAGACTCTTGCATCTTACCATATACAGAGAAGCACTAAATTCCTTAACTTGAGATATCTAGTATTCTTTTATTAACAGTAATCTTTTGTTTCGACTTCCTGGTACGGTTACAGAAACTCCTATATATCCTGGCTCACTGCTTCCTCTTGGGAGCAGTTTACTCAGGGTGATTTGAGATGCTGCCTCCCGGGCTCAAAGTCCTAAGAACATCCACTGAATAAAACATAACTCTCAACTTTTAGGTTGTGCATTTTTATTTCAGTCAACACGCTCTCTTGGCCTGTGACATGATTTCCCCAAGTGTTCGCATGACTCACCTTCTCACTTCTCATAGACCTTTGCTCACATTCTGCCTCTCACTGAAGCTTTCCCTGGTTTCCCTATTTAAGACTGCATCCTGCCCCTCCCACACAGATATACTCACAGACTTCAGATTCTCCTTCCCTGATTTATTTCTCTCCATGTCCCTTGATGCCACCTAAGGTGCAGATTTGCTGCTGTATCCCCAGCACTGAGAAAACAGCTGGCACAGAATTGGGCTTAATAATTATTTGTTGAATGAGCCACTGCACCACTGCTTTGGAGATATGCTCCTGCTGGTTAGCACTGATTATCTTCACACCAGGCTGGCTTCATCATCCTTGGCCAGAGGGGCAGCCGTTTTGTTTTGGTTCATTTCCTTTACTTGTCAGCTCTGGTGAAGTTAGTTATTTATATCACTGCTTGTGTTGTTATTATTAACTGACATTAGGCTGTCACTATTAGCTCTGTTATCTCTATTATCTTAGCCATGTCCAACTGCCACAGACAGGGGTTAGTAACTGACAAGCCCCACTCGGGTTTGATAAAGAATCAGTTGCATATGTTTGACTAGAAGCTTTATACAGAGATCAATTTCTGAATAAAAGACCAAGAACCCAGTAGAAAAAGGGCAAAGTATTACTTCAGTTCACAGTAAAGTAGACATGGGACTTCACATCTTTACGTTCAACTTCCCTCACAATAAGAGAAATAGACATTGGAAGTACATTGAAATATATTTTTTCAGTGCATGGAGGTGTGCAAAAGTTCAATCTGTTGGTGAGTCTGTGTAAATAGGCAGACTCATCCATTGCTAAAGGGAGGGTAGACTGGTACAACTCTCACTAGGGAGGGATATTTGGAGATGGTGTCAGAATCTAAAACTGCTTATACCCTGTGACCCAACAATTTTACTTCTGTGAATCTACTGTAAAGGTATACTTGCAAGTGAGCACAATGATGTATGCATAAGGTTATTCACCAGAGGCTTGTTTATAACAGCCAGAGGTGAGAGATCACCCAGTGGCTCATGGCAGGGGACTCGCTCTTCAGATAAGACACTTCTATACAAAGAATGACTATGCAGCTGTAGAAGGAACCAGGATACAGTGTTTATACTAATATAGAAGGTTTTAGAAGACACATGAGATGAATAAAACAGGGTTTAGAATGCTGCCTTTTATATAAAGAAAATGGGAAATATATGTTTTAACATTTGACTTACATGAAGAAATTCTGAAGGGACACATAAGAATCTATTAACAGTGGCTAGCTGGATGGATGGGATGGAAGTTATATCCGTTCGGGAGGAGGGAGATTCACACTGTCTTTACACACACACACACACACTCTCATTTTGAATTGCATGAATGTTTTACCTGTTCAAAAATATTATGTTAAAAAAAAGTCATTCTTAAAGAAATGAGGGAGTCTGGGAAAGAGAGGCAGCAGAGGATTAATCTTACTTCCCTTGTGTAAGCAACACTATTCATTCCAGTGAGAATTCAAGGTCTGTTCTGAATGCTGTATTCACCACCACAGTTAATTTTCTTCGCCTCTTGTGAACTGGCCTTGGGGAGGGAGGGTGTGTGTACATGTGTGTGAACCGTGGGGCGTGGCTCCTTCCTCATGATATCCTGGTTGCTATAGTGCAGAGCTCTATTTGTGACACCCAGAAAACACTTTAAAGAAATGCTGCTTCCTGGCCATGACTTCCTGGGCAATCTGTCCTTCCGGAGACTGTTGAGCACGAGGAGTTCGCATGTGCTTCTGGGCAGAGTGAGCCAGGCTCATTCAGACCCCGGGCACCGGTCAGAGCAGAACTGGTCGGTAAGGGTTCCGCCTTGCTTCACACTGGAGACTTGGGAGCCTATCCCTCGCCAGCGCCTCATCTCCCGGTGGCTCTGAGCCCAGGGCATTGGTATCTTCCCCTCCTCTACCTTCCCTCCTGGGGAGCCGCCACTGAGTGGTGCAGTTGGCGCCCTGAGTCTGCTGCACCCAGAGCCGTTTCTTGTACCTAAACCACCAGTGAAAACAGGAAGTGATAAAGCAAAATTCACCCTGTATTTGTACTGAGCGACTTCTCTTTCTCTTTTCGTCATTCCTCATTAGGTGTAGACACGTGCAGCCGTCTACACCGTAGGATCCCACTTCCACTGGCTTTGGACGTTCCTGGAATTTGCAATGCCGCCGCCCGCGGACATCGTCAAGGTGGCCATAGAATGGCCAGGTGCCTACCCCAAGCTCATGGAGATCGACCAGGTTAGTAAGACTGGCAGTCATTTGGCGGTTATTTTAGTTTCCCTTCTATTCTGAATTTTTCCCAGACTTAGTTCTTTTTTCTCCTGTTCTCTCTCTGGCTGTGTTGAAAAATTGGTGTGATAATAGTTACAGTATAGTTTGATTTCTGTACCACATGTAGTGGCGAAGTATGGGGTTTTATACTTGTCCAACATCTACTCAGAGTGAGTCAGTACAGGGTTTGTGTCCGAAGCTGTGAAGGAGCTGGAGGGACGAGGGGACTGGACTTGGGCCGTTGATGCAGTGGAGCTGTCCCAGCACTGCCTTGCAGAGACTCATGACTATGAGTAGATTGTTTTATTATAGACAACACAAAACTTAGTTTTGGGGGTCACTCTTCTCTGGTTTTTGCAGAAGCAGCCATCAAGTACAATGTGACTTTGTCCTATTACTATTTTGATGATGAAATTAGCATAGAGGGGTGGGTCTTGGGTCCTAGCCAGTTGTCATTTCATTATTAGAGTTAAATGCACTGTGGCTCTAGTGTATTGTCTGGTATATGAAAAATGCCCAGTAAATTTTTACTGCACGAAAAAATATCACAAAGATTTTTAGCATGGTTTTACCTATGGAAGCATCCTTTAGCTTGGGTACTGAGTCTTATGATGTAATTGATTGCAGGCAATCTCAGGGAGCTCACTTTTGTCATTCTAGAAGAAATGACTTAAAAACAAAAAAGTTCGAGACCTAGTATATGCTTAAGGGTTTCATAAAGCATGTAGTATGGGGTTCTGGATGGCTTTCTACGTTTTCAAAATTAGGGTACCATAGCAACTCTACTTTTTATGTACTCGATACTATTTTATGATTATGCTGTACATTTTTTTTCTGGTCAGATTTTATTATCTGGTTGAAGACTACTGGAAGATTTATAAGCTACTGTGTGCATTCAAATGATTCATTAAATTATAAAGGTCAAATGAGAATTAGTTGAGTTTGAGCATGAATGTAAGGAAGAGTAAATTTTGTTGTAAAAAAGGTGTCATCAGACCAACATGTCATAATCATTGTAACTGCTCTTTGAGGCAGATTTTGTTGACTTTAGAAGCAATCCATGAAAGTAGAGAAGTGCGCTCAGTTATTTTACATACATTTGTGTCAGACAACAGTTGTTTACGCTTTTTCATGTGCTGTTTGAGAGAGGGTACACATTGAATATTACTGCAAGATATGGCTGGGGCTACTTGGTGAAGACTAAATGTTGTTAGGATTATGTTTGTCTACAACCCAAGAGAACAATTGTTTCAAAGAGATAGAAGTTGGCTTCTCAAGTCCACAGGACTTCCCAAGTCCATAGTACTTCCCTAGTGGCTCAGATGGTAAAGCATCTGCCTACAATGTGGGAGACCTGGGTTCGATCCCTGGGTTGGGAAGATCCCCTGGAGAAGGAAATAGCAATCCACTCCAGTACTCTCGCTTGGAAAATCCCATGGATGGAGGAGCCTGGTAGGCTACAGTCCACAGGGTCACAAAGAGTCAGACATGACTGAGTGACTTCACTTTCTTTCCTTCTTTCTTTCAAGTCCACAGGGCCATCCTGGGCTGGCATGCTCCAGTGACATGACACTGATGCTCCAGGGTCATGGACCCAGGCCCATTCTGTTTTGTTGCTTTGCCTTGTCTGCAGGTGGGGCTGAGGATCAGTTGCTTGAACATCACCTAGGAGCTCAGTAGATATACAGACTCTCAGACCCTACCCAGACCTCCTGACCCAGATGTGAATTTTAACAAGGTCCCCAGGGGATTCCTTGTATAGTTAAGTCTGAGAAATATTGAGCTGGATACCTGTGCCCAAGCCCGAGGCCATATCAGAAACATTTGGGGCACTTGTTCAAATGTTCTCTGGGGCCTCATCTCCAGAGATTCTAAGTCTGTGGTTCAGGTAAACTATTTCCTTTTGATTCTGCCATGGCCAAGGGTGTTTGGAAACCTCTTATTTAAGACAGCAATTCCTGACGTATACTCTTAGGGGCCTGTGGAATCAGTGTCCTGTCCCTGCCTTTGGGGATGGCCTTTGTTGTATATGTATCAATAATCTTTCTAAAATATTCTTTTTATTTGGTAACAATTTTAGATTGACAGACAAAATACAAAGATTGTTAGAGAGTTTTTGTACACCCTTCACTAAGTTTATCCTAATGTTAACATCTTAATATAACTGTGGTACATTTGCTTCAACTATGCTGATTGCTAGTAACTGAACTACAAAATTTATTAGGATTTCATCAGTGTTTCCACTAATGTCCTTCTGTGACAGGATCCAATACAAGAATACCAACTGCACTGTAATATATCCATCTTGTTTCCTCTGTCTTCTCCAGTCTTTGACAGTTTCCAAGTCTTTCCCTTGTTTTTCATGGCCTGATAGTTTTGAGGAGTAATTTATTTCAATACAGTTTCACACACGGAAATGACAAGAATAGTACAAAGAACTCCTGTCTACCTTTTATCCAGACTTACTAATTATTAATATTTTGCTTCATTATTTTTTCTCTCTTGTATACATATCCCCTTTTGAACCATTTGAGTGTGACTTAGAGGCAGCATCTCTCTTTACCCCAAATAATCAATGTGTCCTCCTTAAGAACAAAATCATTCTCTTACATAACCATACTCTCTTTATAGAAACCAGAAAATTGAACATTAGTTCAAAATTATCATCTGGTTCAGAGCCCAAAGCCCATATTCATATTTCATCAGTTATTCCAATAAGATCCTTGATAGGTATTTTCCTCAGTCTGACATCCTTTCAGGATCCTGAAAGGATCAATCATAACAATACGTTTATTGTCATGTCCCTCTGGTCTTACGGCTCTTGAATGGTTCTTTGGAGATTCTTTATCTTTCCTGACCTAGAAAGTTCTGTAGAGTATAGTACAGGTATTTTGTGGGATGGCCTTCAGTTTGGGTTTCTCCAGTGTTTCTTTCCAATTAGATGCATGTTTTGCATTTTTGGCAGACAGAAAGGAGAGATGAGGGTCCTCTTCAGGGCATCACGTCAAGAGGTACATAAAGTTGCTTTGTCTCATTCTTTGTGATGGTTCTAAATTTACAGATGCTAATATTGAGATTCTTAGAAGTTAGATGATTTCCTAGTCAATGAGACCAGAACACAAACACAGGCCTTCTGTACTTTGAAGACCGAACTTTTCAACCATTGGCTACATTGTAGACCTCCTGCTAATGCCATATGGAGACCTCCACAAGGTGTTAGGAGACCCAGTCCCTTTTGGCCCTGCAGTGGCTGAAGCTGGAGTGAGTGGCAGCCTTGCTATCAGGTACTGTTTCTTGATTGAGTTGGAAGTTGGCACTAGGATCGCAAATGTATCTGCACAAGCAAGGAAGACTTGGGCAGTTTTCTCCTAATCTTCTACCTTGTTTAGTAAAGGTCACATCACCTGCTTCTCTCCCATCGCATTTTACCTTTGCTCCTTTGCTCTTAGCTACCATTTCACTACAAGGTATTTCTGGAAGCTGGGTCAAGCATGGCTGCTCTGTCTTCTCCCCCAAACCTCCAGTATCCCTCCACTTGTCACACTGTGTTGTCCTTATCTATCAACTTAAACTGGTGGTCCTCAACCCTGAGTGTGTCAGGGCAGCTTGTGAGAAACAAACATCCCAGGCGCACTCCCAGGCCCACTGCAGAGATTGTGATTCTGCCGACCTGGGGTGGACCCTTGATCTGGTTTGCGACGAGCAGTAAATGAATCTAGAGCAGAGTCACCCTCACTGCATCCTGCAGGGGCTTGAGAGGAAACCACCTTGAGCCTGAATTACTCCATTTCTGAATACCTTTTTTTCTAGTGCCTGTTGACCAACCTTTCTATATAAGTAAATAATTAATGACTAGCTGGGAGAGGGAGATTCCTGAGTGGGGATCAAGTCTGCTCAGTCAGGGCCCATCCCGATTGCAGGGGATGTCTACTTGGAGTGGATTGGTTTATCTTCATTCTAAATTTTGAGGAGACAGTTCTGTGTTTCTACTCCACAGGAAAAGCCCCGAGGAACCTTTTACAAGTGAAGTCTGCTCTATCATATGAGGCTCTCAAAAGAGCTGTCATCTAGCTTCTTTGTTTATGGCGGCGGCCTCTGCTCCTGTCTTCACTGTCTGTTGCTGGCTTTCAACCTCAGGAACCATTTGCGGTTTTAGGTGATCATTGTCTGGATATACAGAGCCAAAAAGGCTTCCTGTCCACTCTTCCCGTTAACCTAATGCTTTCTGAACAGATATTTTTCGGTCAAGCGTGTAGAACCCCCAGCTCTTGGACAAGAGGCATAATGCAGTGTGTCCTAACAAACACGATGTGGGCTCCGGGACATTTAAACCTGTGGGGTGGGCCCAGTGGCCCCCTTTCTGTGAGAACCCAGTTAGCCTCTTTGAACCTCATTATCTTCGTCTTGTCAAGATAATAAGTCACCACTTTTATGATCATTGTGAAGATTAAAGAAAATGTATGAAAAGAATAGGACACTGCCCAGTTCAGAGTAATTGCACAGTAAAGGCATTGTTGGGCTTCCCTGGTGGCTCAGCAGTAAAAGAATTTGCCTGCAATGCAGGACCCACAGGAGATGTACGTTTGATTCCTGGGTTGGGGAGATCCACTGGAGGAGAGCATGGCAACCTACTCCAGTATTCTTGCTGGGAAAATCCCATGGATGGAGGAACCTCGTGGGCTATGGTCCATAAAGTCACAAAGAGTCAGACATGACTGAAGTGGCTTAGCATGCATGCAAAGGCTTTTCTGCTGCTCATTTAAGCAAGTTCTCATCCAATAAGAGAATGAGATGCTCAGGTTTTCTTTTTTACTTGCCCTTCTATCGTGAATGGTTTCCCACCTTTATCCTTCTTTTTCTGCATGACTTTGTAAATATTTAGGAAAGAGAAAAAGTTAAAGGGCAAGTGGGAGGGAGGCATCACCTAGTAATAAAGGAACATGCTAATTGGCCACACAACAAGTTCATGCTGTGGAATATTCACTGGCTCCCTAGTATTTCTCCAAAATATTTTCTCCCACCTCTTTGCCACCTGCTCTTCTGTCTGCTGCACTGTCTTCCTCCTGCCTCTGTTCTGCCCCCCATGCCTTTCTTTACAAGGATTACACTGAAGCCAGAAAGCCACCACTCCAATCTGGGCCTTAGATATTCTCTGCTGTGTATTTGCCCAGAAGGGATGATGAAAAGAGATGCATGGTTTTCAACCTTAGTTCTGCAGATCCTCCTCAAATGGTTCAGGGTGAAGGGTGTGTGCCATAGGCCTCCAGGGTCTCCATGCCCACTTCTGCCACAGCAGTGGCTGTTGACCTTTTCTCACTTTTGGATGCTTTGGGGAAAGATTTTGTTTGAAGAAAGTATACCACAATTAAAAGAAAAAGTCATGGATGATCCGTGAGCTTCCTGGTGACCCTGAGACTTGTCAGATTCCTTGGCTTGCTTCATGTCCTGCTGTGATTTTCTCTTACATTATCCCAGGTTCAAGGTATTTGCATGTGCTGTGAACAGTTCTCAAGTACCCTCTTGCTTTGGACAAACCGCCCCTTTACGAGTGTGTGTACTTGCCCATATTTGCACTTTTCTTTCCCCCATGCACTTTTCTTCTGCTCTCTCTTACTCCCTCCACTCTAAATCTTGGCATTGCTAGCATCACACAGAGCCTCCTTTCTGCTCAAGTCTTTTTCAGTTCTGTTGTAATGCAGTTGTTTCTCCATCCTTCTAATCCCTACCCGCCCCCCTTTTTTTTTTGGCTGCACCACGTAGCATGAGGGATCTTAGTTCCTTGGCTAGGGATCAAACTCTTACCCCCTACAGTGGAAGCACAGAGTCTTGCTTGCTGGACTGCCAGGGAAGTCCCATCCTTTTAATTCCTTATATCGTTTTCTTTGCCTGTAGATTTTGTTTACAGTTAACATAACTTGAGCCTGATATTATTTACATTTTTAAAATGTGCCTAAGTCTTTTGAAGTAGATTATAAGCTTCTGGTGGTCAGTCTGTTTTATATACATTTGTATTCTGCAGGCCATCACATTGGTCTCTTTCTGTGGGATGACTTTTGGCTTGAATCGTGAGTAGTAAAGATAAGAATAAAACATTGGTATTCTCCATTCTTCAAACAGAAAGAAATTACAATAGCAACCCCTCTTCATACATGGTTGCAGATTTTATTTTTCTAAAAGGAACATAGATGCATGTGTTTTTAGGCAAGCGTGCACAAAATGATTGCTCATGGTTTTCCCTCAACTATCTGATTTCTGTAGTATATTTAAGCTATCCTATTTCTGTAATATATTTAAGATATAATTCAATATGCATAAATTTGATTTACCCAAGACCTTTTAATGGCTCACTCATTGCATAAAGCGCATTGAAGTTTTTGTGCTTGACACAGGAGTTTAACTCATTCTATACATAGTACTAGTAATAGTGGTAATATTAATAATAATGTATACCATCCAATTAGCACATATGATGTGCCCGGCAGTGTCATAAGTGCCCTGCATGGAGTACTTCATCCCCTTCCTAAAGCCTAGCAAGGCAGGCTTTACACTTCTCATTTCATAATTTTTCCGAGTTACCTGAGATCACACAGATAGGATGTTATTGATCTGAATCCAGATTGGGCTTCCCTTGTGGCTCAGAGGTTAACGCATCTGCCCGCAGTGTGGGAGACCCTGGTTCAATCCCTGGGTCGGGAAGATCCCCTGGAGAAGGAAATGGCAACCCACTCCAGTACTCTTGCCTGGAGAATCCCATGGAGGAAGGAGCCTGGTGGGCTACAATCCACGGGGTCGCAAAGAGTCAGACACAACTGAACGACTTCACTTTCACTTTTGGGTGACACTAAAAAATCCAGGCCGTTTGTACTAAATCATAATTCTGTTTGGTAGCTCTTTTTTAAATTTCATTTCAGCTTTATTGAGGTACAATTGACATAGGATGAGAACAATTCATTTGTTTTTCTCTAAAAATATTTATTTATTAATTTGGCTGCACCAAGCCTTAGTTGCAGCAGGCAGGCTCTTCAGTCTTCGTTGCGGCATGTGGGATCTAGTTCCCTGAACAGATACCAAACCCTGGGCCCTCTGTGCTGGGAGTGCGGAGTTTTAGCCACTGGGTCACCAGGGAAGTCGGGAGCATAATTAAGTTCTATTCTCTTAGACAGTTTCAATCATACAGTACAGTATTATCAACTGTAGTCACCATGTTTTATATTAAATCCTCAGGCCATGTTCATCTTACAGCTGAAAGTTTGTATGCTTTGACCAATCTCTTCATATTTCTCTCACTCGCCAACCTCTGGCAACTTCTTTTCAACCCTCTGTTTCTAGGAAATTGAATTGTGTGTGTGTGTGTGTGTAGATTCCACATATGAGTGATATTGTGTGTGTGTGCTTAGTCACTTCAGTTGTGTTCGACTCATGCAACCCTATGGACTGTAGCTCCCCAGGCTCCTCTGTCCATGGGGATTCTCCAGGCAAGAATCTTGGAGTGGTTTGCTCCCTCTAGGGGATCTGCCCGACCCAGGGATCAAACCAGTATTTGTCCTTCGCTGTCTGTCTGATTTTGTGTGTTCGGTGGTTCTGTTTGGGTCTCTCCATCCCTTATGGCTCCATTCAATGGCTCACACCAGTAACAACAGCCTCGTTTAAACAGACACTTCTACCACTGCCGGATTGCCTCCTCCATCCACTGACAAGATGACTTCCTGGGACACAGTGTATGATGAAAGCCAAGTCTGAATTTATTTAAAAACTAGGGAAAAGATGGTGAATGGTCTGGGTTATCATTGAAGGAGCCCACCTGAAATGAGACAGAGCCTTGAAACGTGGGGGTTTCTTTGGGGTTGGACACTGGGAGGGGCAGACTGGCCTGGTGCTTACAGGCACAGCCTTTGGATGGGCTTATTTGGACTCAAAATCTGGGTTGCTACTAAGTGCTGTGTGACAGGGGACAAGCCTCCTGCTTTGTAAGGATGAACTGTCAATATTCTTGGGTCCTTCCTGACTTTGTGGGGATTCAGTGAGGTAGTCATTCAGCGCCCTGCTTAATAATCATTTAGGAGCCAATTATGATTTTTTTTCAGGGTCATACATGAAATAGAACCATTTTCTTATGTTTCAAGCAAGACTGGAACCAATAATACAAACTTTCCTTAAGTGCATTAAAGTTATCTCTTCAGCCTAAAAACCTGTAATTCCCAAGACATTTAAATATTGAGAGCCTGGTGAACTAAAACAGTTGAGCTCCAAATAAACATTCTGAATTCAGATGCAATCATGTTCAGTTCAGTTCAGTGCAGTTCAGTCGTGTCCAACTCTTTTCGACCCCATGGACTGCAGCACGCCAGGCTTCCTGGTCCATCACCAACTCCTGGAGCTTACTCAAACTCATGTCCATTGAGTTGGTGACACCATCCAACTATCTCATCCTCTGTCGTTCCCTTCTCCTCCCGCCTTCAATCTTTCCCAGCATCAGGGTCTTTTCCAGTGAGTCAGTTCTTCGCATTAGGTGGCTAAAGTATTGGAGTTTCAGCTTCAGCATCAGTCCTTCCAATGAATATTCAGGACTGATTTCCTTCAGGATTGACTGTCTATCAGATCTAATCCCTTGAATCTATTTGTCACTTCCACTGTATAATCGTAAGGGATTTGATTTAGGTCATACCTGAATGGTCTAGTGGTTTTCCCTACTTTCTTCAATTTCAGTCTGAATTTGGCAATAAAGAGTTCATGATCTGAGCCACAGTCAGCTCCCAGTGTTGTTTTTGCTTATGTATAGAGCTTCTCCATCTTTGGCTGCAAAGAATATAATCAATCTGATTTTGGTGTTGACCATCAGGTGATGTCCACGTGTAGAGTCTTCTCTTGTGTTGTTGGACGAGGGTGTTTGCTATGACCAGTACATTCTCTTTAACAAAACTCTGTTAGCCTTTGCCCTACTTTGTTTTGTACTCCAAGGCCAAATTTGCCTGTTACTCCAGGTATCTCTTGACTTCCCTGCAGTCACATAGAATACACAATTTGAGTGTATTTAACACTGCTGAGCAGTATGTTTAAAAATAGTTAAGATTGTAATTTTAATGTAATGTGTATTTTGCCACAGTGTTCATAATAAAAAAGATCCCATAGAATCAAGAAAATGAGACTGAATTTCTGGAAAACAAGGTTCTACCCTTGCCCTGCAGAAATGAAAAGTCTTGTGCCTGTCCTGAACTCTTTTCCTGAACGGTTGTATTACACTGGACTTTCTCAATCTCAGAACTACTGACATTTTAGACTGGAGAAGTCTTAGTTTTGTGGTCTGTGCTTTGCATTTGAGGATTTTAGCAGTATCCTGGCTTTTACCCACTAGATGCCAGTGGCATTCCTTCCCCCATCTGTGACGACCAACAGTGTCTCCAGACAGTGCCAATGTCCCCTGGGTGGTGGACAAATTTCCTCATATCAAGGGGGGACTGAATCAGTGGCTCCAAGCTTGGTTCTGCATCTGAATTGTTTATGACACGTATTGAACACAGAGAGGATTATTTGTAGATGTGGTTCAAGAGCTGGGGATTCCTGTTTCTTCAAGCTTCGTAGTAATGCTGATGTTCTTGGACACAGATTTAGAAACTGTTGTGCGGCCCTATACATTTCTCTCTGCTGGTGCTGCCTCTGGCTCCCACAGTAATGTTTAGGGAGTCCTTAATGCTTCCTTCAGTAAAATGGTCCTAATAGTTCTTCGCTTTTTCTTACTTTATAAAGAATACAAACATGACACTTTCAAGAGTTTATTTGGTCCCGCTTAAGAGAATCCCAGGGACAGAAGAGCCTGATGGGCTGCTGTCTATGGGGTCGCACAGAGTCGGACACGACTGAAGCGACTTAGCAGCAGCAGCAGCAAGAAAAGTGTGATGAAGCCTGTGTGATGTTACACTGCTGGGTTTTGTGCTGTCATAACTAGGTAGAATGATACTGAGACAGGAAAAGTCATGGCTCATCTGATTTTTGCAACTGTTGGATTTGGTATCGTAACAGCTATTTCTTAAACTTCCTTTAATATAAAGTGACCGAAGAACTTCCCTTTCTGGTTTTAGCTCTCTCCCTTTGTATGTGAGAGTGTGTATAATCTCTTAAAATCTTAGAGTTTGCCATGCTTTGGAGGAGAAAGATGGAAAACATATGTTTCCCCTTAGCTGAGAACCCAGGTTAATTGCACAAGCATGAACTCCAGCATTCTGCTTTTTCTCTGAAGATGAACTGCAGATTTCAGTTTGCTTTCTAGGTAGGTAGGGTGATATTCTCCTCCGTCTACTTCCCTTCCTCAGCTCTGTCACTAAGAGCAGATTGGGTAACTCGGGACAGAACCTTTTATCAACCATGTTTCCTTAAGGTTTTGATGACTAAGACATCTCACATTTCTAGAACCTTTCGTGTATGTCACACTGTGTATTTTGTTTTCCTGTTAGGTCAACTGGCAGTTTGTGGTGGAGTATATAAATATGTAGCTTTCAGCATGAAGCAGGACTCTGGCTTCTCCTAAAAAGGTGCTTTGTTCTAGAGAAAGGCAGCTTGCACTTTGTCTCTAGGGGTGTGTAGACCTGTGCAAGGTGCCCAGAACTTCTCGGGAATGAGAGCAGCCTCAGGGGGAAAGAAATATGTGCTTTTCTGGTTGTTGTTTTTTTTTCCTAGAATTTCCATCAGATGTACTCATGAGTCCTCTGAGTCAGTGGTACCACCATGGTGCTGGACCACCTCCCCTGCAACTCCTAAAGTCTCTCAAATAGCAAATCCTGTGGAATTTACCTCCTCAGTGGTTCTTGATTCTGTCTACCTTTTCTTTTCTTTTTTTTTCTTTTCTTTCTTTTTTAATTTTATTTTTAAACTTTACATAATTGTATTAGTTTTGCCAAATATCAAAATGAATCCGCCACAGGTATACATGTGTTCCCCATCCTGAACCCTCCTCCCTCCCCATTCTTGATCCTCACTGCTCTCGCTTGCCTCCACTTGCCTCCTCGGCTGGCCTCCTGGTCTCCACTCTTACTTCCCTTCTAAGGCATTCTCCCAGGCCTAGCAACCTTCAGTGCTTTCCCACTGCACTTAGAATAAAATCTAGACATTCTGGCTACGAACCTGCTATCCCCAGCCTTTGCTTACCTCACCAGCTTTGCTTAGAGTTACTGCAACTTCCACCAAACTCCTATCTTGGTTCTAATTATAAGTGAATTTTTTTTTCTTTCATAACTGCACACTTCTCAGAGCCTTTACAAATGTGATTTTTCTTTTAACTGGAAGTTACCATCCTTTCATTTCTCTGCTCATCTAACTCCCATTCCCTCTTGATCCCAGATGAAATGTAAACTCCTTAGAAGTCATCTGATTTCTCAGATCAGATCCAGGCCCTTGTTATATGCATTTGTAACAGTCCATATGGCTCCACTTATTCATTATGTGATGCTCTGCACAGGCCATGTGTGTTCCCCGTGCCTAGTACAGTGCCTGGTGTGTGGGACAGTCATAAGAATAGGAGCAAAGGAAATAGGTGATGTTTACACCTTCTCTGTCTGATGATGCAATTAAATACAGTTATGAAAGGAGTGGCCCTTTGAGAAGAACATCCCTCCCCTTGTCCCCACCACGCATTCTAAATATATTGTTTTATCGTATGAATTGACTTTATGAAGATCTATTTTTATCCTTCCATCAAAGCATTCCGTAATCAAAAGACAGCCAAATGACTTTGAGATGTGAAATTGCTGAGTTGTATCGGACTCTTTGTGACCCCCATAGACTGTAGCCTACCAGGCCCCTCTGTCCATGGGATTTTCCAGGCAAATGTACTGGAGTGGATTGCCATTTCCTCCTCCAGGGGATCTTCCCAACCCAGGGCTCGAACCTGGGTCTTCCACATTCTAGACATACGCTTTACCATCTGAGCCATGATCATTACACTGGAACAAGTTTGTGGTGATCTATTTGCATTCATCAGCCTTATCACCATAAGATGCTCATAATTTCCACTGTCACATCATTCTTGACCTCCTGACCCATATGAACAGTGTCCATCTGTTACTTGTTTTGACCATCTAGATGCCTCTTGCACCTTAAACTCAAAATAGTCAAAATCAGTCCCCATTGTTCCTTCCACCCCCAAACCTGTGCAGTTTTGCTTTCCTTAATAATTTCTTTTCTCAGTGATGTATGAACATATACCCAGTTTGCTGAAGCTGCAACTGCATGTCTTCCTAGATTCTCCTCTTTCCCTCAGCCTTTCTAGACAGTCAGTTACCTCAGAAAACTTGCATCTGGTCCCTCTTTATCACACGGGCTGCTGCTGCTCCAGGTGGCTCTATTCTATCTGGTAAATGTGGAGGAACATAGCGCTCAAGGGAGGACTTAAGAATAAGTGTGTCATGGGCCCTCAAAGGAAGGACTTTAAAAGAGAGAGAATAGTATCTTCACAAACAGAAAATTATGCGCATAAAATGGGTAGACATAAATTGAGAATAGATAAATTTGAGAAAGAAACAATTGAAAATCTCAGAAATGTAAAAGTAAGAAATAAAATGTAAGAAAAACTCTACAACAGGAAAAAAGCAGTAAAATACACAGAGTTATTCTATGGTGGGTTTGGCTAAAGAGAGAACCAGTAACTTGGAGGTTGGAAGTAAGGAATACATCCAGAATATATTCCAAAAGATAAAGGAACAAAAAATACAAGTGTGAAGTTATCTTGAAAGGACAGGTTAAGAAGTCCCATCCTGTGTCTAACTGGCAATCCTACTAATAAAGAACAAGAATGGAAGAAATGGTGGAGAGGTAATATTTGAGATCCTGCCTAATACCTTCTTTCTTTGGAGTTGAAACAAATTCCACACGGGGCTCTGGATTTGGCCCACTGGATGGATAGACGGTGTGTCATGAGGAACTGTATGGACTCAATACTCTGTCCAAGAGTTATGGAAAAAAAGGAATGTTTCTCAGCAGAAGGTTTGACCGCACATGATGTGATCTGCATTTTTAGAGGGTCAAAGTTGAAGAACTGTTTTGTGAGAAATAAAATTAAATAAGAAAGATTTGTTAGACAGTAATTAGTTGCAGTAGCCCAAGTGAGAAATAATTATGTCATGGCCTAGGATAGTGACCTGGAGAAGGGAATGGCAACCCACTTTAGTATTCTTGCCTGGAGAATCCCATGGACAGAGGAGTCTGGTGGGCTATAGTCCATAGTGATGCACAGAGTCAGATATGACTGAAGTGACTTAGGACAGCACAGGATAGTGACAGAGGATACAAAAAGAAGTGAGACAAGTGAGCAAGCTATTTAACATTTTGAGATCCTCGTACAGTTTTCTCATTTGTAATGTAGGCTCAGTAACATCATCTTGCAGTGGGATATGGTAGTCACTCAGTAAATGACAGCTATTGCTATTATCATTATTATCAGAAGGGCTGACCAAATAATGATAGACAATGAAAGTGTGGGTTAATGGTATGTCAAAGGTAGGGCAATTTTAAAAGTTCTTTGCCTATTTCAGATCCTTCCAGAAGAGCCTGTTTTATTGTTCTTCCAGGCTGTGGTTTAGCCTCACATAGCCATGGTCACACTCATGAGACATATATTTGAGACCTAGAAGCCCATGTTTCTCCACTACTTGCTGGCACGTTTCTCAGCACATCCATTACCACTGAAGAAAGAAGGATGGAGGACTTCCCTGGTGGTCCAGTGGTTAAGAATCTGCATGCCAATGCAAGGGACGCAGCTTTGATCCCTGGTCAGGGAACTAAGATCCCAGGTGCTGTGGGGCAACTGAGCCCATGTGTCACAACTAAGACACAATGCAGCCAAATAAATAAACTTTTTCAAAAAGAAAGGTGAATTGGTGCTAGTGCATCCTCTCATGGTAAACCACTCATCCACTCAAACAGTAAACCACCTACATGGCACAGAGAGACAAGAAGGAGAAGAAGGGGAACTAAAAAGTCAAAAAAAAGTAAACTTACTTCTTAAAACTCTCTTTGCTATGGCTTAGTATTCTTTTGACAGCTGTCTTAATGTCAGTTTCTTCGCAGTTGATAAACATTCATAATCCTGTGTTTAAATTGAACTTGAACCCTACTTTGCCTCCAGAGCTTATCTGGCTTTTTCATATCTACCCATCTGGTCTGCTATTACCTTATCCATCACAGTCAGCAGTCATTTCTGTTTATTCTATCCAGCTTGTCTGACTTTTTATCAATCCTTTCATACCATGCACATAAATAGGATTAACCTTCCACATATGAGCTTAACACTAGTAAGTGGACTATTTCACAGAAGAGAAGGTAGGCAGACCTTAGGACCTGAATTGAGTCACAGAGTGAATCACTCACTCATTTCCGTATAAAAGAGAACACTTGACTCAAGGCAGTTTGATCTCTGGTTCAAAGAGATCAAATTGCCAACATCCCTTGGAACATTGAAAAAGCAAGAGAGTTCCCAGAACGCTTGATTGACTATGCCAAAGCCTTTTACTGTGTGGATCACTACAAACTATGGAAAATTCTTCAAGTGATACCTGACCTGCCTCCTGAGAAATCTGTGTGCAGGTCAAAAAGTAACAGTTAGAACTGACATGGAACAACAGACTGGTTCCAAATTGGGAAAGGAGTACGTCAAGGCCGTATATTGTCACCTGCTTATTTAACTTGTATGCAGAGTAGATCATGCAAAATGTTGGGCTGGATGAAGCACAAGTGGGAATCAAGATCGTTGGGAGAAATATCAGTAACCTCAGGTATGCAGATGACATACCTTATGGCAGAAAGTGAAGAAAAGCTAAAGAGCCTCTTGATGAAAGTGAAAGAGGAGAGTGAAAAAGTTGGCTTAAAACTCAACATTCAGAAAACTAAGATCATGGCATCTGGTCCCATCACTTCATGGCAAATAGATGGGGAAACAGTGGAAACAATGACAGATTTTATTTTGGGGGACTCCAAAATCACTGCAGATGGTGATTGCAGCCATGAAATTAAAAGACGCTTGCTCCTTGGAAGAAAAGTTATGACCAACCTAGACAGCCTATTAAAAAGCAGAAACATTGCTTTGCTAACAAAAGTTTGTCTAAGTCAAAGCTATGGTTTTTCACATGTATGGATGTGAGAGTTGTACTATAAAGAAAGCTGAGCACTGAAGAATTGATGCTTTTGAACTGTGGTGTTGGAGAAAACTCTTGAGAGCCCCTTGGACTGCAAGGAGATCCAACCAGTCCATCCTAAAGGAAATCAGTCCTAAATATTCACTGGAAAGACTGATGCTGAAGCTGAAACTCCAATACTTTGGCCACCTGATGTAAAGAACTGACTCATTTGAAAAGACGCTGACGCTGAGAAAGATTGAATGCAGAATAGAAGGGGACAACAGAGGATGAGATGGTTGGATGGCATCACTGATTCGATGGACATGAGTTTGAGTAAGTTTCGGGAGTTGGTGATGGACAGGGAAGCCTGGCATGCTGCAGTTCATGGGGTCCTGAAGAGTTGGTCACGACTGAGTGACTGAACTGAACTGAACTGACTCAAGGTGTGGTGGAATGAAATGGCCCACCAGACAGGCTGGAATTATCTGGGAGCACTTCTTAGAAAAGACAGATATTAAGGAAGGTAGAGAAGGATATAGTAGTTGGGAAAGTTGTTGTTTTTGCTGCCTGAGATATTGAAATTTGGAAAAAAAAATTATATCCATAGTAACATTGGTATTAGGACAATGTAAAATACTCAAGAAGAAGGAAGAAGACTCAGAATAGATAATTGATGTGAGTAGGGCTTTATTTTTGCATTGTTCATTTCTACATTTTTGTCATTTTCTAAAATTGCAGTTTTGCTTCCAATTGAAGCAGAATACAGTTTCTACTGAGCAGAGGTATATCAGAGGACCTAAAAGAGAAAGAGAACCTTCTCCTCCTCTTTAACTCATTACTAATGAGAGTCCATTCTAAAGGAGATCATCCCTGGGTGTTCTTTGGAAGAAATGATGCTAAAGCTGAAACTCTAGTACTTTGGCCACCTCATACCAAAGACTCTGATGCTGGGAGGGATTGGGGGCAGGAGGAAAAGGGGACGACAGAGGATGAGATAGCTGGATGGCATCACTTACTCGATGGACGTGGGTCTGAGTGAACTCCGGGAGTTGGTGATGGACAGGGAGGCCTGGCGTGCTGTGATTCATGGGGTCGCAAAGAGTCGGATACGACTGAGCGACTGAACTGAACTGAACTGAGTGAGAGTACTGATTATTTTTTGTGTCTGCTCATTTGCATAGTCCGGTGATTTTTATGATGCAAAGATTGCACTTGGTCTTGCTGAATCTAATATTTAATTAGATTCATAAAGCTTGAAACAAGTCATTTTTAGTAAACTATTTTTGAAACAAATCATCTGTCGAGAAAAAGGTGTCATAGAGTGTCATCTTTCTATTTTTAAAATTAATGGGATACGTAGTTTTTACTGCTTTGGAGACGGAGTTGGGCGTCCTTTCCCCTCACCCCCTGCCTCTGTCATTTCTAACAGTCACTGGAATCTTGTGTCAGTGATTCCCATTGAAACTGTTGTCAAAATGTGTGCTTTCCAAGAACCAGCTCTTAGTAAATTTGCCTCAGGGAAGTGTGGTTTTGTCATTAACTTTCAGTTTATCTAAGCAGCTATTAGGAAAACAGAATATTCATACACACCTCTCAGAGACATCTGATTCCTCCTTATTAAAGGTATATGGTTGGAAGCATGGAGAGCAGTCACCAGGCTCGTTGGAGGAAGAATAAAGCTGTTGTAAAAATGACTGGTGTTTTTGACATGGTGTCAGGAGGCACCTCCGGGAACTAGATGGGTTACTTACCGCACCTGCAAGTTTTCCCAAGTCACATTGTGGGCTACATCTTAGTCAACATGCATATATCCCTTCTCAGAGGTGTCCTGACATTTAGGAGCTGGCTTTCTTTTCTTTCTGGACCAACATCACTCATAACTGCTGGGCAGAATATGTTCAATGAATTTCCGTCTATAAAAGAAAGTAAAAATCCCAGGTGCTGTGCTGTACCACCTCAGAGTGTCAAACCAAAGCATCTGTCACGTTCGTTGAAAGCACTGGAGAAAGACTTTATAATAGTCTGGGACCAAGAACCTTCAGTCTTGGTGGAAAATGGTTTTGCAATTACAGGGCTGTCTGACAATGGCCCTCTGGCAGAGTGGCTACGAGGTGGTGATGGGAGACTGCTCCTGCCTTTCTCTTGCTGTCTTCCATCTTTAGCTTCTGCCTGGGCTTCAGAGGCAGTTGGAAGAGACCAGAAGAAAGGGAAAGAAGCTGAAAGTCTGAAAAAAGATGTGTTTTTAATTAAAAAAGAAAAGTTCATTAATTGCGCGCCTTGTAGCCTAGCAGCCATTTGCTTGGGAAGTGACAGAGGTGAGTCTCAGAGGCAGTGTTTCCCTCCAAATGTGTATAATCTGGTTGGCAGAGGAAACAAAAATGCATTGAAGAGTAAAGAACAGGATGAGATGAGTGCCAAAGGCAGCCCTGGGGGCTGGAGTCACTCCAGGAAGAAGGAAGAAGAACTGGATGTTCATTCATTCATGTATTTTATTTTCTTAACCGACATTTAAAGAAAGTACCTGCAAAGTGTCCAAGCTGGATACACAAAATGAAAGAACCTATTCAGAGGTAACACGTATCCAGTGCCTCGCTGTGTACCAGGTGCGGTTTTGAGAGTTTGATATAACATCCTCTCAACTAGTCCTCACTACTCTACAAATGAGGTGCTACTTTTATTTTCAGAAAAGAAAATGGAAACATTGAGAGGAGAAGTAGTAAGCCTAAAGCTACAAAACCAGGGGCTGCAGAAGTTGGGGTTCTACCCCAGGAAATCATTTTCTAAAGTTATTCCAGTGCTTATTGGGGGTAAGATGTAGAAAAGCAAGTTGTTGATAAAAATTCAGCATTCTGAGTGCTTTTCTGGTGTCCCTACTGCTATCTCATAAGCATACCCCCACCCCATATCTTTAAAAACATTTGAAATAAATAAGGTTTTGAAGAAGCCAAGCTTTCTTTCTGATGTGGTGCTCTTTTTAGGACAGACATGGGCCTGAGAAGTGTATGTCAGAGGTAGGAACGGCAGCCCACAATTTATAGTTGCTGACCAGTGTGTATCACTTCAGATGAGGGAGATATCAGTCTCCACAGGCGAGTGTCAAGGCAGAAATGTGGGCAGAGGGGACCTGCGAGCTCTGAGGTGAGCATTTGGGACGCATAGTATCCCCAGGCCGAGTGCGCTGCCAACAGGCAGGAACAGGTGGTTGAATGGGAACTGCACTCATCAGCGAGGGGACACGGACGAGGGGCAACAGCTGGGCTGTGTCCGGGGAACGTGCCTCAAGGCAGGCTGGACTCCACAGCCTCTGAAATAAACAACTGGAGATCCCCAAGGATGTTTCTTCTGGGGGGCCCTCTCATGTCTGAAAGGAACCATGAGCTTTGGGCAGGGAGAGTGAGATATAAATACATGTATATATATATATATACATATATTTTTTTTTTTTGAGATAAAAGTGAGACAGGAGGAGGATATGGTTTAGTGAGGAAGAGAATGTAGTGCTAACCTTGAAGAGGTGGCAGGACGTTTATGTGGATCCACCAGGGCTTGTTGGAAATGCAGGATCAGACCTTAGAAGAGGGGTCATAGTGGGAGGCATGGATTCAGGGATTTGGGACACTGGCATTTCATTAAAAGCAAGAAAGAGTTTAGGAAGAAAAGTGAAGGACCAACACCCACTTTAAGGATTAGGGAGAAAAGGGTGCATTCTCTTTTCTCCCTAATCCTTAAAAAATATATATATATATTTTTTTTCTTACCCAATTGCAATAGTTTTAACAGTGGCCCCAAAGGTATGTCCAAATTATAACACCTGGAATATGAAAAGGTGACCTTATTTGAAAAAGGGGTTTTATATATATAATTGTGTATCTTGTGATGGAATCACCCTGGATTTACATCCTTCTTGTAAGAAGAGGAGAGAACACCATGTGAGAACAGAGGCAGAGATATAGATCACAAGCTAATTGCTAGTGAATTTGACCATTCTCAGGAATCTAGGTGATTTTATGAAAAGTAAATAAAAATCTTTTTGTACTGGAAATTGGCTTTCTGGATGTAGTCTATGATAAATTAAGTTGAATAAAGGAATTCTTTTGGAGAGTAAGAGTTTAAAAGGGAGGGATAAATTTAAAAAAACAAATCCAACAACAAAAAGCTTATTTACTCCATGAATATAATTGTTGGCACATAGTACTTTGCCAATAAAATTCATTTGGAAATGCATACTTTGTTTGATGAATAAAAATATTTGTGTCATTATTGAAATTTTCTCCAATTAGTATAAAGAGAAGAAATACTTTCATGTGGTGAACAATGACCTCACCATTGCTAAAGGGAACAAGTGGAGAGTCTATTTAATTCCCAGTCACCTGCACTTGGAAATCTGGTAACTGACTAACCCTCTGGGTTATCCTTAAAAACATTTCTATTCTTTCCATCTTAGTTCATTACTGAGTCTGAGAAGACCGATTTGACCTTCAAAACAAAAAGCTTAAGGGATTTAGTTATGATTTTTGTTAAGTTACAAAAACACGCTCAGGCAATTAAAATAATTTTGCCTTGATATTTTACATGGAGATATATTTGTATAGAGTATAGAATTTATTTTAGTTCCTTTATGGTTTATGGACTCATAGAAGAGCCAGTTTTTATCCTTTTAGATCAAATTTTCTTTTCTTCTAGTCTTTTCTCTCAGTGAGATGAAAGGCAAATATTTTGTGGGTCCACAGAAAGCTACTAAGGCAATGCGCTTGTCACCCTACTCCCAAGTTTTAGTGAACTTCCAAGCATGCCTTGGAAGCTTTCTTTTCCTCAGGTGAAACTTGCATTATTATAAAAACATCTTATGTAACCTGAACAAATATTAACTAAAACATAGAGCCAAACTTTAGTTTAGAATTTAAGTCAGGCAAGGAGGTCATGTCAGATTGAAGGTTTTATATAGAAAGTGAGCAAAGCACTGCTACCAAAATAGTGTATTTGGGAGTATCTTGTTCCATCCCTGTTTACAGCAATAGTTCCTGCTCACCTGTGTGGCCTTGCTAAAGGATGGTGACAATCATTTGATTGGTATCTGCTTTATCACCTGTTGAATTATACTCCTCATCAGCTGGCTGGCTCAATTCTCTCCCAAGCTGTGAATCACAGAGCGGTCTGTGTGGGGAGTGGTGACAACCTTCACATGTCTAAGCAGCTGCTTATAGCCACCCCACAGTGGTTTACATGGTAGGAAGTGGGATTCGTGCTGATTAATCCAGGCTATACTTTGAAATGGTTTACTTTGATGTTGTTGGTTGTTTTTTTCTTTTGTTTTGTTTTTTAATATGCATTAATCATTTTCCTTATTTTTTATTGGAGTATATACTTGCTTTAAAATATTTTGTTAGTTTCTGCTGTACAGCAAAGTGAATGAGCTATATGTATACACATGTATACATAGCTACCCTATGGACTGTAGCAGGCCAAGCTCCTCTGACTCCACTGTCTCTTGGAGTTTCCTCAAACTTATGTCCATTGAGTCGGTGATGCTATCCAGTTGAATAGCATCTCATCCTTTGTCACTCCCTTCTCCTCCTGCCTTCAGTCTTTCCCAGCAACAGGGTCTTTTCCAATGAGTCATTTCTTCACTTCAGGTGGCCAAAGTATTGGAGCTTCAGTTTCAGCATCAGTCATTCCAATGAAGATTCTCCATTAGAAATAGGTTCTCATTAGTTACCTATTTTTTATGTAGTAGTCATAGTATATATGTCAATCCCAATCTCTCAAGTCATCCCATCCCCCATTTCTCCCCTCGCTGTGGTGTCCACACATTTGTTCTCTACATGTATGTCTCTATGTTTGCCTTGCAGACAGGTTCATCTGTACCATTATTCTAGATTCCACATATATGTGTTAATATACAGTACTTATTTTTCTGACTTACTTCACTCTGTATGAAACTCTCTAGGTCGATCCGTATCTCTACAAATGACTCATCTCATTCTTTTTATGGCTAAGTAATATTCCATTGTATATATGTACCACATCTTTATCAATTCATCTATTGATGGGCATTTAGGAAATGGTTTACTTTTATAGTCAAGGCTTTTCTGTTGGTTCTTTTTTTAAAAAAAATAAAGTAAGTGAATTTTCCATTTAACAGAAATATATTGTTTCCTCTTATATCCTGTTAGCATCTGTGAACTGTAAGATACCTTGTTTTCAAGGGACAAGAAAGTAAGACAGATATACTAGGTCCTTAGGAGTGATTCATTTAATACGCTAAGTATAGGGGGACTTTGTTGCCAACAAAGGTCCATCTAGTCAAAGCTGTCGTTTTTCCAGTAGTCAAGTATGGATGTGAGAGTTGGACTATAAAGAAAGCTGAGGGCTGAAGAATTGATGCTTTTGAACTGTGGTGTTGGAGAAGACTTTTGAGAGTCCCCTGGACTGCAAGGAGATCTAACCAGTCAATCCTAGAGGAAATCAACCCTGAATATTCATTGGAAAGACTGATGCTGAAGCTGAAGCTCCAATACTTTGGCCACCTGATGCAAAGAGCCAACTCACTGGAAAAGACCCTGATGCTGAAAAAGACTGAAGGCAGAAGGAGAAGGGGCCAACAGACGTTGAGATCACTGACTCGATGGACATGAATTTGAGCAAACTCTGAGAGATGGTGGAAGTTCAGAGGAACCTGGCGTGCCACAGTCCATGGGGTCACAAAGAGTTGGGGACAACTTTAGTGCCTAAACACTGGGGCTTCCCTGGTGGCTCAGTGGTAAAGAATTCACCTGCCAATTCAGGAGACATGAGTTTGATCCCTGATCCAGGAAGATCCCACCATGCGGTGGAACAACTAAATCTATGTGCCACAACTATCGAATTCATGTTCTAGAGCCTGGGAGCGGCAACTATTAAACCCACGAGCCCTAGAGCTCTTTTCCACAACAAGAGAAGCCACCACAAAGAGAAACCTGCACATCACAACTAGAGGGTAGACCCCACTGCAACTAGAGAAAAGCCTTCACAGCAATGAAGACCTAGCACAGCCAAAAATAATATTTAAAAAATGGCATAAAGTAAAAATATGGGGGTGGGATTTTTTGGATGAATCATTAGCTAATCCAAAAGTATGGGGAACGTGTACAACATTAGTAGACAGTTTGATTGCTTGAGACCAGATTCTGGAAGGCCTTGGATGACAAGCTAAAAGATTTATACAATACAGGTGGTGGTCATTGAAGATCTATGGTGGATATTAGAGCAAAAGAACAACATGAGCAAAGTTTATGGGGAAAGTCTAATTTTACCTAATTATAATTAATGCAGGAATTAGAAAGAAAGAAACTGGTGATGTACAGACTTATTTGCAAGGATCTGATGCCAGGATCCTGAGAATTCTTAACCAAAGGTGGTAGTTTAGGTCTGGAAGGGATAAAGCAGAGAGAGGTTTTTGCAAAGTATTGATGAGACTCAGTGTCTTGTAGATATCTGTATTTCACAGAATAGAGAAGGCAAAGATAAGTTCTCTAGAAATCTACATGAGAGAACTACTAGACGTAGGTAATACAAATATAGGAACTAATGCAAGACCAGAATCTGTGTTTGATAGGCCAGTGTAATGTTTGACTGGAAATTTATGGCAAGTAGTTAATGCCAGTAATAATGGGCTGTTCCTCAGGAAAGGCACTGGGGCTGAGAAAGCAGAATTAAGAGTGAAGGAACTGGGGTATGATTTATCTGGTAGGAGTTGGAATGAGGAATGCTAAGATTTTAGAAGAGCAATTTGGAGGAGGTGAGAAGTAATGATATGAATGTCACAGAGGAAGATGTAATACTACCTGTAACAAATCAGACTCAGAGTGTGAAGAAATAAAGGTTAATGATGCTCTGGGCTGTAGTGGTGTCATAGAAAAAATCATGACTGAGATGGCGAGAATTTTGGGGTGGGGACATGCTATTTTTGGGTTAGGGAATCGTGAGAGTAATGATTTTTGTTTGTATATTTAATAAGATGCTTGAAGGAGAGTTAACATGCTGTTTCTAACAAGCTGCCAGAGATTTCTAAGAGTGGAATCAGATTGCAGACTTGGGATAGCTGAAATGAATGAGGAACTGACCAGTTGAATGAAAACAGAAGAGATAGAAACATAAATCTGAAGTTAGAAGTAAAACAAATAATGAAGGATCTCGTGGATTTTATCAGAGGATTATTGCTTATAACTGTAGGAGATGGAAGGCAATACAGCAACTCTGGAAAGGTGGTTTCAAAAAGAAGGTAGTAATGACATTAAAAATGTGGACGAATTAAGGGAGTTGAAAATTGTGAAGTCATTGGAATTAGGTTTGGGTGGTGGAGTTCAGTGTTTCATTGGAACATGTAAAGAAGGGAGGGGGCGGGTGTAGGATGCAGGCAGTGGGACCCGCCCATGCTTACACAGCATTCATTTCAATTGGTGAGGCTGCAGTTATGTTAACTGTGAGTCCTTTTCCTCTGGGGTTTGAAGTTTTACTCTAATCTTTCTCTATTAAATCTCTAAACTTTGTTCTTCCAGAGTCTTTACTCCTTTCATATAGCCAACTTCAGAATGTTCTAGATATAATAGTTCTAGAAGCCCACTTCTGTCTGTTCAAATTTGACTCTGAAACTATGAATTAGACCTGGATTAAAATCTGAATTCCTCTAAGTTACCTAGACTTTAAGGATTCCCATTCTGAAAGCAGTAATTTAAATGCCTTCTCCTACATCATTAGCAATACTTTCTTGGCTCGATCTGTCCTTTCAATATAATTTAAGTCTGAAATTTGACCCTGTTATTTATATTTTAGTTTTGAGGATGCAAGAAGATTGGGGGAGTTAGGAGACTGGTAGGTAAATAAGTGTCAGTCACTCAGTTGTGTCCAACTCTTTGCAACCCCATGGATTATAGCCTGCGAGGCTCCTCCTCTGTCCATGGGATTTCCCAGGTGAGAGTACTGGATTGGGTTGCCATTCCCTTCTCCAGCGGATCTTCCCAACCCAGGGATTGAACCCAGGTCTCCTGCATTGCAGGCAGATTCTTTACCATCTGAACGACTGCAGCTTATCTAGGAGACTGGTAGGTCCTCATGAAATACTAATAGCCTGGAGAGGTCTCTGACAACTGGAAGTGCAAAATCCTCAATTTATGAAAAAAGTTTTATTCCTAAAGCTCCTTTCTCCTTTGGTTGGGAGTGTACATTTGCTCTTTGACTCACAGCCAGAGCTGTAAACAATGGACAAGTTCTTGCAAAGGCCTCAAGTTGTAACATGTAACCTCATTGTCGAATCCAATCTCCATTTCTAATCTTAGTCTAAAAGAGATTAACTCAAAATGCTAATATGTACTGTCTTTCCACCCCTCCACAATTCTCGGTCCCTCTTCTGCCCACTGCATTTAGAGTTGCAGGCAGACGTTCTTTTGAAAACATGGTGGTGGGCTTAGTCATAGACCCTACGCTCCAGAGTGCAGGAGGGCATTGGAGGAACACTGAGGGCAGCACTGGAGCCTTTACCGGGGCCCTGAAGCCCTCAGGAAGGACTGTGAAGAATGGGGTGCTTGGAATTAACCAAGAGGGGGACCTAGCAACGTTGGGTCCGAGGGCAAGGATGCAAAGAGGAGATCAAGCTCTTCTAGTGACACGAGAGAGTAAAGAAGTGGAGCCCTAACCCTTTTTTGAGGCTTTTGCCCTTTATTTTAATTTTCATTTAATTCTTAGGACAACCCTGAGGAGTGGGTAGGTCTTCTGCCCATTTTGCAGATAAGCTAGTTGTGGCTCAGCAAATTAAGGAAGTTGTCAGTCTCACTGCATGCAAGTTGACACGGCTAGAATTTAAACCAATTCTGCTTGATTCAAATTCCTTCTGCCATACCACAGTGTGCAGAGGGACCGGAGGAGAAAGTGTTTAGATGCTATTCTGTGGTTGTATTTGAAAATCCAGGACCATGTGTTGTATTTCTTTGATTTCTCTTCCCCATTTGTTTCTTGTCTGTGATGTGTTCCTTTGGTAGACACACTCCTGCCCATCCCAGGAGACAGCTGGGGTCTGTTTACATCCAAAGCAGAAAGAGTTTCAACATCTCTAGATGAGCTGTCTGTGTCTCTTCACTACATTCTTTCTATCTGGAGGCAGGCAGAGCACAGCTGTGGCTATTAGGCCAAGAGTACAGCTGTAGTCAGCCGCCAGTTGACACCACAGCACATGGTGTCATGGTCCCGTTACTCGCGTGTGTCCTGCTCAAGCTGCTGCATGATTGACATTTGCCGGGACCACAGTTGTGGGAAGAATTCTATGTACTTTGTAGGAACAATGTCACTACGCTTCATACTCCATTTGCCTCGTGTTCTCATAAAATTACCCTACATCCAAGCTTGTTTGCAAAAAGCCAAACTACTGGTTGTCCTACCCGTGTACTGCTACTGCTGCTGCTGCTGCTAATTCACTTCAGTCGTGTCCGACTCTGTGTGACCCCATAGACGGCAGCCCACCAGGCTCCCCCGTCCCTGGCATTCTCCAGGCAAGAACGCTGGAGTGGGTTGCCATTTCCTTCTCCAATGCATGAAAGTGAAAAGTGAAAGTGAAGTCGCTCAGTCATGTCTGACTCTTCGAGACCCCATGGACTGCAGCCTACCAGGCTCCTCTGTCCATGAGATTTTCCAGGCACGAGTATTGGAGTGGGGTGCCATTGCCTTCTCCAACCCATGTACTGCTGCTGCTGCTAAGTTGCTTCAGTCGTGTCCAACTCTGTGCGACCCCACAGACGGCAGCCCACCAGGCTCCCCTGTCCTTGGGATTCTCCAGGCAAGAACACTGGAGTGGGTTGCCATTTCCTTCTCCAATGCATGAAAGTGAAAAGTGAAAGTGAAGTCGCTCAGTCGTGTCCAACCCTCAGTGACCCCATGGACTTCAGCCTACAAGGCTCCTCCGTCCATGGGATTTTCCAGGCAAAAGTACTGGCGTGGGGTGCCATTACCTTCTCTGAACCCATGTACTACTCTTGAGGAATTCTGGTGATCAATTGACTTTGTAGGTTGTTATTGCCTATGAGATCTTTGACCAAAACTATGTTTCATCCTGATTTTAATGTGGCTAAGTTAAATACTGGGGCTTCCCTGGTGGCTCAGATGGTAAAGAATCTGCCTGCAATGCAGGAGACCTGGTTTCAATCCCTGGGTCAGGAAGATCCTCTGGAGAAGGAAATGGCAACCTGCTCCAGTATTCTTGCCTGGACAATACCATGGACAGAGGAGCCTGGTGGGCTACAGTCTATGAGATTGAAAAGAGTTGGACATGACTAAGCGACTAACACTTTCACTTTCAAGTGAAATATGATGTATATTTTGTTCAACAAAAAAGGGACCCAAAGGATAATACATCATTAATGCAGTTGGTGGTGATGGCTGGTCGATTATTAACCTTGAGAAAAACAAACTCACAACAACCAAGAATAGAAAATGTAAATTGTTCTTACTCAAGTGTCTTTATTAGGCCTCTTCTTCTTCTTTTTTTAGAGCTTAAAATGATGAAATGAAACTAACAGAAAGTATTTCCTTTTTTTCTATTTTTCAGAAAAAACCACTGTCTGCAATAATAAAGGAAGTCTGTGATGGGTAAGTGTTACTCAGGATTTATCCAGGGAGCTCCAGGCACCATATTGAAAGGCAAATAAAATATTCTTGTGCAATTGTTAAATATTACTCATTAAGTCACTATTTGACTTGCCTCAAGACACCAAGAATTACTGTGTAATATTTCCTTGTCTTTTCTACCAAAACATTCTCTCTGTTTCTCAAAGAGTGGGAAGTGTAGAAGTCCTGATATGTGGACATTGGGATTGATCTTATTTACTTTGAAAAGATGTGGTTCATTCATCCTATTCAGCAGGAAGCAGTCTAAGTTCCCGAAGTTAAGTGCACACTTCATCTGATATAAAATGAGAAGACCACTCAGGTCCCCACAGAAGATAAAATAATTTAAAAGACAGATCAGTGGGTGGAACTTCACAAAGATAGTGAGCTTTCCTACTTCTCTTGGGCTGCTCTAACAATCCATGCATATGGAAGTTGCCTGAGGTTTTTTGAATTTTTAAGGCAGAACTATGAATAGAATTTTACCTGGAGTTTGTTTAAGACCTGCGATCCTTAAATGGACAGAGGAGACTGGCGAGTTAGTCTGTGGGATCACAGAAGAGTGGGACATGACTTAGTGACTAAACAACAACAATTCTTAACTGAAATGTTCCAGTCTACAGCAGGCATACTGATTGGGGATGGTAGACTACAGAGACAACTGAAATGTAACAATTATCAAAAATTTAAATAGCATTCATTTCCTTTGTTTTCCTCTTTCTGCTCCACTTACTCCTTCATCATAGGGAAGAATGGAACTTTATATTTAATGAGCCCTCCCTCAAAGCTGTGAAGATAAAATACTTAAAGGGTGAACAATAGGCTTGGAATAAGATCTTGGTCTCAGGGTCATGATAAGGGAGCTAAAGTCATTTTGTTTTAGGAACTGCCCTGTGCATATCTTGGGTACTGGCCCAGTTCCAATCACAGGGTGCTAAGTTCATCTAAGTCTATCATATGAACATGAAAATGATTCTTTTTTGTTTTTTTAATCAGCTTTTGCTTGCATTTTTCAGATGGTCCCTTGCAAACCATGAATACTTTGCACTGCAGCATGCTGATAGTTCAAACTTCTATATCACAGAAAAGGTAGGTCATCCACGTTATTTAATCTGGAACACTTATATTTAAAGGAAATTAAAACATAGCTGATGTTTTCTCTGCTCAAGACTAAACATGCTGGTCTAAATTTTACATCTCTCACGAAAACAGAGTCTGCAAAGCAACCAACCGCTACTTTAGTATTAACAAGGGGATATTTAGCCCATTCAAGAGTAAAGACCAAATATGTTTCTGTGTTCTGTTTTAGCAACAGCATTTGCCTTCTAACAGTGAATTTACTAATGATCTCTCTTCCTTATTGCTTGGTTTAAGTATTTATTTGATACTTAATGACTTAGTCAAGCTTTCCTTTCTCAGACTTTTTTTTGTTCCTCAGAATAACCTCTAAGCCCTGCTTAAAGTTATTGAAACAATGACAAAAACCATTTTGAAGGTGGCATTGTGTAGGCATTGAGTGTTCTGTGGTTCTTGGGAACTCTGCTTTTTCGTGGGTGATTTTAACTGGGAAAATTGAAAGTGAGAGAAGGATTGTGAATACTATAGTGGCTGTAGCAGAAAGTACAATTAATATCCTAGAGATTTCTGTGTAGAAGGGAAAAGTAACATTTATTGAGCACCTGCTGTGTGCCAGAAACTGGGCCCGCCTCCTTACATCTGTTTGTTGATTTCGTCCACAAGACTAACCTGTGGTGGAAACCGCATTGGCTTTGGTTAACAGATAAGAAACTGAATCGGAGCAGTCAGGTGGCTTAGCGAAAATCTCAGGAGTGATAAACCGTAGACCAAGAAGCCAATTCAGATCTTTGTGCTTTTATCACTTTTCCTTTGGGGAATTCATGGAGAAGTTTAGTATTCAGCTCAGTTTTATGGAGAGCTCACTGATACGCGTAGGAGCCAAAATTGTCCTCATGGAGCTGATGGCCTTTCGGGTTGGTGGGGAGGAAGAGGATGGGTCTGTGAACAGTTTTCATCACAGGAAGCTGGCCAGCTCTGGGACAGGAGTGAATACAGAGTGCTCCAAGAAAAGGGAGAACTGGGTGGCCTATGGCTCCTGGCTTGCTTTGTCCCAATCCTTAGAGCGATCTTCAGCTTCCCTGTGAATGAAATGGTGGTGGAGGGTGGAGGCACTAATAAGGGTCTGTCCCACTGTGACTGCCCTCTCTACCCTCAGGAGGCAACAAGTGTTCAGTCCAGCCTGAAGGGAAGACAGCCAGAGGCCTGAAAATGCTTCTTAGAAATTGCTTATTCTTCCCAGATGGGTCCTGGAATTTTCATAGCTGATCATGTTTTCCTCTGCACACTGATGGCCAGAAAGCTAAGAGTTAACATGTAGCCTAGATTTCCTGGCCTGTATTGTCTTTATTACTTGTACTTGTTCCTTTGATTTATTCCATAAGCACTCAATTTTGTGTCTTTCTTTTCTTCTTGCTTCACTTTCTTAAGATTTTTAATTTATTTTATACTTATGTTGCAGGAAGGCAGACCCCTTCCAGGGCCTGAAACTGGGCTCTTGTCTAACACTCAGAAATGAATTGTCCGAGGAGACACAGGTGCTGACAAAGCAAGAGACTTTACTGGGAAAGGGCACCCGGGTGGAGAGCAGTAGGGTAAGGGAACCCAGGAGGACTGCTCTGCTGCGTGGCTCACAGTCTCGGGTTTTATGGTGATGGGATTAGATTCTGGGTGGTCTTTGGCCAATCATTCTAATTCAGAGTCCTTCCTGGTGGGCACACATCGCTCAGCCAAGGTGGATGCTAGTGAGAGGGATTCTGGGAAGTGGACGGACACGCGGTGTCTCCTTTCGACCTTTACCGAACTCTTCTGGTTGGTCGTGGCTTATTAGTTCCATATTCCTTATCAGGATCTCCTGTCATAAAACAGCTCATGCAAATGGTTACTATGGTGCCTGGCCAGGGTGGGCGGTTTCAATCAGTGTGCTTCCCCTAACACTTATATAATCTGCATGCTATTTATGAGATAAAGAGGATGTAAATAAATAAAAGTTAAATGCTAGCAGTTGAATGTATTGTTTTGATTCCTTTAAACAGAAGACTGTGTCACTTTACCTTGATCCACTTTTTAAAGGTAACTAAAATATTGTGACTTTGGGGGTATATTGGAAAAGACTGAATGGCTTTCTACTATTTAGGATACGATATGAAAAAATTTTTAAATTATTAAGTGATAAAAATATAGGACAACAGATATTATAATAGAGTTTTTCAACCACCACCAATTAGTGGGAAGTGAAATCAATTTAGTTGGTTGCTGTAACATTAAAAATTAGAATATAATAAGAGTAGGCCAGAGTACATCACCCATGTTGTTTCTGAAAAACTTGGGTCATACATACACACACACACACATATAATACAAGTATTTTGTGCTGGTTTTATACCTTAGGTTGTGGCCCAAAAGCCACTGAGTCACAACAGCTCTGCCTTTGATAAACCATGTTGGTTTGTGTCCCCTGATGACTGTCCTGTCTCTGTCTTCATTGTCAGGAGACCTCAATTTATTGGTGATTGCTAAGGATGGACTTCGCAGACCAGAGAACATAAACATCACAGGGAGCATCTTTTTTAAATGGAGATTTCTCAGATCCCAACCTCAGAGACTCAGAATGGGTGGGCCGTAGATATGGCCTAGGATTTTACACTGTAAGGGCCCTCTGGAATTCTGATGCCGATACTCAGGGACCATTAGGAAGAACACTGCTCTGGGACCACTTTTCTGAAGACTTGGGGCCCCAGTGTCCCAGGCACTGTGCACCATGAACAGAAGTCATATGCTAAGTTTCATTTAGGAGGGTGTTGAAGTACGGTCAGTTGTTAGAATAATTTAAAAATTCATATATTGTTTATACTTTTATTCTAACTAACATTAATATCTATTCAGAAAATTCAAACTACTCAAATCAAAAGGAAAATTATTTATTTCATTGGGCATGCTAGTTATTTTCTCTGAGGAGATCCTTAACATTGAATTTAAAGGGACTGCCGCCTAAATCTGTTATGTCTCCACTGCCCAATAGCAAGGATTCTTCCTTTACTAAAAGTTTAAGGAATGAGAAAGCTCGTTTTTTGTTTGTAAATAAAATGTCGTCACTCTTCCTCCTGCAGCTGTCTCTGGGCATAGCACATGCGTGTGACACAGAACTCGATGCACACAGGGCAGGAGATGGACCTTGAATCCTGGGTCCACAGGGGTCAATCTGAGCCACCTTCAGTCTGCGGTTAGGTCCATCTAGTTCTTTGCAAGTATTCCTAAAAATAGAGTCCATTTCCCATTTTGAAGTGATGTATTTAGCATCATCTTGGTTACTTACAGCCCAGTGAGTTGTTAGGCAATATTTGCGTTACCATGGTAACCAGTGACTAATTTTTGAAACTTGTGCATATTCTTAGTTACTGACTTTCCCTTGTATATGAAGTGGTTCCCCCTCCCACTGGCAGGGATAAAATATCACCTGTAATTTTAAAGAAGAAAAATTCTCCAGCTCTGGCAGGACAAGCTAACATATTCTGTAACTGACGGATGTTGACAGTCTTCTAAGATCCTCAGGAAGGCACCTCCCCTGCTTTTCTCATGTTATCCAAGCCCATTTTCTGAAATTGTCTTCATTTGCTTATTGGGCCATTAACTTTTGTTTTTCAGCACAAGGGAAAAAAATGTCATATTGTCGAGCAGCGTTCAGCAGAAGCATAGCATGCAAATGCTTAGAGAACATTAAGATTCAGCTATTTACAAGTTCAGATTCTGCCCCAGAAACTTTATATTTCAGAATGATGGCTCAGAGACAGAGAGAGAATACAAAATAAAAAGTGAATTGTGTATTTTTCAGCTTTATTGAGGTGTACTTGGACAAATAAAATTGTGAAATATTTAAGCATATGTCATGGTGGTTTGATATACATACACATTATGAAATGATGCTTATCTAGTTCATAACACAGGCATCACCTCTAATTATTTCTTTGATGAGAACATTTAAGTTCTAGTCTCTTGCCCTGTGCTGTGCTTAATCACTCAGTCATGTCCAACTCTTTGCGATCTCATGGACTGTAGCCTAGCAGGTTCCTCTGTCCATGGGGATTTTCCAGGCAAGAATACTGGAGTGGGTTGCCATGCCCTCCTCCAGGGATCTTCCTAACCCAGGGATTGAACCTGGATCTCCCACACTGAAGGCAGGCTCTTTACTGTCTGAGCCACCAGGAATACTGAGCCACCAATACATCCAAGAATACTGGAGTGGGCAACCTATCACTTCTCCAGGGGATCTTCCTGACCCAGGAATTGAATCGGGTTCTCCTGCATTGCTGGCGGATTCTTTACCAGCTGATCTACCAGGGAAGTCCTCTAATCTCTTAGCACATGTCTATATAATACAGTGTTATCAGCTAAGTCATCATATTTTACATTAGATCCTGAGACCTTAGTCATCTTATAATCTGAAGTTTTGTACCCTTTTACCAACCTCTTTCTATTTCTACCAAACCTTCAGCTCCTGACCACTTTTTCTACTCTCTGTTTCTCTGCCTCAATGAGTTTGACTTTTTCTTTTTTAAAAAAATTCCACAGATAAGGGATTCCATGCAGTATTTGTCTTTCTCTGTCTGACTTCTTTCCCTTAGCATGATGCCATGAAGGTACATCCATGTTGATACAAATGGCCAGATTGCCTTCTTTCTTATGGCTAAATAATATTCTGTTGTATATTTCTACCACATCTTCTTTATTCATTCATCCATTGACATCTCTTAGGTTGTTTCCGTATCCTGACTATTGTGAGTAGTGTTTCGATGGATGTGGGAATGCAAGTATCTCTTCAATATCACGTTTTCATTTCCTTTGGATGTATCCCCAGGAATGGGACTGTTGGATCCTGTTTTAATTCCGTTTTTTTTTTTTTTTTTTAATTTTTTGAGGAACCTTTATGTTTTCCCTAGTACCTATACCAATTTACATTCCCACCAACAGCTTATGGGGGTTCCCTTTTTTTCCACATCCTCACCAATACGTATCTCTTTCTATGTTTTGTTTTTGATAATAGCTATTCCAGCAGGTGTGAGGTGATTTTTCATTATGGTTTTAATTTGCATTTCCTTAATGATAAGTGATACTGATTAGTCATATACTTGTTGACTACTTGTCTTTTTTGGAAAAATGTCTATTCACTTTCTCTGCCCATTTTTTAAAATTGGAGTGTTTTTTGTTTTTGTTTTTGCTATGGAGTTGTGTGAACTTGTTATTTAATTTGGATATTAGCCCCTTATCGGATATATGATTTGCAAATACTTTTCTCTGTTTCATAGGTTGCCTTTTCATTTTGTCAGTGCTTTCCTTTGCTGTGAAGAAGCTTTTTAATTCAATGTAGGCCCATTTGTTTAAGTATTCTAGTAGAATTTGTCTTCTGAAAGGATAATTTTATAGAGAGAGAGGGCTAAAGTGGGTGGTCCATTATCTTCATGGCAGTCTGATGATGCTCGTATTATTATCTCCATTTTACCATGAGCAAAATGAGACAGAGAAAGATTATGCAACAGCTTGTTTAGGTCGTACAGATGGGCAGTGGTTGAGCCTCCAATCTACCTATGTCACCTCCTGGAAGGGCCCTAGTTTGTTTATGATGCCCCCCTTTTTTTGCTGACACTAGGCCATTGATCCTGATGATATTAGTAATCGCCTCAGGACAATAAATATAGGCTGTTACAACCTGTGAGCACTGGTTACCAGCTTTAGTCTGTGCGCATGTCAGACGCTCAGTCATGTCCAACTCTGCGACTCCATGGACAATAACCCACCAGGCTTCTTTGTCCATGGGCTTCTTCAGGCAAGAATACTGGAGTGGGTTGCCATTTCCTTCTCTAGGGGATCTTCCTGACCCAGGGATTGAACTCACATCTCCTGCATTGGCAGGTGGATTCTTCACCACTGAGCCACGCTATTATGACCTCCTTATTCCTTAAGAAGATGGCATGGAGGAAGTTATAACAGATAGTCTTCTACTCAGTAGAGATTAGCAAATACATTTTCATTTGCCTTTGGTCTGGATTATCTAAAATAGTATCATTGATTAATACTATATTTTTTAAGGAAATAGGAAAGTTGCCTTGTTATCCTTAACCCTAAGCATGCAGAGAGGTAGGTTCCCTGAAAGCACAGGGCGTGGTAGAAGGCACCTTTAGGAGATCATGTACTGGTGGACCCTTGAAGTTTTCTCACAGTTTCACAATGGTATTTGGTCCCCGTGTGCTAAGACCTACCTCAGAATGTGTGAAGTATAGTGATATACCTTGGCAGTATCTTATTTCCGGAAGTTCTTATTTTGTAAAAATAGAGATAACCATGCCTCATCAAGACTCCTCTTTGAAGCTGGCCCCAGGAACCTTTGGGAAGGAAGTGGTGTCTTTGAAGGGCACCCCTTTTTAGTGCCATTCCTACCTCCTAAATGCTCTGGGTTCTCAGACAGGCCTTGAGCTTCCCAGAATCCCTGGGCAGACAGGTATTGCGTTTCTCTGGTACTTGTGTGTCTGACTTGGGTCCGGAGACCACCTGATTATCGTGTGGAATTCAGTCCAATTATTGTGAACCATCAAGCTTTGGGCACTATAAATAGTTTAGTGAGATGAGTCCCTTTCATTCTGTGTATCCATGGATCTCAGGGTTTAGTGGGGGAGAAAACATTGAAGTGAGCATTGGTTTTGAGAAAGAAGAGGAAGGAATCAATTTATTATAGAAGAGAGGAGGGATCCAAAAAGGTCCTGGAGTGGGCTAACCATGTCCGATAAGAGATTCGAGAGGCTAATGGGAAAAGTACTCATTCAAAGACAAGACATCTGCTTGTGTGTTTTAAGCACTTTGGCAGGTGAGCTGGGGCGTTAGTTGGGGGATGATAACAACTGTCCGGAACATATGTTGGATCCTTGCTTTGTGGCAGGCACTAGGCTTAGCGCTTCACATGGGCTCTTTGTTGTACTTGAGTCTTCACAGGAAGCTTGTGAACCGGGTTTTATTGGTACCTGCTCCATTCTACAGAGGACACAACTGAGGCTCAGGGGACGTCAGTAAAGATCAGGGGTGGGCTCAGGTCTGACTGAAGAGCCCGTGTCCCACACTCTTGGGCCATGCTGTGGGACAGGCAGGAATCTCGGCAGTTCTCAACATGCTGTGCCGCAGATGGCAGTCACACCAGTTCTTGGTGCTGGAGAGGGAAATCCATCTTTCCATCCTCTCTTCTACCTCCCTAGCTTCCTCTACTGACAGTCCTCATTCTGCTACCTCTTGGTCCTCCAACAAGCATTTGATCCTGTTTATATCCATGACCCAATAACCCAATTGCATCGGCATTGCTGAAGAAAGTAATCTGCCTTAGAAATTCCCCAGAGATACACACATTACCAACAGAATTTCTTTTCCCATTGGGACAAGTTTGGTGAGCCCAAGGGAGCTGGTTCCATCCCTGTGTGGGCAGCTTGGCTTTGTACAGAGACCGTGGGTGGTGCTTCTCAGCTAGGTTGGTTGACACAGTGCATGAGTCCCTACTGGTCACTAAACAGATTGAGAACAGGGGTGTCATGTGACTGGCTTAAGAACATTGTTGTGTAAACAATTTAAAGCATTAGACATCTTTTGTAAACTTGGTTCATCTTTTAAAACTGTCTACAATATTGTGGAATTTAGGATATTATTGGGAAAGAATTGGGGAATTTTCTTCTATATAAGTATGATATGAAAAGTGTGAAATTGTTTTTAAATGATAAAATTATAGGTGATAGAGGTAATAGTAGGGTTTTCAGATCACTGGTCACCACTTGTTAGTGGGTGTTAAATCAATTTAGCAGGTTGAAGGAGCATTAAAATGGCTATAATAGGATAGAAAAGATCAGGGTGCATCACATGTGTTGTTTTGTGAAGCATTTGTTTCGTGTGCTTCATATGTAATATACGTGTAGTCTTATTTTTTATCCTGGGGTTAACAATGTTTGAAAGTCACTGAAAATATTTACGAGGTGGGGGGATTCACTCGGGAGAATACATACAAGTGCTGCATATTAAGTAGTTTAAGGAAGTTTCATGTTTGGAATGTATTCTTTGTTGAAGAGTGGAATACACACACACAAACACACACCCACACACCGACTACCATTGCCACCCAACAAAACACAAAGCAAACTGAGGCATGTCTTTTCCTGGGAAGCTGCCTCTCCAGTGGCTCCTGGGAGGCCATTTGTCCCTTCTCTATTGCCCCCAACAGCTAAGGGACTGGTTGATGCCTTACCCTAGCTGAGCCCTGCCCCCTTACATTCTCTCCTGGAAATCTGAACTTGAGAGGTGAGTTGGGCCATGGTGTTTGCTAGAACGGAAAGGACATATGGAGTCAAAACTACTGAGGTGTCAACGCGAATGCATCTTCCTACAAGGTGAACACCGGGCTGCAGAAAGGATTGAGACTTGAGATAGGTGGGGCTGAAGGCCTGTGAGGAAGCCAGAGGAGGGGGAGAGGCTTCCAATCCTATTTCCATTCTGTTCTCTGTTTTCTGTCTTCGCATCCCTGTGAGAAGATCTGCTGTGGCATTTTCAGTTCTGCCCCTGAAACCACTGTATGCAGGTCTCAGTTACTCTCGTTCAAAGAATTTTCACTGGGACAGGTGTTTTAATTTAAGCAAACCAGAGCCCAGGAATGTTGTAAATTTCCTAACCCAGCGACACATCTGTACGAGACATCCCCTTTTCTGCTACCTATGGTGAAAAATTCTGGATTTGTTCAATAGAAGCCACTGTGGCTGCCTCAGCAAGTTGTCCCTCAGCCAGGTGTGACCAGCATGGGTTGTGACCTGCTGATCTGGGGAAGCGCCTCCAGGACTGGCACTCAGCAGGCAGGGACGGGCAGAGAAAGATGTTCCTGCTTTTCAGCTTGCCCTGGCCTTTCAGCTCTTCTGAGGCTTCTGACTCCCAGTATTTCTCTCCTGCTGCCCCTTTGCCCCATCTCCTGCCTTTCTCACACTCTGCTGCCTGTCTCCCTTTGATCCTCACTCTACATTCACATGTGACTTGCTGCTGAATTCTTCCTTTTTTGATTTGTAACCGAACCTGACTTCTGGTATGGATGCTCCTTGCCCTGTTGGCTGCTTGTGTGCCTGTCACCAGTCTTTAGAAAGTACTGGACTCTTCTACACAAGCTGCTTGTCCTGGATCTACCAGCTCATAATCCAAGGCTGTCCAGGGAAAAGAGCCATGCATGCATGCATTTGAGAAAAGTAACTTGTACTGACCTCCTGTATGTGCCAGGCACTGTCCTAAGCTTGAGATTTTTTTTAGCATCTTAATTGAGATATAACTCATACACATAAAAACTACCATTTAAGTGTGCAGTGGTTTCTAGTATATATACAAAGTTGTACAGCACTTTATTTTTTAGATGGTAAAGCTGTGTTGTTTCTAGTCACGTCATTTTTAAGTTCCAATCTAGCAGCTCTCAATGTAAATATAGATCATGGCCTCAGATCTAGAGATGCAGATCCAATAGATCAAGTCTGGGGTTCAAATATTTTTAACAAGTCCAAGTGGTACCACCAGTGCCGCATTTGAACCTTACCCATTAGAAGTGTGAGCAGCCTCTGGACCTTTCTCTTTATTCCTGCATGCAATGTCTCGGCTGAAGAAAAATGCATGACCTAAAAGTTATCAGTTATGTTTTATTCAGGGGCTTTACTGAGGACAGGACACAGCTTCTCAGATAGCTTTTATCCAAAGAGATAAAGGAGGAACCAGGATATGTGGGAGTTTTTGCTGAAAAACAACAGCAAACATTTAGTCAAACATCAAAGATTCCTGCTACTCATAGAAAACCAGGCATCTCAAGTTAATGATTTTAGTGCTTTCTATGTTTGGGCAGATGCAGAGTCTGGACTCATTGCAATTATTCCTTAGATATGCATCTTAAGTATCTAGGGTCAGTATCCAGTTTTTTTCTCTATCCTAAATTGTCCTCAGGGCACGCCATGGAAACTGGCTACTGTGGCTGATGACTTTATTGGGGGCAACATTTGTTGTTTACCAGAATGGCAGGCAGTGTTTTTGGCTGCAGAAGAAAACCCATATTATGAATTCTTACCAGCCTGTAGTCCTGTGTGCTCCCTAATAATGGAGACAGTGTTCACTTGACTTTCACTGTTGCTGAGAGAGAATGAAGTCCAACCTCCTTCCTTAACCTGGCTGTCAAGGTGTGTCACAGTCTAGCCCCAGTCAACACATTCAATTTGCCTTCTTTTTCTTATTCTCTCTGCTTTAGCCAAATTGCCTTGATGTTCTCCAAATAAACTTTGCTCTGACTCCCCTGGTAGCTGTACTCACCTGCAGTTCAGTCCTGCCCAACCCCCCCCCCCCCCACTCCCTCCTATTCTGTTTCAGGTACTAGATTAGATGCTGGGTATGAAGAGATGAAATGGCAGACGCCTTGCTTCTGGGGGAGGTGAGTCTTAACAAGGAATACACATGGGAAATAATGCCATTAAAATAACTGCCATTTCAGGACAGTCAACCCTTCTGTCCCTACCAATTCTAAATGATCTGAGCTGGAAGAGACCTTGGGTGCTTGCCTGAAATAATCTTCTCCCCAGTGTTGGAGATCAGTGTCTTCATTCAGTCCTTAGCTCTAAATCCCTTCCCTTGGCTCTGTTGTTGTAGGAATGATTGTCTCTTTAGTTTATTATCTCTTAGATTCATTTGTTAGCTAAGCAGGATCTGCATCTCTTGACTGTTGCCTTAAAATGTGACTTAACTATTTGTGGGCTAATTTTTATCCCCCCTCCCACCAAGTTGCAAGTACTTTACAATCAAAACCTTCATTTTTTACCTCGGGGGGCCCTGTACAGTGTCTCATGTGGTTCCTCGAACATATTCTGTAGGTATTCGAAGATTGCTTGTGGATTTTATGTGATGCATTTTTTTGTGTGTAAGATAAAAGGTACAATTAGTTGCTTAATAAATTATGTATGATATTGGTTAATTCAATTACCAGAATATGCACATACACTTTCAGATTATTCACAGTGGAGGAATCCTAGAGTGAATAAATGAATCTTAATGCTCCTCTTAAGAGTCTTAAATCAGTGTGACAAAGTTGGCTTTCAGTACTCCACCACTGATTAATTTTCTTTCCCAAAATAAGTATATACGTACATACATACACACACATAATATTTATACTGTGCTGGATGTCGACTAAAATTTTTAAAGATTCGTGAGATTTCACAAGATGATACTTAAATCCAGTCTATGGATTTCAGTACTCTTTCTTTAGAATCAGTGACCTGTTTTTGAGAACTCACAGCAATAGCTATGGGAAGGGAAAAATAAGAGACCCTCTGGTAACTCATGTTATGCAAATAATTCATCATTAGGCAGATGATCAAACAGTAATACAGTTTCAAAGTCAGTATGATCATGTATTTTTGTTGTAGCAGGCAACAACCTCTAAGAACCAAATTGTAGTTGGGACAGAAAATTTACCCCAAATTTTGTGATTTATTTTGTTGTTCAATTCTGAGAAACTGAGTTTTACTTTATTTCACCCTGGGGGATCCATTAATACTCTTGTGGCTCACCCATCTTTGGTTCTTTATCAGGGAGTTGACTCTGTTTGAAACAGTGATCACAGAAGAGCAGAGAGAATTCTAGGCTTAAATACATGCTTTAGAGTTTCCATGAAGGAAAACAGGGGCAATAACTTTGAAACCTTGTCAGCAGTTTCTGCCCACCCCACACACTCTTTTTCATTAAATGGAGGTGAGACAGGATAGTCACAGTCCACTGTGGTGCCACATTTTCCAATAACTAAGGAACAAGTGAATGCAGCTGTTTGTAGTTGGAATTATATGTTCATATGGTGAAAACAGGGCTTCCTTGGTGGCTCAGTGGTAAAGAATTGGCCTGCAATGCAAGAGACACAGGAGACGCAGTTTCGATCCTTAGGTCAGGAAAATCCCCTGGAGAAGGAAAAGGCAATCCACTCCGGTATTCTTTTCAGGAAAATCCCGTGGACAGAGGAGCCTGGTGGGCTATAACCCATGGGGTCACAAAGTCGGACATGACTGGAGTGACTAAGCCCACAGCACACATGGTGAAAGCAAGTCACTAAGAACAGAAGCTGTAGTGAGAGTCTTGGCCAATAGGAAAAGCACTTTGGAATTTATCCTATTGTGTTTGCTGTGTCTTAGACCTTTCAGTTTGGGTAACAAAACTGCCATAGACTGACTGTCTTAAAAACAACAGTTTTAGAAGTTGGAAGTTCAAGATGAAGGCGCTGGTAGATTCAGCATCTGGTGAGGGACTGCTCCCTGGTCTATAGGTGGCCATCTTGTCACTGTGCCCTCCTAAGACAGAATGGGAGAGACAGCTTTCATCAGGGCGCTAATCCCATTCACAAGGGTTCTGCTCCTATGACCTAGTGAAGTGAAGTCGCTCAGTCGTGTCCGACTCTTTGCGACCCCATGGACTGTAGCACACCAGGCTCCTCTGTCCATGGGATTCTCCAGGCAAGAATACTGGAGTGGGTTGCCATTTCCTTCTCCAGGGGAATCTTCCCGACACAGGGATCGAACCCTGGTCTCCCGCATTGCAGGCAGACTCTTTAACCTCTGAGCCACCAGGGAAGCTCACCTCCCAAAGGTCACACCTCCTAATACTATCACATTGAGCATTAGGGTTTAACAAATGACTTTTGGGGTGACACAGTCTGTAGCACATGCCACATGTGAACCCATAAAATTTTATTATCATCCCTTAGACCTTACATTTTGAGTTTCTCCAAGTCAGGAACCAAAAGATTATTAATATTTACTTTAAGGACATACTGGATTTTTCCCAGTTCAGTTGTCAAAGACAAAAGGGCAGGATGATAGCCACGTGATACTTGGGTATTTGGTTCCTGGCGTGTTGTTGGGATAGAATGATAGGTACTACTCTTGGGTTCCCTCAGACCTTTCTCACTCAATTCATCAAGCCCAACTTGTGAAAATGGAAATATGCACACACATTGGTATGTATGCATACAGGCATCAGACAGTTCCAAATTTCCCCAGGAGCTATCCAGCCCTGGCATTAGGCTTCAGCCAGCCAGTCACCCTCCCTCTCCTGGTACCTTTGCTCTTAGTGACTCAAAGTAAACTGGCATTAGACTTTCTGAAGTCTCTGAAAACATTTGTGGGGTATTTTTTTAAAGTTTTCTAATTAAGAGTTTAGGAATTGGGCAGGAGCTATCATTTTAAATCATTTGGTGCTTTTCCTCCAGAGAAGACTTGGAAGAGTATATACTTATTTCAGTATGAAGAAAAAAAAAAAAAACAGTCTCAGTTGAGTCATATAAATGAGAGGGAGCGAGAGAGGGAGGGTACCGACTGCCACCAGCATTACTCAGATGTCAGTGGGTTTTATGACATGTTATTTAATGTTTACCAGTGACTGTTGGATAGAGGCTATAACAAGATGATTACACAGGCAGCTAACTTTTTTGCTTAGGCTCCCTAGCTTGTGTTTGGTAAGATACGGCTGCTTCTAGAATTGCAGGCAAAAATAAATGCCAGAGGTCATGATAATTCCATGTTCTCCAGTTCAGCTATTAAACCAGTGAATAGATTGACTCAAGTACTGAAGCATTTAACTGTAATGTTCAGATACAGAACGAGTGACACATGGGTTTCCCGCAAAGGCAGGCACTTATTTACCAAAAATGACCCAGAATACCCTTTTAAACAAAACAAAAGACAGTAAAAAGCAAAAACCTGTATCAGTAGAGGAGATTCTGAGAACGGCTCTGTGACATTGTATTTCAAAGCCAGAAACCTAATTGCAAATTTCCTGACCACAATCCCATTCATGTTTTTTTGCTCTAAGAATGAGGTTTAGTTCTTTTTTTTTTTTAATTTCATTTTATTTTTAAACTTTACATAATTGTATTAGTTTTGCCAAATATCAAAATGAATCCGCCACAGGTATACATGTGTTCCCCATCCTGAACCCTCCTCCCTCCCCATACCATCCCTCTGGGTCGTCCCAGTGCACTAGCCCCAAGCATCCAGTATCGTGCATCGAACCTGGACTGGCATCTCGTTTCATACATGCTATTTTACATGTTTCAATGCCATTCTCCCAAATCTTCCCACCCTCTCCCTCTCCCGTAGAGTCCATAAGACTGTTCTATACATCAGTGTCTCTTTTGCTGTCTCGTACACAGGGTTATTGTTACCATCTTTCTAAATCCCATATATATGCGTTATTATACTGTATTGTTGTTTTTCCTTCTGAGGTTTAGTTCTGAATAGCTACTGAACTATGTTTCTCAAAGTTATAAGATAACACAACATTCTGTGTGCCAAAGGTAACATAAAAAAGTCATGAAACAATTGTCATAATGTTGTTAATTTAATTATTTTTTTATTGTTTTCTGTTTTGTTTTATATTTTTAAAAATGTTTGCTAGGACCCGTCAGGATGACTTCACGACTATCACTGACTGTGACCTGTAGTGTGAAAAGCATTTCGTTACACTATTTGCTCTACAAGGTCACAGACAAAGTTAGATATCCTCACCTTTGCTATCGCAGTATCTAGAACAATGCTCAAAAATTTAATTAATGAAAGAATGAATGCCCACAGCAATAATGTGTCAGTGATTTAAAGGCAAACTTGAGGAGCAGGCATGACCGAAAGGAGGAAGAGAAATAAAACGAAGATAAAAAGTTTGGTAGAAAGATTGGGAAGAGGGCAGAGGAAAGAGATCTGGTTGCAACCCCAGAAAGGTGGTGTGTCTTCAGTGTTTTCTGGATACGGCCTTCTGTGACATTTGGGGTTTTAGGATGCCCACTTTCTACTGTAATCAGAGTTAAGTTGCAGTAATAACGATTGCAAGATCATTTCTTTTTTTTTTTTTTTTAATTTATTTCTAATACATGTGTTCCCCATCCTGAACCCTCCTCCCTCCTCCCTCCCCATACCATCCCTCTGGGTCGTCCCAGTGCACCAGCCCCAAGCATCCAGTATCGTGCATTGAACCTGGACTGGCATCTCGTTTCATACATGATATTTTACATGTTCAATGCCATTTCTTTTTTATCTCCATAGTTCCCATTCATTTTTGCATCAAAAATACCCCATGTTTAGTAACATAAAACGAAAACCTATTATCAGCAGAGATGATTAGTTATACTTACTGGGTCAGCCTTTTGGACATGGCAAAGCAAGAATAACCTGTCTGTGATGACGTCTAGAGTCCCATCCGGGAAGACACAAATACCGGGGCCAGAATCATCTGGAAGCATCTTCACTTGTATGTCTGGCTCCTGGGCTGGGATGACTCAAAGGCTGAGCTCCAGTGGGATTGTACACTGGAGTGCCTTCCTATGGTCCTTCCATGAGGCTTGGGTTTCCTCACAGCATGGTGGCAATATTCCTAGGAGCTCCCTGGAAGGGTACTTCCTGAGAACCAATATTCCAGGAGAATAGAGCAGATGTTTGACGCTTTATGACCTAGACTGGTAAGTTCTGTCGAAGCTTCTGCTGTAGTCTATTGCTGAAAATAGACCAAATTCAAGGGGAGAAGATATGGGCCCCTCCTCTCCATGGAAAGGATGGCAAACAACTTTGGGGCTTTTTAATTAAACCACCACATGCCACATCACTTTACCTTTCTCCTTCAGGGAAAAGCTGTTAGCGGAGTTACTATTTTCCAGAAGTTATCCAAAAATTAAACTCGATCTTTTACTTTTGCTTGATTTTAATGTTTTAAGCTAAGAGGAAGAAGACAAGATAGTTAAAATAAGAAGAATTGAAGAAAGTTTACATCATTAAAGCACAGAGCATCAGCGATGTGATTTTTCACGTTGACAAAGGGTATAGGTAGAGGAATAATTTATTGCTTCTTTTTCTTAAGGGTGGCAGGAGGAAGCTGGGTAAATTGAGCAAGTGTTCAGAGGAAATTAGAATTAGGCACTTGGATATTTATACCTCCTTTTGAGTATAATTTTTGGGGAAATGGGTTCACTTCCTTTACCATGTCTGAAGACTGTAGTTAAAAAATAAGAGTTTTGTTACCATCAGCGGCACCTGTAACCCAGTCACTACTCTGGAGGGTTCAGGATGGGGAACACATGTATACCTGTGGCGGATTCATTTTGATATTTGGCAAAACTAATACAATTATGTAAAGTTTAAAAATAAAATAAAATTAAAAAAAAAAAAGAATCTGCCTGCAATGACCGATAAAAATAAATAATGAGTTAACGCTCAAACATCAAAAAAAAAACAAAAAAAAAACAAAGACAGTCTTGTGCTTGGTACTGTGACTAAAGAGAAAGCTGAAAAATACTTGTTGTGTTAATTGCAGTCCTGTCGAGGTTCTGGGGTGGTGTCGGACAAGTTAACCTTGGTTATCAAGTACATTCTTCAACCCCTTCTCACTCTTACAGGGGAAAATTACAAAAAATAAAAAATAGCTTTAAAAGTGATTCATTGTGATCTTATTGAAGTTTTTCCATTTCATTTAGAGATGAATAGGAAGGGATGGTTCCTCCTCTATTCTTATTGTTTTGATGTATTTCTTCTCTTTTCTCATTCTTTCTCTGTCCCCAATATTTATTTTTAATTCTCCTGTGGCCCCTTTTCTTCCTACTGATTCCTTTCACTCTATCTTTCCTCATTACCATCTCCTTTTTTAGAATATTAACTATCTTTTTAAAAATTTCTCTTCCTAGTCTCTCTTCATCAACTTTTCTTTCTCTCCTTCTCTCTTGAAACTTTAGACTTGCAAGCACTGTAGTTAGGTTTAGAGTTTAGATATAAAAAATAGTAAGGTGCCACTTTACTAATTTAATGCAACTTACATAAAAATTTCCTTTTTTTGGTATCTGCTACTCCTAAACAAACAGATATGAAATCTTCAATTTCATTAAAAAATTTATGCACGCAGATAAACATGTTGGACACACATTCAAAGTAAAAAAGAAGAATAAAAATTGCTTAATTATCAGAATCCTAGTATTCAGAGAAAACCACTGACATTTTAATGTAAACACTTCAGATATATTTGAGTATGCATAATTTGCTTTGCAAACTGGGATCATAGCATATACATTCTTCTCATAACTTGCATTTTAACTTAATGTATAATATGCATCTTGACACATTAATACACTCTACCTACTCCACTATGTAATGACAATTAAATGGGATAATGCTGCTAAAACACTATGCCAGGCGCTTTGCCCGTGGTCATCCCTCAGTGAGTTATATTTCCTATGTATTTGTCAAACTTTCTTAATGGCTGAGAAGTATCCAACTCAGTTTTAAAATTAGTTCTTTTTGTTTGTATTTTAGGTTGTTTGCTTTTTTTTCTTTCTTCCCCTCTCTCTTTTTTAAGATGCTAAAATGTCCATTCCTTAAACTGAGTCTTTTAGTAATTCTTTAACTGCTGCTGCTTCTAAGTTGCTTCAGTTGTGTCCGACTCTGTGCGACCCCACAGACGGCAGCTCACCAGGCTCCCCCGTCTCTGGGATTCTCCAGGCAAGAACACTGGAGTGGGTTGCCATTTCCTTCTCCAGTGCATGAAAGTGAAAAGTGAAAGTGAAGTCGCTCAGTCGTGTCTGACTCCTAGCAACCCTATGGACTGCAGCCTACCAGGCTCCTCTGTCCATGGGATTTTCCAAGCAAGAGTACTGGAGTGGGGTGCCATTGCCTTCTCCGATTCTTTAACTATTTCCTTATAAACTATCAATAGAACTTGAATGAAGAATCAAACTGGATTATCCTGACTTATACAGCCACTGCTTATTGATGAACCCCTGTGTGTCAGGCATGTTCTTGTGTGATTTCATTCAGTCAGTAAAGGTTCGCAGGGTCTTGGGGAAGCTTGGAGTTTTAGGTCGCACAACTTTGAGTGTCATCTTTGGAGCTGAACTTGTGATCTTCTATATTATTGTGAAGAAGATTCCATTTCAGAGGATTTTAGAGATGGCTTAGCAATTGTAGATATATTTGAATTATCTGGCCTTTTAAACTGTTGCTTTGAACTATTTCAACATGAATAAAAAAGGTCAACATAAACTCTAATAATAGCCTCATTATTCTTAACTAAACCTCCCAGGATAAGTTGCCTTTAGGCAAATCTCAACATGAAACATTTTGTTGCCTTCATCCTTGTGCATATATTTACACTTATAAATGTGTCATTGACTGGAAAGATTGGACTGTTTTGTTTTAAATCAAGCATATACCCGCCTACTCAAGTAAAATCATCCCAGCAGATTTACTGCCGCAGAACCTGAGTGCCTGGTTCATGTACAATCAGGGATAGTTCAGGCTTCATGGCTTGGGTACACATCAGGTGTCCAGTAACAGGAGGAGACCTAATTTTATTCCTTTCAGTAAGTTTTGAGTGTCTTTTGCTTGACTTCTAGTGTTTATTATGAGGAATGAGAGTTGAGGTTAGTTATACAGATTTGACTACTCCATAGCCTTTGACTGTGTGGATTGCAACAAACTGTGGAAAATTCTTAAAGAGATGGAAATACCAGACCACCTTACCTGCCTCCTGAGAAACCTGTATGCAGGTCAAGAAGCAGCAGTTAGAACTGGACATGGAACAACGGACTGGTTCAAAATTGGGAAAGGAGTACATCAAGGCTATATAGTGTCACCCTACTTATTTAACTTATATGCAGAGTACATCATGCTAAATGCCAGACTGGATGAAGCCCAAGCTGGAATCAAGATTGCCAGCTTGATTCAATATCCTCAGAAATATCAATAACCTCAGATATGCATATGACACCACCCTTATGGCAGACAGCAAAGAGGAACTAAAGAGCCTCTTGAAAGTGAAAGGAGAGAGTGAAAAAGCTGGCTTAAAACTCAACATTAAGAAAACTAAGATCATGGCATCTGGTCCCATCATTTCATGCAAATGGATGGGGACACAATGTAAACAGTGACAGAGTTTATTTTCTTGGGCTCCAAAATCACTGCAGATGGTGACTGCAGCCATAAAATTAAAGGACGCTTGCTCCTTGGAAGAAAAGCTATGGCAAACGTAGACAGCATATTAGAAAGCAGAGGCATTACTTTGGTGACAAAGGTCTGTATAGTCAAAATTATGTTTTTTCCAGTAGTCATGTACAGATGTGAGAGCTGGACCATAAAGAATGCTGAGCACCAAAGAATTGATGCTTTCGAACTGTGGTGCTGGAGAAGACTCTTGAGAGTCCCTTGGACAGGAAGGAGATCAAACCAGTAAATCCTAAAGGAAATCAGTCCTGACTGTTCATTGGAAGAACTGATGCTGAAGCTGAAGCTCCAGTACATGGCCACCTGAAAGGAAGAATGGACTCAGTGGAAAAGACTTTGATGCTGGGAAAGATTGAAGGCAGTAAGAGAAGGGGACAGTAGAGGACGAGCTGCTTGGATGGCATCACCGACTCAATGGACGTGAGTTTGAGCAAGCTCTGGGAGATAGTGAAGGGTAGGGAAGCTGGTGTGCTGCTGTTCATGGGGTCATAAAGAGTCGGACATGACTGAACAACAGCAAAACAGTTTTGGCAAAAATATGCCCTATTATTCCCTAACCATCTTGAGAAACTCCTGAGACTTCAAGGTGATTTCTTAAAGGACATCATTTATAGCTATTACATAATACATAGCTGGGTATGGTAGGCAGAATTGTAAGTTAAGGTGGCTCCCGAGATTCCCATCCCCTACTGTTGCATGCCCTGTATAATTCCCTCTTCTTGAGTGTGGTCTGGACCTGGGAATATGATCGTTTTACTCCTGTGGTTACATCACAGTGTATGTCAGAGGATTTGCAGATGCAGTTAAGATCCTTAATCACTTGACTTTGGGGTTGACTTTGGATTCATCAAAAGGGAGACTGTCTTTGTGGACCTGACTTAATCAGACAGACCCTTTAAAAAGGGTGAAGCATTAAAGAGATGCTTCTCTGTTGGCTTGAGAAGGTGTAAATTGCCAGGTTGCAGAGAAGACTACAGGCTAAAGACCTGAGAGCCACCTCAGAGCTGAACGTGGTCCCTGGGCAACAGCTGGCGAGGAAATAGGGAGAAGCAGGATCTTCGTCAAACAACCAAGGAAAACAAATTAGGCAGCAACTGGAATAAACTTGGAAATGGTCTCTGAGTTCCAAATAAGGATGCAGCCAATTGACACCTTGGTTTTATCCCTGTGCAACCCTAAACAGAGGGCCCAGTTAAAATGAGCTATCCTCCTGACCCATAGAGATTGTGACATTACACATTTGTTTAAGCTTCTAAGGTTGTGGTAATTTGTCTTGCAACAATAGAAAACTAGCATACTGTATAGATGTATCCAGGTTTTCTCTATATTGAATAAGATAACAAAACACAGAAGCAAGTTGAATGTAGAAACTCGTTGTATTATTCTAACGACCATCCATAATGCCAGATATTGAATTTTCATGTTAATAAAAAAGCCTCATTATTCCTGCTGATAACTTTAATAAAATATACATTTACAAACCTAAGCACATAAAACATGATAATATTGATACAAAACCTCTTTGTCTGTTTTCGGTTCTGAGGGATTTCTTTTCCCTTTCTAGAACAAAAAGATTTCATTATTTGAAAATCATTGGCTTGACTAATAGGCACTTTTTAAAAAGACTGCATTTTGGTTGTTTTAAGAATGTAACTTTTGACAGGGAACAGAAAAGTGGGATTGTGTGAGGCTAATTTATAGTCAGCACATTGTTTTTAAATATATGTTTGTCTTTAATTGTTTCCTCATTACTAAGTAATGCATAGATGTAAGGAATCCAGGCACTACTTTTGAGTCAGATGAGTTTTACAGTAGTGATGGTTTTTTAAATAGTAATTTAAAACTTTAAAATCATGCAGTGTTTCAAACATAAGAAAGTACAGAAAATGACATAACTAATTCCCATATATTCAATCATCTAGGTGTTAATAGATGTTAACATTTTGCCTGTTGCTTCAAGTTTTGTTTAAAAAAGTGCAAGTCCTGCTGCAACTCTGCTTAATCTTTTTTCCTGTCTCTCCTCCTATTCCTCCCTCCCCAGAGGTAAATTCTAGCCAGAAATGGATGTATATTATTCTCATGAATTTTTATAAATTTTCTATGTCTGTTTGTATTTTTGAATAATATAAAGAATTGTTTTATGCTTTAAATTTTAAATTATTGGTATCATACTGAAGGTAACTTAATTTTTTCACTCAAAGTTATATTTTCAAGATAAATGATAGGTAATGTCCCATGGCATGAACAAAACAGTTGATTTTTTAAAACACAGTTGATCACCATTTTTCTGCTGACAAGCAATGAAGTTGTTTCCCCAATTTTTGTATTATAAATAGTACTGTCATAAATATCCTTGTTCATATATTTATGTGACCCCATTTGAACATTTCTCTAGAATAGAATGTAGGGAGCTGTTGGGTTGTATCTTTAACTTTACTAGGAGTTGCCAAACTGCTTTCCAAAGCATTTCTTTTAGCCTAGTCCCACCAGGCTTCCCTGGTGGCTCAGAGGTCAAAGCGTCTGCCTCCAATGCGGGAGACCCGAGTTCAGTCCCTGGGTTGGGAAGATCCCCTGGAGAAGGAAATGGTAACCCACTCCAGTATTCTTACCTGGAGAATCCCATGGATGGAGAAGCCTGGTAGGCTACAGTCCACGGGCTCACAAAGAGTCAGACACGACTGAGTGACTTCACACACACACAGTCCTACTCACAAAATAGAGTCCTCTTCCCTTCTTTTTACCCAGTACTTGTCATAGTACGGCTTTGTTCTTCAGCCACTCAGTCATGTTCGACTCTGTGACGCCATGGACTGCCAGGCCTCCCTGTCCCTCATCATCTCCCAGAGTCTGCTCACTCATGTCCGTTGAGTTGGTGATGCCATCCAGCCATCTCTTCCTCTGTCATCCCATAGTCCTACTGATGCTAACTGGATGGAGGGTGAAGGCGTGTGGATTTCATTTGTATGAAGTCCTATGAAACCCTAGTCCACTAGTCCATAACTGCTTAATTTTCTATGCTGTCTGTTGTTAAAGAGATGTTAGTAAGACCGGTTTAGTATGATTGTGCTTCCCAGTGGCACTAGTGGCAAAGAACCCACCTGCCCATTCAGGAGATGTAAGAGATGCGGGTTTGATCCCTGGGTCAGGAAGATCCCCCAGAGGAGGAAATGGTAACCCATGCCAGTATTCTGGCCTGGAAAATTCCATGGACAGAGAAGACTGGCAGGCTACAATCCATGGAGTCACAGACAGTCGGACATGACTAAGTGTCTGAGTACAGTATGATCAAACTAATCACTTTTCCTTTTATTGCTTGGGCTTATTACGTTTTGTCTGAAAGTACTTCCTCTAGTCATATATTATAAAGGTATTCTCTTTTATTTTCTTTCAAAAGTTAGAAAGTTTTGATACTCATTTTGATTAAAGTGGATTTAACTTATGGATTAATTTTGGAAGAAATTTGCTTTTATTAGCATACTGTCTATCTCCTCCATGTGAACAATATATTTTCCCATTTATTAGAATGTTTTTTAACCTGTTTCAACAAACTCTTATAATTTCTTCCTCAAAGTTCTTATATATATTTATATGACTCACAATTTTATGTCTATCATAAATTGTATCCGTTTTTAAGAACTTCTACTCTTTATAACTATTTATGTATAATTCATTGAGTGTTTCCTGTATAGAAAGTTTTCTACTGAGCTTAATTTCTGCAAATACACTAGATATATTTATCAGTGTATTTCCTGTTTTTTATTATTAGCAAAATTAAGTATCAGAGAGATTAACTTGAGGATTGTATATGACTAATTGTACAACCTGGATTTTAACTCAGTTTTATCTAATTCTTTACCTTTTGCTAAAAGCCTTTCCTTTTAAATCAGCTAATGTTTCTCTGATGTATGTCACCTTGTTTCGCAGTATCTTTTTATAGTAAAAACAAAAATCTCATTGTAGAGTCTCTATGTGAAAAAAGCATTTATTCCACCAAGTAGAAGTTCCTTCATGTCAATTAGCTGATTCATCTGGATAGACACATTTATGGAAGAGAAGACGTGTATAAAAGAAATGTTTCTCTGGCAGTTATCTTTAAATCAACTCTTAAGGAAAACACCTGTTCTAATTGCCAGTGTGTTTTTTCTCTTGCTCACTACTTTACTTGTGCTAAGAGGGTTAGTCCTCCCAGCAAGACAAACAGCTTCTAGAGATAAGGCCCAGAGGTCCAACTGCAGGGCAGGTGCTCCAGTGAAAAATGAGGATGTAGATGAACTTTCTAATACATTGTAAGTTTTTTTTTAATTGAGATATAATTGACATAACTTTATATGGTGGCTCAGATGGTTAAGAATCTCCCTGCAATGTGGGAGACCTGGGTCTGATGCCTGGGTTGGGAAGATCCCCTGGAGAAGGGAATAGCTACCCACTCCAGTATACTTGCCTGGATATTTCCATGGACAGAAGAGCCTGGCAGGCTACAGTTCATGGGGTCGCAAAGAATTGGACACGCCTGAACGACTTTTCACTTTCATGCATTGGAGAAGGAAATGGCAACCCACTCCAGTGTTCTTGCCTGGAGAATCCCAGGGACAGAGGAGCCTCATGGGCTGCTGTCCCTGGGGTTGCACAGAGTCGGACACAACTGAAGCGACTTAGCAGCAGCAGCAGCAGAATGACTTTCACTCACTCCCCATTAATTTCAGGTGTACAGCATAAGGATTCGATATTTGTATATACTGTAAATTGATAACCACAATAAGTCTAAGTGAATGCTAAGTGAAATAAGTCAAAGATAAATACTGCATGTTTCACTTATATGTGAAATCTTAAGAAAAAAGGAAACAAAGCCTAAGTCCCTAGTTACAGAGAACAGATTAGACTGGCAGTTGTCAGAGGTGGGGAGTTAACGTCCCTTATCTAAATAATTACAAATATTTTTTTCCTAGCAATTTTCAAATAGTATTGTTGTTGTTCAGTCGCTAAGTCATGTCCAACCCTTTGTGACCCCATGGACTGTAGCACGCCAGGTTTCCCTGTTGTTCACTATCTCCCGGAGTTTGCTCAAATTCATGTCCACTGAGTCATATAGTATACAATACAGTATTATGGACTATAGTCACCATGCCATAACGACACGTCCATGACTTACTTATCTTATAACTGGAAATATATCACTTTGACTCCCTTCACCCATTTTGCCCACCCTGTAACTCGCCCCCTCTGACAATTGCCAGTCTAATCTGTTCTCTGTATCTATGAACTTAGGTTTTTTGTTTTTTTTTAAGATGCCACATGTAAGTGAAACATACAGTATTTATCTTTGACTTATTTCACTTAGAAAAATGATGCAGTAAACATGGAGGTACATATATCTTTTCAAGTCAAGTGGTTTCATTTTCCTCTGGTAAATACCCAGAAGTGGGATTGTGGCGTCATATGCTAGTTCTACTTTTACTTTTTGAGGAACCTTCATACTATTTCCTATAGTGATTGCACCAATCTACATTCCCACCAACAGTGCAGTAGAGTTCCCTATTCTGCACATTTTTGCAATCACTCTTAATTTTTTTATCTTTTTATGATCATCAATGGAAACAGGCGTGATGCATTATCTCATTGTGGTTTTAGTTTGGATTGCCCTCAGAGATGTTGAGCATCTTTTCATGTACCTCTTCTCCATTTTTCTTTTAAGGAAATCTCTACTCAGGACTTATGCCCATTATTTTTCCATTGGATTGTTTGGTTTTTTCCTGTTGACTTGCATGAGTTCTTCATATATTTTAGATATTTACCCCTTATCAGATACATGATTTGTAAATTATTTGTACATCAGTTTTTGTCATTCAATATGTCGCTTTTCCATCTTGTTGGTGATTTCCTTTGCTGTTCAGAAGCTTTTTAAAGTAGTCCCACTTGTTTATTGTTTTATATTTGTTGCCTTTGCTTTTAGTGTCAAATCTAAACAGTCCCAGAAAGACCCATGTTAAAAAGCTTACTGCCTATGTTTTCTTCTGGAAGTTTTATGGTAATACTTTCAAAGTTTTGATTGTTTAATTTCCTTCTCTTTCATTTGTCATCCATACTAACTCATCTAGAGAGATCTACCTAAAATCTAGTTTTTATTCTAGTGCAAGAAGGAAGAGAGAGGCTAGAAGGGAGAAACCTATAGTGGGACTGTCAAGCTCAAATCCATTCTTTCTCTAATATGTTCTGTTGGGTACTTTCACTTCCAACACCGAGGCCAGATCCTGCTTTTCTAAGGCTTCTATCTGGTCTCTTCTCATAACTGGGCAATTCCTCTTAGGATTGTAACAGTTTAGTTTCTAGGAGTGGTTCTGGATGGTCTTGTGAGTCCCAGAGCTCAGTTGTAGATGTCTGGGACTCTGTAACTCTACTTTTGTGCTAGGGCAGCCTGATGCTGTGGCTTCGGTGAACATCCATTCAGGACATTATGGGAACACAAGAATTGATAGTGGAACATGAACAATTATTATCTCTGTTCTTCCCTTTTTTTTTAAAAAAAAAAGATGATACAAGTATCTCATAGTAGGCATGAAATAAATAGCCGTAGATTGACTGCAGTTTGTAAAATAGGGCAAGGAAAGAAAGATGGGCTTAGATTTATTTGCATTGTGGGAGGAAGAAAGGGACAGTATCTCTATCTTTGAAGAGAAAAGTGGGCAGTTAGTTTTAGTTTACAGATATATTCTGACTATTGCTTCAGGCCCTATTATGATTAAAATAGCCACTGCATTCATTTAAAAAATATGTATTAAACACATTTTACATACCATGCACTGTTCTAGGCACTGATGATGAATAAAACTTAAAATACTATGAATAAAACTTAAAATACTATGAATAAAACTAAAATACAATCAGAGGATGCCTACTCCTCTGATGCATATGTTCTCATGGGCGTGGGTGGAGACAGGAGATTTTTTTTTAAATGACAAGGTATTTATTTTTCAGATTGAAGTAAAGACTCCAAACGAAATAAGTGAGGTAATGTGATAAAGATTTGTGAGCAGAGTGTGGTAGGCAGGCATGGCTATGGAGCTCAGTCTGCTAGGCTAGCCATGTAATTTAGGTTCAAGAATGGGTCAGAAATATGACTTGACTTGTTTTAAATTTCCAAATAAACAGATATAGAGGAAATAAGGCTGCAGGAGAGTGGACACAGTTTCCAGAACTGGGGGCCTATGACCCTTCTTCTCCAATTATGTGTGCCCCAAGAAACAAACTTATACTCCTCCTCTAAGGTACCGAGTTTGGGCTACTCAAGCTTAATGTCTGAGTTCTGGGTCTTTACACTGGGATTGTGCCAGCTCTGGGACAATCTGCATCTCTCTGCAAGGCCCCGGATGTCCATCTGTGGTCAAGATTGCTGTAAAGCATCAGGAAGTATCTTTCTGAAGGGGTGATATCCATGCCAAGCCTGAAGAATAACAAGGAGGCAGATCATAGCACTGCAGCAAAAGGCACAACCAGTACAAAAGCCTTGAAGCATGAAGAACTTGGTGTGATAAGTGACAGAAGGGAATAGGAGAGTGAGATGGGGCATTGGGGGAGTATCAGATAGGATGGTAGAGGTTGGCCACAGCCATGTCGGGAGTCTTTTAAACCATGATAGGAATTGGGATTTTCTTCTAAGTACACAGAATGCCATTGTTTTAACCCAGGGTCTATGAATTTGTATAGGAAGAAAGTTATAACTGTATGACAATAAAAAAGTCACATTATTTCAATGAGACTGTAGACAACAAGCCATGCTAGTTTAAATAATATCTGTGTTTGCGTTACAGGTAGAAATGATAGATATTTCCATTTATTGCTATTATTGCAATGATCTCAAAATGTCATTTATGATAATTGCATTAATTATAAATTATAGTAGTTATTAGCGCTTATAGTATATCTTGTTATTTTACACATTAATAAAGGTGCCAGTGAACTACAGCCTGTGGACAAAATCCAGGTTGCCACCTAGTTTTGTAAATGAAACTTATTGGATTACAGCCATGCCCATTCATTTATGTATCCCAGTTGCAACAGAAAATTTCTTCCCTTGCAATGCTTAAAATACTTAGTAACTGGCTCTTTTTTTTTTTTTTTTAAACTTTACATAATTGTATTAGTTTTGCCAAATATCAAAATGAATCCCCACAGGTATACATGTGTTCCCCCTCCTGAACCTTCCTCCCTCCTCCCTCCCCATACCATCCCTCTGGGTCGTCCCAGTGCACTAGCCCCAAGCATCCAGTATCGTGCATTGAACCTGGACTGGCATCTCGTTTCATACATGATATTTTACATGTTTCAATGCCATTCTCCCAAATCTTCCCACCCTCTCCCTCTCCCACAGAGTCCATAAGACTGTTCCATACATCAGTGTCTCTTTTGCTGTCTCATACACAGGGTTATTGTTACCATCTTTCTAAATTCCATATATATGTGTTATTATACTGTATTGGTGTTTTTCCTTCTGGCTTACTTCACTCTGTATAATAGACTCCAGTTTCATCCACCTCATTAGAACTGATTCAAATGTATTCTTTTTAATGGCTGAGTAATACTCCATTGTGTATATGTACCACAGCTTTCTTATCCATTCATCTGCTGATGGACATCTAGGTTGCTTCCATGTCCTGGCTATTATAAACAGTGCTGCGATGAACATTGGGGTACACGTGTCTCTTTCCCTTCTGGTTTCCTCAGTGTGTATGCCCAGCAGTGGGATTGCTGGATCATAAGGCAGTTCTATTTCCAGTTTTTTAAGGAATCTCCACACTGTTCTCCATAGTGGCTGTACTAGTTTGCATTCCCACCAACAGTGTAAGAGAGTTCCCTTTTCTCCACACCCTCTCCAGCATTTATTATTTGTAGACTTTTGGATCGCAGCCATTCTGACTGGTGTGAAATGGTACCTCATAGTGGTTTTGATTTGCATTTCTCTGATAATGAGTGATGTTGAGTATCTTTTCATGTGTTTGTTAGCCCTCTGTATGTCTTCTTTGGAGAAATGTCTATTTAGTTCTTTAGCCCATTTTTTGATTGGGTCGTTTATTTTTCTGGAGTTGAGCTGTAGGAGTTGCTTGTATGTTTTTGAGATTAGTTGTTTGTCAGTTGCTTCATTTGCTATTATTTTCTCCCATTCTGAAGGCTGTCTTTTCACCTTGCTAATAGTTTCCTTTGATGTGCAGAAGCTTTTAAGGTTAATTAGGTCCCATTTGTTTATTTTTGCTTTTATTTCCAATATTCTGGGAGGTGGGTCACAGAGGATCCTGCTGTGATGTATGTCAGAGAGTGTTTTGCCTATGTTCTCCTCTAGGAGTTTTATAGTTTCTGGTCTTACGTTGAGATCTTTAATCCATTTTGAGTTTATTTTTGTATATGGTGTTAGAAAGTGTTCTAGTTTCATTCTTTTACAAGTGGTTGACCGGATTTCCCAGCACCACTTGTTAAAGAGATTGTCTTTAATCCATTGTATATTCTTGCCTCCTTTGTCAAAGATAAGGTATCCATATGTGCGTGGATTTATCTCTGGGCTTTCTATTTTGTTCCATTGATCTATATTTCTGTCTTTGTGCCAGTACCATACTCTCTTGATAACTGTGGCTTTGTAGTAGAGCCTGAAGTCAGGTAGGTATATTCCTCCAGTTCCATTCTTCTTTTTCAAGATCGCTTTGGCTATTCGAGGTTTTTTGTATTTCGATACAAACTGTGAAATTATTTGTTCTAGCTCTGTGAAGAATACTGTTGGTAGCTTGATAGGGATTGCATTGAATCTATAAATTGCTTTGAGTAGTATACTCATTTTCACTATATTGATTCTTCCAATCCATGAACATGGTATATTTTTCCATCTATTATATAGTGTCCTCTTTGATTTCTTTCACCAGTGTTTTATAGTTTTATATATATAGGTCTTTAGTTTCTTTAGGTAGATATATTCCTAAGTATTTTATTCTTTCCGTTGCAATGGTGAATGGAATTGTTTCCTTAATTTCTCTTTCTGTTTTCTCATTATTAGTGTATAGGAATGCAAGGGATTTCTGTGTTGATTTTATATCCTGCAACTTTACTATAGTCATTGATTAGCTCTAGTAATTTTCTGATGGACTCTTTAGGGTTTTCTATGTAGAGGATCATGTCATCTGCAAATAGTGAGAGTTTTACTTCTTCTTTTCCAATTTGGATTCCTTTTATTTCTTTTTCTGCTCTGATTGCTGTGACCAAAACTTCCAAAACTATGTTGAATAGTAATGGTGAAAGTGGGCACCCTTGTCTTGTTCCTGACTTTAGAGGAAATGCTTTCAATTTTTCACCATTGAGGATAATGTTTGCTGTGGGTTTGTCATATATAGCTTTTATTATGTTGAGGTATGTTCCTTCTATTCCTGCTTTCTGGAGAGTTTTTATCATAAATGGGTGTTGAATTTTGTCAAAGGCTTTCTCTGCATCTATTGAGATAATCATATGGTTTTTATTTTTCAATTTGTTAATGTGGTGTATTACATTGATTGATTTGTGGATATTGAAGAATCCTTGCATCCCTGGGATAAAGCCCACTTGGTCATGGTGTATGATGTTTTTAATGTGTTGTTGGATTCTGATTGCTAGAATTTTGTTAAGGATTTTTGCATCTATGTTCATCAGTGATATTGGCCTGTAGTTTTCTTTTTTTGTGGCATCTCTGTCAGGTTTTGGTATTAGGGTGATGGTGGCCTCATAGAATGAGTTTGGAAGTTTACCTTCCTCTGCAATTTTCTGGAAGAGTTTGAGCAGGATAGGTGTTAGCTCTTCTCTAAATTTTTGGTAGAATTCAGCTATGAAGCCGTCTGGACCGGGGCTTTTGTTTGCTGGAAGATTTTTGATTACAGTTTCAATTTCCGTGCTTGTGATGGGTCTGTTAAGATTTTCTATTTCTTCCTGGTCCAGTTTTGGAAAGTTGTACTTTTCTAAGAATTTGTCCATTTCTTCCACGTTGTCCATTTTATTGGCATATAATTGTTGATAGTAGTCTCTTATGATCCTTTGTATTTCTGTGTTGTCTGTTGTGATCTCTCCATTTTCGTTTCTAATTTTATTGATTTGATTTTTCTCCCTTTGTTTGTTGATGAGTCTGGCTAATGGTTTGTCAATTTTATTTATCCTTTCAAAGAACCAGCTTTTGGTTTTGTTGATTTTTGCTATGGTCTCTTTTGTTTCTTTTGCATTTATTTCTGCTCTAATTTTTAAGATTTCTTTCCTTCTACTAACCCTGGGGTTCTTCATTTCTTCCTTTTCTAGTTGCTTTAGGTGTAGAGTTGTTATTTATTTGACTTTTTTCTTGTTTCTTGAGATGTGCCTGTATTGCTATGAACTTTCCCCTTAGGACTGCTTTTACCGTGTCCCACAGGTTTTGGATTGTTGTGTTTTCATTTTCATTCGTTTCTATGCAAATTTTGATTTCTTCCTTGATTTCTTCTGTGATTTGTTGGTTATTCAGCAGTGTGTTGTTCAGCCTCCATATGTTGGAATTTTTAATAGTTTTTCTCCTGTAGTTGAGATCTAATCTTACTGCATTGTCGTCAGAAAAGATGCTTGGAATGATTTCTATTTTTTTGAATTTACTAAGGCTACGTTTATGGCCCAGGATGTGATCTATCCTGGAGAAGGTTCCATGTGCGCTTGAGAAAAAGGTGAAATTCATTGTTTTGGGATGAAATGTCCTATAGATATCAATTAGGTCTAACTGGTCTATTGTATCGTTTAAAGTCTGTGTTTCCTTGTTAATTTTCTGTTTAGTTGATCTATCCATAGGTGTGAGTGGGGTATTAAAGTCTCCCACTATTATTGTGTTATTGTTAATGTCTCCTTTCATACTTGTTAGCGTTTGTCTTACATACTGCGGTGCTCCTGTGTTGGGTGCATATATATTTATAATTGTTATATCTTCTTCTTGGATTGATCCTTTGATCATTATGTAGTGACCTTCTTTGTCTCTTTTCACAGCCTTTGTTTTAAAGTCTATTTTATCTGATATGAGTATTGCTACTCCTGCTTTCTTTTGGTCCCTATTTGCATGGAAAATCTTTTTCCAGCCCTTCACTTTCAGTCTGTATGTGTCCCCTGTTTTGAGGTGGGTCTCTTGTAGACAACATATGTAGGGGTCTTGTTTTTGTATCCATTCAGCCAGTCTTTGTCTTTTGGTTGGGGCATTCAACCCATTTACATTTAAGGTAATTACTGATAAGTATGATCCCGCTGCCATTTACTTTATTGTTTTGGGTTCGAATTTATACACCATTTTTGTGTTTCCTGTCTAGAGAATATCCTTTAGTATTTGTTGGAGAGCTGGTTTGGTGGTCCAGAATTCTCTCAGTTTTTGCTTGTCTGAAAAGCTTTTGATTTCTCCTTCACACTTGAATGAGATCCTTGCTGGGTACGATAATCTGGGCTGTAGGTTATTTTCTTTCATCATTTTAAGTATGTCTTGCCATTCCCTCCTGGCTTGAAGAGTTTCTCTTCAAAGATCAGCTGTTATCCTTATGGGAATTCCCTTGTGTGTTATTTGTTGTTTTTCCCTTGCTGCTTTTAATATTTGTTCTTTGTTAATTTGATTAGTATGTGTCTTGGGGTGTTTTGCCTTGGGTTTATACTGTTTGGGACTCTCTGGGTTTCTTGGACTTGGGTGATTATTTCCTTCCCCATTTTAGGGAAGTTTTCAACTATTATCTCCTCAAGTATTTTCTCATGGTCTTTCTTTTTGTCTTCTTCTTCTGGAACCCCTATGATTCGAATGTTGTAGCGTTTAATATTGTCCTGGAGGTCTCTGAGATTGTCCTCATTTCTTTTAATTCGTTTTTCTTTTATCTTCTCTGATTCATTTATTTCTGCCATTCTATCTTCTAATTCACTAATCCTATCTTCTGCCTCTGTTATTCTACTATTTGTTGCCTCCAGAGTGTTTTTAATTTCATTTATTGCATTATTCATTATATATTGACTCTTTTTTATTTCTTCTAGGTCCTTGTTAAACCTTTCTTGCATCTTCTCAATCCTTGTCTCCAGGCTATTTATCTGTGATTCCATTTTAATTTCAAGATTTTGGATCAATTTCACTATCATTATTCGGAATTCTTTATCAGGTAGATTCCCTATCTCTTCCTCTTTTGTTTGGTTTGGTGGGCATTTATCCTGTTCCTTTATCTGCTGGGTATTCCTCTGTCTCTTCATCTTGTTTAAATTGCTGAGTTTAGGGTGTCCTTTCTGTATTCTGGCAGTTTGTGGAGTTCTCTTTATTGTGGTGTTTCCTCGCTGTGTGTGGGTTTGTACAGGTGGCTTGTCAAGGTTTCCTGGTTAGGGAAGCTTGTGTCGGTGTTCTGGTGAGTGGAGCTGTATTTCTTCTCTCTGGAGTGCAATGAAATGTCCAGTAATGAGTTATGAGATGTCTATGGTTTTGGGGTGACTTTGGGCAGCTTGTATCTTGAAGCTCAGGGCTGTGTTCCTTTGTTGCTGGAGAATTTGCTTGGTATGTCTTGCCCTGGAACTTGTTGGCCCTTGTGTGGTGCTTGGTTTCAGTGTCGGTATGGAGGCGTTTGATGAGCTCCTGTCAATTAATGTTCCTTGGAGTCAGGAGTTCCCTGGAGTCAGGGTTTGGACTTAAGCCTCCTGCTTCCAGTTATCGATCTTATTTTTACAGTAGTTTCAAAACTTCTCCTTCTATACAGCACCATTGATAAAACACCTACATTAAAGATGAAAAGTTTCTCTACTGTGAGGGTCACTCAGAGAGGTTCACAGCGTTACATGGAGAAGAGAAGAGGGAGGAGGGAGTTAGAGGTGACCCAAATGAGATGAGGTGGAATCAATAGTGGAGAGAGTGGGGTAGCCAGTAGTCACTTCCTTATGTGCACTCCACAACTGGACCACTCAGAGATGTTCACGGAGTTATACAGAGAAGAGAAGAAGGAGGAAGGAGACAGAGGTGGCCAGAAGGATAAAAGGGGGGAATGAAAAGGAGGGAGACAGATCCAGCCAGTAATCAGTTCCCTAAGTGTTCTCCACCGTCTGGAACACACAGAAATTCACAGAGTTGGGTAGAGTAGAGAGGGGTTAGGGAGGAGACACAGGCGACCTGGTGGAGAAAAAGGAGAGTCCAAAGGGAGAGAGAGCAGTCAAGCCAGTAATCTCGCTCCCTAGTGAAAAATGGGTCCTGAAGATTGGGTTCTTAAAGGTACAAAATTGGTAACAAATACATAGAAGCAAAAATTAAAAATCTAGAGTAGAGTTTGGAATTTCAAAAATACGATGTTAAAGAAAAGAAGGAAGAAAAGAAAGAGAGAAAAAACGGACAAAGAAAAACAAATAAGGTCACGAAAATTATAAAGAAAATACAGGTACAAAATCGATAACTAATACCAAAAAGCAAAAATTAAAAATCTAGATTAGAGTTTGGAATTTCAAAAATACAATGTTAAAAAAAAGGAAGAAGAAAAATAAAGAGAGAAAACAAACAAACAAACAAAAACAAACAATGTCGCAAAAATTATAAAGAAAATATAGATACAAAATTGATATCAAATACCAAAAAGCATATATTAAAAATCTAGAGTAGAGTTTGGAATTTCAGATATACAATGTTATATAAAAGAAGAAGAGAAAGAAACAGAGAAAAAAAAAAAGTCACAGAAATTTTAAAAAAGACTATAGGTACAAAATTGATAACATATACCAAAAAGCTAAAATTAAAAATCTAGAGTAGAGTTTGGAATTTCAAAAATACAATGTTAAAGAAAAGAAGAAAAAGAAAAAAAAAAAAAAACAAGGTCAAAAAATTATAAAATATATATATATGAAGTTTGCTGAAGAAGAAAAAAATAGGGTCTTTTTTTTTTTTGCAAAGTAATAGGTTATAAAAGTGAAAATTAAAGGAACAATAGAGGACTTAAATTTTTTTTTTTTAATTAAAAAAAAAAAAAGAAAGAATGATCGTAAAAATAGTAAAAATATATCTAGGACTTTCTCTGGTTTTGTTGTGAGTATTGTGGGTTCAGTTCATTTTTGGCTAGTTCCTTGGTCCGACTTATATTTCTCAAGATCTATAGGCCCCTTCCTATGTAGTCCATAGTAACCACAGGGTTTTAATCTCCGAGGCGTTTCCCTCTGTTATAACTTTTTCTGTTTGCTGGTCTCTTCAGTGTCTGGTTTCCACCCTGAAACAAAGGGGAGGGTGGAGGATACTTTTTTTTTTTTTTTTTTTTTAGGCTCACTTGTTCAGTCGCGCTGTGGGGAGGGAGGGAGGGATCCTGCAAACAAATAACACTGGCGTGCGCTCGAAGTGCCTCAGCCACACTGGGTCTGCCCCCGCTCACAGCACGTGTAGCCTCCCTGCCCACACTGCTCAGGCTCTAGGTTGCTCCACCGGTAACCATCCGAGGCCGGCCCTAGGCTGCATGTACCTCCCAGGTCCAAGCCGCTCAGGTTCAGGCACTCGGGTAGTCCTCAGAGGCGCAGACTCAGTTGGGCCTGCATTTTGTGCTCTTCCCAGGTCCGAGCAGCTCAGGTGATGAGGTGTTTGGCGAGCGCCAATGCTGCGACTTATCGCCTCCCCGCCACTGGGTTATCTGGGTGTAAAACCGGCGCACCTTCTCAGGCAGATGTTGACCGTCCAGACCCACAAGAAGTTTTAGTTAGCAAAGAAGCCTGCTTACAGTTTTATAGATAATGTCTCTCTGGGGCTACGATTGCCCCCTTCCGGTTCTGGCTGCCTGTCACCGGAGGGGGAAGGTCTGCAGCCGGCTATCTCTGTTCAGTCCTTTGTTCCGTGCGCGGGCCTGGCGGTGTCTTAGGTTGGGGCTGGCTTTTCACGTGGTAGATATCCCACAGTCTGGTTTGCTAGCCCAAATTATTTCGCTCAGATAGCGCTCAGGGTATTCAGGCCAGATTCTTACTCTAAGCGATGCAGCCCGTGCCGCGCCTCCCTGCCCAGCCCCTGCTTGACAATGGCGTGTGCAGGCGTCTGCGCTGCTTCTCCGCTGGGGGAGTTACCTTAGGGCTCGCAATCTGCGAGTTTTACTTGTTTATTTATTTTTTCTCCCTGTTAAGTTGCCCTCTGTGCTTCCAAAGCTCGGCACAGATTCGGCAGTGAGAAGGTTTCCTGGTGTTTGGAAACTTCTCTCTTTTTAAGACTCCCTTCCCGGGACGAAACTCCGTCCCTCCCTCTTTTGTCTCTTTTTTTGTCTTTTATATTTTTTCCTACCTCCATTCGAAGAATTGGGTTGCTTTTCTGGGTGCCTGATGTCCTCTGCTGGCATTCTGAAGTTGTTTTGTGGAATTTACCGACGTTTAAATGCTCTTTTGATGAATTTGTGGGGGAGAAAGTGTTCTCCCCGTCCTACTCCTCCGCCATCTTGGCTCCTCCCTCTTAGTAACTGGCTCTTGATGGAAAAAGTTTGCTGATAAAAAAGAGGGCAGGAGGAGAAAGGGACGACAGAGGATGAGATGGTTGGATGGCATCATCGACTCGATGTACATGGGTTTGGGTGGACTCTGGGAGTTGGTGATGGACAGGGAGGCCTGGCGTGCTGCGGTTCATGGGGTCACAAAGAGTTGGACATGACTGAGCGACTGAACTGAACTGATACTGAAAAAGTAGCATATGTATTACTATGATACAGTTCAAAAACTTGGATAACTATTGGTTTCTTTGCAAGCTTCTGTATTTTATTTTATGCATTTAAAAGTGTTATTTGTAGAAGTGATCTGTAGGTTTCACTAGACTTCCAAAACATCCATGAAAGGGGGCAAAAAGGAAAGAGATTCTTTAAATCTCTGCCTTACAGGATCTCAGGCAGGGGAAACTAATGGCCTGAACTGCATTTACTCTGCCTGAGCTTCTGTTCCCGCTTCTTGATCTGACAGATTTTTCGTATTTCCAGTACCCAGTACCCAAGCTGCCTCTTCTTTGTGAATGATGTATCGAGTCCTTACCCAGTGCCAGGCAGAGCCTTTATTAGCACTGTCTAATTTTATCCCATGACAACACCATACGGTCTAGGTGTGACGATCTTCCTTATAGCAGTGAGGTGGGCTCGGAGGAGCTGTCATGCCCATGTATTAATTGACCGGATGTTCACTGAGCACCTGCTATGTGCCAGGCTCTATGCCAAATGCCCAGGTGACAAAGCTGTCAGTAGTGATGCCGAGGTTTGGATCAGTCCCATCTGATACCAGTGTTAGGGTGGCTCACATCACAGCAGGTTGTGTTTGAGATGCCAGACACCACACTGTCTCTTTGAAACCAGCAGCAAGCTCAGTTACTCTTCCTTTTCTGGTGTTTCCATCCCATTTTATTCAGTAGCTCTCCTCTCCATCATAAAGGTTTGCGTCTCGTTCTCACTCCATAGTCTGTTGTCTGCATTGGCTTTGCCTAGAGTAGGCCATAGCGTCTGTATTTTCCTAGCTGTAGCAGCATTCCTGGGCTTCCCTGGTGGCTCAGTGGTAAAGAATCTGCCTGCCAGTGCAGGAAATGGGGGTTTGAACCCTGGGTCGGGAAGATCCCCTGGAGAAGGAAATGGCAACCCACTCCAGTATTCTTGCCTGGGAAATTGCATGGACAGAGGAGCCTAAGGCTACAGTCCATGGGGTCACAAAAGAGTCAGACATGACTTACGTGACCAAAGAAAAACAAGCAGCATCCTTAGTGATGCTTGTCAATGCCACTGGAATGGCCCTTTAAAATCTTTTCTTTTTTTACAAGCATAAGCTTCTTTCCTGTAAGTGCAGCTCTCTTCTCCAGCACTTTGTGGATTTCTGAGACCACTGAGATTTGCCCGTCACAATCCAGGTTTAAACATTTACACATGCCATCTGATTGGGGGTTATGTTAAAATTGATAGCAGGAGGGGCTGGCAATGAAATCTCTATCTCAAATAGATAGAAAAAAGGGACCATAGGGGAGGCCTGATCTATGTGGTTTACCCTAGCTTGTGCAAATCTTTCTGTCCAAAACCATGGAGATTGCTTTCTCCCCTAGAAACATAACCAATGTTCATTAGCTGGGGTGGGCAAATACTCACAATATCAGCCATTTTTAAAAATTTCTTTTCTTTTTTTTCATATGTTGTAAGTAAAAAGCATTGTTGCCCAGTTGTTACTGGATCTACCTGGACATCAGCATTTTATCAGTTTATACACACATAATATATTCCATCAATTTGGATTCATAGTGCAATACTATTATGCAACCTACATTTTTTATGTGCTAACTTAAAAATAATGCAGGAGGCTGCATATTAGAAAAGAGTTTTTTGGGGGTCTTAAGATTTGCAATTCAGAAGACACAGGTTTGGGGTAAACACAAAAGAATATTCCAAGGAAGAGAGTCAGGAGCTTTTAAAGACAAAAGCCACAAGGTTGTTAAAAGTTGCCTGGAGAGGACTTCCCTGGTGGCGCCGTGGATAAGACTCCATACCTGCCAATGAAGGGGACAGAGGTTTGATCCCTGGTTCAGGAGGAATCCACATACCACGGAGCAACTAAGCCGGTGTGTCACGACTACTGGAACGTGTTCGCTGTAGGGCCTGCAAGCCACAGCTACTGAAGCCCATGTGCCTAGATCCTGTGTTTCACAACAAGAGAATTCACTGCAATGAGAAGCCCGTGCATTGCAACTCCAGAGTAGCCCCTACTCTGCACAACTAGAGAACGATCCCACTCACAGCAGTGAGGACCCAGCGCAGCAAAAAAAAAAAAAATGCCTGGTGAGGATTGTCACTGACTCACCTGAATCAGAAAATATTTGTCCTTACAGAATCCCAGGTTGTTTTAGAATAGGGTTCCAAAAAGTAGATAGACCGTCACAAGTTATTTTAGGGGAAGGGTTGAGGGTGGATGAGGCCTGTGGACTTCTTTGTATAATAGTAATAATAATGGTGATGATAATAACAATGATAAAAGAGAACCACCTTTTGATGACCGGGCAGGATCATTCCAGTGCTCTCTGTTGGTGAAGTTTAACATTCTCCTAGATGGCAAAAGGGAAATGGTTGCAGGGCCCAGCTCCAATATGCAGTTGGGCCAAGAATGTTGGATTTCGGGTTAAGAGACAGTAAATGAATAACTAAAGTATCTGGGCTTGCTTTTAGTTGTTTTCTCTCTGTTATAAATGATGCCTCGGTGGACATCTTTCATAAAATGTTTGCCTTTCTGGTGTTTCCAAAGGAAAAAACTTCATAGAATTTGATTTTCATTTTTAAGGCTTTTGCTAAACATTATGAAATCACCCATGAAAAATGTGTCTTTGTTCATTGTCCTGCAAGTCATGTGTAGGAAGAAAGGCACAGATTTTTGTCACAGAGCTTATTACTAGTTTTTCAGTTCTTGGGTCTCTCTGTTGGATTGTTAACTTGGAGACAGGAGATGCTCCCAGCCAGGAGTCTTGTGGTTGGAATCCGGGGTCTAATATAGTGAATGCCAAGCCTTGCAGAGATGGAAGCAGCTGTGTACTGCTGCAACCCTCCACCACCTTGCCCAATCTCTTTAACTTACTCTCCATTCTAATTCACTGCTGCTGACAGATTTATTTCTCTGAAACATTCCCTCCGTCATAATGTTCAAAAGCCTTAAATGTTTCCTCTTTGTTTATTGTATTGAGATGTTGCTAGTGCTTACCCCACTGTCTGTATTACCAAAATTATCCCTGTCACCTTCTGTGCTCAAGGGAACTGACTACTCTGACTTCAAGGTTGATTCACCATCTACATCAGTTCAGTTCATTTCAGTTCAGTCGCTCAGTCATGTCCGACTCTTTGCAACCCCATGAATTGAAGCACGCCAGGCCTCCCGGAGTTCACACAAACTCATGTCCATCGAGTCGGTGATGCCATCCAGCCATCTCATCCTCTGTCATCCCCTTCTCCTCCTGCCCCCAATCCCTCCCAGCATCAGAGTCTTTTCCAGTGAGTCAACTTTTCTCATGAGGTGGCCAAAGTACTGGAATTTCAGCTTTAGCATCAGTCCTTCCAAAGAACATCCTGGGCTGATCTCCTTTACAATGGACTGGTTGGATCTCCTTGCCTTCCAGGGGACTCTCAAGAGTCTTCTCCAACACCACAGTTCAAAAGCATCAATTCTTCATCTCTCTTCTTTCTACACAGTCCAGCTCTCACATCCATACATGACTACTGGAAAAACCATAGCCTTGACTAGACGGACCTTTGTTGGCAAAGTAATGTCTCTGCTTTTGAATATGCTATCTACATAGTGACCTTTTATTATTTCTTAACAGATTGGACTCAATCAGTTTTTTCTCTAGGATGTTAGAAGGACAGAGACATGGATTGGGTTCTACCCTGAGTTTTTGGTCCTAGGGCCCGGACCTAGGACTGGCAAAGGTAGTTGTGTCTCACTCTTGCCATATGAAATTGGCTGAGAAAGCAAGCATCTTCCCTGGCTTTCTAAAAGGTGCCTCTTTCCAAGCAGCAGTGAAATCTAATAGTGCCTGTTCCTTTAAGATAAGCATGCTCTTTTCCAGAAAACATTGTTCTTTGTCTCCTACAAGCAGTTGATGAAAACGAAAAGGGGGACAGGCATTCTCCTCTGGCTCTCCCCTGGGATCACTACATCCCATAGATTCCCTGGGCTCCTGAGGACTGTCTACCAGCTTTTCTCCATTCCTTTTACCCAGATCTTATTACAGGTAGAAAGAGAACAAAGCGTTCTGATGGAACAGGCCCTCCCCTATCATGGTCTGTGTTTACATAGGACAGATAGGTAATTAGCTAAATATTCCTTATCACCTGTCTTGTCTATCTTCTTTTGCTTTGGGGAATTGTGTGAATGGTACATGGTGTTATGAAAAATAAATTGACTAAAGAAAGACAATAACTGAGAATAGAATCTAGTTAGTGGCATGAAAAAATAGTGGAAAGAAGTCACATCCAGATCCTTCCGTCCATGGATGATGATGAATTGCTCAAGCTATATGGAGCTGGGGCGTGGGGCTGGGAAGGAACATGGTCCTTGATGGTAAGGACCCCAGGGAAGTCTGCAATATTAGTTATGTGAAATGTGCTTTTAGAAGAGTTTGCCATCCTTTCTTTCTTATTCTTTTTCCCCACCGCACCTCTCAGCCTTTTTCTCCTGGCCTTTGGGGGTTCAGGTTTATTTTAGGGTATTTCTATCCTCCTCCTCAAATGTTAGACCTGTAGTCCTCTGTCTAGAGGCATTGCTCTGTAACCTAGCAACCGGCATGTCATATGTGGTCCTCAGTTATTTCCCTCAGCCCAAAGATTTGAAGATCATGCAAATGGACACATAAAGGATAGAAAGGATCAGGTTTACAGTGAAAAATCAGCCTCTGTGATGACTGAGTAATGGATACAAAGAACAGCGTTATTTCCTAGTATTATTTCCAAAGTAAGGACCCCATCACATCAGGGGAGAGAGACAGTGACAGACAAAGGCAGAACCAGAGAAAAGGTCCTGGAGCTGCCTGGACTTGCGGGGTCTGGTCGTGAGTGCCCCCTCCCCCTCTGACCTCCTGCTTTCCTTTCTCAGTCACAGGAAGGGGGTAGAATTTGGAATTTTTGACCAGGGAATAATTCTTAATATTGCCTGGCTACATAGAAAGTTGGCCTACTGAGATAAACAAATTTCAGAAGGCAAAATATGACAACAGTGACATTTTCCTGAGGAATCTTATTATCTGATCCACACAGAGGCCGAGTCACTGAGCTGGTTCTGTGAAGAAGCACAAAGACATCCTATGGAGATGCTTGTGAATGTCAGGGGCTAGTACAGTCTGCCACTGCTGGGTGGCAGGAGCTGTGACAGCGGGGTTTAGCGGCTTTCACTGGGCCCTTGTCATTCTTCCCGTACATTGTGTGCTGTTACTTTAGGACATTCTCTGCAGAAATGTTCTTTCTGCTGCTCTCTTCTTCATTTGTAAGGAGCTGCCATTAGTCTTGTTTGCCTTACTTTATTACCTTGAAATTCCAAACACTGACTCTAAATGTGCTGCATGGTCTTATGAATTAGACCGGGATGATTCTAAACTTTACTGTGCATCAGAATTATTTGCAAGCATAGTGAAAATGTAGCCGCTGAGGCCCCTGAGTGTGTGCTTGGCGGGCTGGGGAGTCCCAGAAATCTGCATTTTAATACTCAGAGTGATTCTCAAGCCAGTGTTATGAAGATCCCATGAGAATCAGGGATTAAAGACTGATTTCCCAGAGAGGGGCATGGGACAGTTTCTTGGCTCTGTGAGTTGATGAATACATTCTTTAGTTTTGCAGAATCCCCCTCTCTGTTTGGAGGGAGGGAGTTCACTTTTTTTTGTTGTTGCTGTTCCTTCTCCCACATGCTTTTCTTTAAAGTGCATATCTTTTAAAAATTTTATATATTTTTTAAAATTTAAAATTTAATTTTTTTCTTTGGCCATACCACAAAGCATGTGGGATCTTAGTTCCCCAATAAGAGATCAAACTTGTAATCCCTGCATTGGAAGTGCAAAGTCTTTTTTTTTTTTTTTTTCCCCTTAATCCCTGAACCATCAGGGAAGTACTCCCGTCACGCACACACACATGCTTTTATAAGTCATTTAATGATGTTCCTTGTCTGGCCTGAGAAAAGTGCCTCTATTGAATGCTGCTGGATTGATCCTGTTGAAATCTGCTTACCAAAGGTCACTGACATAACCTGTTGATCAGACAAAGCTGGCTAGAGTATTACTCACTTCACTAAGGAAGAATGGATCCATGCCAGCTGGGGCAGAGTATCAGCGGATGGAGGTGAATTGGTCAGGGTAAGCTGGAGGGAATGGACAGGAGGTAGAGGGAGGCAGGCAATGGGCAGGATAAGTAAGTAAAATCACACACACACACACACACCGCTTGCTGGATGCTTGGAGGACTGCATCAAAGAAGTCCCTTCTGAAACAGATGTAGAGGCCCGAGAGTATGATAAAAGAGTGGGTGCCAGGTCCTCAGCCTTTAATGTGGAGCATGCTGTGTGCCAGACCTCCCCTCAGCCGTGCTGATCTGCTGATGGAATAGGTGAATGGTTGATAGCATTTGTTATCCCGCTGGATATGTGCTGCTGACTTCCTGAAGTCTGAGACTCAAGATCACCTAGACGGACTGTTATTTTTACTGGCTGGATTACATATAGAGACTGGCTCAAAACAAGTAAGCATATGCAGCAATGTGCTTTTCGGATGTTATTTTTGCACTTAATAATAAGCAGCTAACTTTTTTCATGAGCGTTTGCAAGGTGCCATTCTCTGTCCTAAGCACTTTAAATGGATTATTTCAGTTAATCCTCAGAACAGCCTTAGGAGACGGGTGCTATCCTTATTTTACACATGAACAAGCTGACACAGAGGGTAGCTATGTCACTTGTACCAGATTCCCCAGGTAAGAAGTGAGATGTGGATCTAGTTCAGACTATCCTAGCCGGAAACCCAACTCATCAGTGATGCCCTACACTGTCTGGATGAGACTTATGAAATAAGAATAAGTCCAAGCCTTTTCCTGTGTTTACATCCCAAGTTCGACTTCCTTGGAGAGCAAAAGGCGTCATCATCAGTCAGTGGCACGAGAGGTGGCATCCAGGGGATTTTCTTGATGGAAAAGTCTACGAAGCAGATGTCTACCATTGGCTCTTTCTTTGAGTTTGATCTACCCTTCTGTTGGGACCTTAAAGTTTTTAATGCATATATTTGTGGCTTTTCTATTTTTTTTTTGTTGTTGTTTATCTATTGTTCCAAAATACTAAACACTGATTAAAAAATGTATTTTGGGTATAAGGAAGAGACAGAAAGCAAATCAGCTGCCGATTGAGAAGGGATGCGTGCTGCTCTCAATGTAACAATCCCATTTTGAAAGAATTCTAGGCCAGGCACAGCTCATACGTCACATCTGGTTCTTGCTGCATTCTCTAAGCAATGACTTGTTCTTCCCATTTTAGATTGGAGTGGTTGAATAGCTTGCACTGAGCTTACAAGGTGGTGTGAGTCAGATGGAATTTGAACCCAGCCCTGCCTGTCAGTGGTTTTGACACTGCTTTTGTTTTAAATAAACAACCCTCAAGACTCTCTTCAGAGTACTCATTCTTGGATCCCAGAAAGTCAGGAGTCTGTGTGGAAGGAGTCAACATGGAGGTCAATTGCTTGAGGTCACCCCAGCCATAATTCCACCCAGTGCCTCATGTGCAGGACATCCTGGAGAGCACCTGGGAATCTGCAGAGCGTTTGTTAATACCGCACTTACTTCTTTGCTCTCATGTATGGCAATCAGATGATGAGCTCGCCCCTCTAACGAGGAATGCAAGGTCTAAGTTGTTTACCTTTTCCAGAGGGAGCACAGCCTCTGACGTCATCTGCCCCCACCCTGAGGGGTTTGAGTCCTCCCTCCCCCTCCTTGATGTTGGGCAAATAACTTATCCTCTTGGCAGCTTTGGTTTCTTATCTTTAAAGTGAACATAAGATTGTTATGATGGTTAAATAACCATTCCAACAAAACCCCAAATCCCTCACCACAGTGCCTTTCAATAAATGTTAATTTACCGCTTTTATTAGGAGTGCTTCATCACCACTACTAATTTTCACGAGGAGAGATTATTGCTAAACCCTCCAGGCCTCTTTATACCCTCTTTTCCTGCTTGATTTGTTACTTGGGAAGAATAAACTAGGCCCCCTTTTCCTCTTGGGAAGGAACCCGACTTGGGTCTTAACCTCAACAGGTATGCTAATCTGAGGGCTTCGTTAGTTGCCTGCTGGTTATCATTCTCAGCCCTGTGTTCCATAATCACTAATAAAGGAGATATTTTAGGTTTTCACCTTCTGACTCCTTTATTTCTTCATTCATATAAAACCTGAGCAGGAAAGACATAGCTATCTATTTGGCTTCCTTAATATTCTATAATGAGTATTTTTGGTTTTCCTCTCCATTTCTCTTAGAGGCATAGAATTTTAGAGTTGAAAGATTTTTTAAAAAAATACTGAAATTCATTTCACCATCTTATAACTGAACCGGGCTGCCCAGTGGTCATCCAGCCCTTGCCTACACACTTCTGGTAATGAAGACCTTGCTCTCTCAAGAGGTGGCCCAGGGTGTCTGGCTGGGGATGCTCTAAATTGGGCTGAAATTGCCCGAGGAAAGTTTGGATCTAGCAGTGTGGAGCTTTCAGGCCTGCTGAACTCAGTGTAAAACGTTCAGATTAGGATTTCTTTGGGAGAAAGTACTGGCCTGAGGCCTGCTCGCTTTCAGATAATTGTTCTAGAAAATTCATTTTCCAATAAGTCATCAGAATTGGCTGAGGGCGAGAGTGAGTATTCTGTGTTTATGGCATCTCATTCTGAGAAATTTCCTACTACTCCAATGTGCCTGCTGCATCCTGAGCAAATTCTAGCTTGTGGCTTGTCAGAAATGGTGCAGGAGATTGACCCACAAGGCACTTTATTAACCTCCTGGCTCAGTGCTCCGGGGTGGGGGATGCGGTGGTGTGACTCCCAGAAGGTCAACTCCTGAAAGCTGAGCATGGTGCGTACTCTGGTGGCAGAAGAGGAAACTGCCAGTGAAATTCTCCTTTGCATGCCAAAGATGCTAAGTGAAAGCTTCACAACACTCACTTCCAATATACTTGCTGAGTGGAGATGGACCAATTTGGAATCTGCTCATATATGCTGTTTGTTCTTAACTTCAAGGCAACGTTCAATAGAAACCAGCAAATGTTAAGAAACCAGAAACCAGATTCCTTCTTAACTTTTTTTTTCCCAAAAAAGAGAACAACTTTATTGAGATAATTCACAGACCAAAAATTCACCTGTTAAAGTGTTCAGTTTGTTGCTGTTGTTGTTCAGTTGCTCAGTCATGTCCAACTCTTTGCAACCCCATGGACTACAGCACACCAGGCTTCCCTGTCCTTCACCATCTTCCAGAGCTTGCTCAAACTCATGTCCATCGAGTGGGTGATGCCATCCAACCGTCTCATCCTCTGTCGTCCCCTTGTCCTCCTGCCTTCAATCTTTCCCAGCATCAGGGTCTTTTCCAGTGAGTCAGTTTTTTATATCAGGTGTCCTAAGTATTGGAGCTTCATATCAGTCCTTCCAATGAATATTCAAGGTTGATTTCCTTTAGGATTGACTGGTTTGATCTCTTTGCTCTCCAAGGGACTCTCCAGAGTCTTCTCCAGCACCGTAGCTCAAAGACATCAATTCTTCGGTGCTCAGCCATTTTTATTGTCCAGCTCTCACATCCCTATATGACTACTGGAAAAACCATAGCTTTGACTATATGGACCTTTGTAGGCAAAGTAATATATCTGCTTTTTAATATGCTGTCTAGGTTTGTCATTGTTTTTCTTCCAAGGAGCAAGTGTCTTTTAATTTCATGGCTGCAGTCACCATTTGCAGTGATTTTGAAGCCCAAGAAGATAGTCTCTCACTGTTTCCATTGTTTCCCCATCTATGCCATAAAGTGATGAGACCGGATGCCATGATCTTTGTTGTTTGAATGCTGAGTTTTAAGCCAGCTTTTTCACTCTCCTCTTTCATCTTCATCAAGAGGCTCTTTAACTCACTGGCTTTTAATTCTTCAATTTGTTGGATTTCACTATATTCACAGATTTCTAAAATCATCACCACCATCAATTTTAGAGCATTTTCATCACCCCTGAAAAAAAATTCCTGTGCCGGTTAACACTCACTCCCAAATCCTCCTCCATCAGCCCTTTGAAACCATTAGTCTGCTTCCTTGTCTCTATGGATGGACCTCTTTTGACAAATGGAATCATAAAATACATAGCTTTTGCATCTCAATTCTTTCACTTAATGTTTTCAAGATCGTGTGGTAGCATGAATCAATACTTTGTTTCTTTTAATGGCTTAGTAATATTCCATTGAATGGATTTACCATGTTTTGTTTATCCAGTCATCTGCTGATGGATATTTGGGTTGTTTATACCTTGGCCGTTATGAATAAAATTTCTCTGAATATTCAGGTACAAGTTTTTGTATGGTTATGTAGTTTCGGTTCTCTTGGGGATGTATGTAGGAATGATTTTGCTGGATAATACTCCTTTTAATAATCTTTTAAACTTGCTTGTTTTGATTGCTATCCTTGTGTCCCATGTATCTATTCTCTGGGTTCATATTCGCTTCCTCTGTATGGTATGCTGTCCATGATGATAGAAAGAAACAGAACAGAAATAGACTCACAGACACCAAAAGCAAACTTATGGTTACCATAGGGGAAAGGGAGGAGTGGGGGGATAAATTAGGAGTTTAGGATTAACATGTATACATTACTACATATAAAAATGGATAATCAGCAAGGACCTACTGTATAGCACAAGGAGCTCTATACAATATTCTGTAATAACATATATAGGAAAAGAATCAGAAAAAGAATATATGCATATGTATAACTGAATCACTTTGCTATACATGTGAAACTATCACAACACGATAAGTCAGCTATACTCTAAAATAAAATAAAAATTAAATTAAAAAAAAAGAATTGAAGGGGGAAATAAAGTTAATGCATCTGCTGCTGCTGCTGCTAAGTCGCTTCAGTCATGTCCAACTCTGTGCGACCCCATAGACGGCAGCCCACCAGGCTCCCCCGTCCCTGGGATTCTCCAGGCAAGAACACTGGAGTGGGTTTCCATTTCCTTCTCCAATGCATGAAAGTGAAAAGTGAAAGTGAAGTCACTCAGTCGTGTCCGACTCTTAGCGACCCCATGGACTGCAGCCTACCGGTCTCCTCCATCCGTGGGATTCTCCAGGCAGGAGTACTGGAATGGGGTGCCATTGCCTTGGGACCCAGTTTAAAGTCCTTTGTAGAAAGAATTAAAAATTATTCAAGTGAGAATAGACCGAATCATATGAATGCATATTATTTATATATAGACTCTCTGCTAGGTGATATGTGCCTTTGTGTTCTTCTTTCCCAAGCTTCCACTTGAAGATTTACAGTTTTTTTTTTTTCTTTTCCAGAATAGAAATGAAATAAAAAATGGCACTATCCTTCGATTAACCACATCTCCGGTAAGTTGATGCTTGTTTGTGGTTCTGTGATTTGCAGTTTGTTATACGTGATTATGGGATATTAAATTTTCAAGGTGACTCATGTGAAACAAAAGATTTTTGGAGTGTTCCCCTATTCTGGAGTAGCAGGAATGCCCCCCTTTGATTTCCTGGCACAGAAAAGGAAGTTTTTGTTCCAGGTTATGTGCAAGTAAATTCACTTAATTTAAAGTTTGAATTCCGTGGTCATATCAACAATTCTCATAACATAGATAGGATAACTCTACCCTGCGAATCGGTTTTACCTACCTACCCACAGATCCACCTAAGACTATCTGAACAAACAAAGGGAACACAAGTAGAGACAGCCTGTTAAACTTCCCTTGAAAGTCAAAAGGCGTGTGTCTGTGTATGGAAGAGTGAAAATGTTTAAGTATTTCCTAAGGTTTGGTCAGTTATTGTGACGATTCATCAAATATAGTTTAAGAAATATTTGCCACTTCTGTTGTTTCACTGACAGCTGATTCTAGAAAAAAACCCTTTCAAGTTTTCCAAATAAAAACTGCTAAACAAAATGCTACAATATATTTAGATTACTGTAGCCAACTGTATTGCTTAACTTGATCTTTCTTACTTGCTTATGGAGACTTTGGGTAGTAACATTAGCATATTTAAACTATGTTTTTTTCACAGTGCATTTTATCACTTTCCTAAAAAATAATCTGCACAAAATACACCAAGTGTTACTATTTTCACTCTGCATATGTGATGAAAACTGTGTCTAGCTCTCATTTTCAGTTTCCACTGAAGCCATGTGCTAGGCTAAAAATAAATTTAAAAATTGGGAAAAGCATCTGGCTAAAATTAAATTGTGGGTACTGTAACCACCACAAATTCTTCTTGTTGAAAATTACATTAGAGAGGCTTACAAACACCTAAACATTTTACCCAGTAACATCTTGAGCGTAAACACAGTGATGGGCTCAATAGAATACGCTGCTGGAGTTGGCTAAACTGGCTTTTGGTACCTTCTTTCCCACTTAAGGGAAATTACCATTCACACTCCTTTTTCAGTGACTCCATGTTGAGCCAAGACATTTTTGTCTGCCTTAGCACTGACCTTACTTCAGTTAGCATGAATTCACCTTAATTTGACTTTTAGAGACCATGGTTTCATTTGGGTTTTGTAGTTCCTATATATCCTGTTGAAATTATTCATCTGGTTGATGGGAAGAAAGCGTATACCTTTTGTTTCATCTCAGAATTAGAAAGACGCCATTTTTTTTTTTTAATCTACGCCTTGGCTTCATGAACAAAATTTCTGCAGTGCCAAGCTACTGCTTGCAAGAAGGTTAGTGTTTGTCAGGGTGAAGTTTCTCAGCATCCAGAAAGCCAATGTGCTGACACTGTGGTGTGACTTGGCCTCACTGGGGACACTGGAGCCTGTGCCCTTCGTGTACCCAACACCGTGAAGGGAGACGTGCAAAAACCAGTGCACAAAAACAACACCATACAATAGAGTCCCCCTGCAAGAGACTAGTTTACATTTGCCAGAGAATAGTGGTCCCCAAAGTTGAATCACTGGTAGAACTTTAAAAATGCTGATGTCTGGGCCTTCAAAGAGAAGCTGAATAATGACATCTTTCTAAGATGTCAAGGGTCCAAGCTCCTGCACTTTAAGTAAGCACTTTATGGTTTGACTGTAGCCATGGAGTCTAGCATTGGGAATTACTCTATAAGCAAGACATATTGGATCTTTAAACTTTGTTTGTTGCTGGTAGATTTTCTTTTTAAAGATTTTGTGTTTGACTGAAAAAATATGGGTCAGCATATGCTAACTCTTTCACTTCTTATATACACAATAAAAATATATTTTTGAAAACTGTCTCTATTGAATTTGCAAGGAGGTGTTAGAGTACCATAAAGAAACCAGCAAATGGTGTTGTGCTAACTTTTACAAGTTTTTGTATCTACCTCAGCTGAACTCTCTCTGTAGCCACAGTATCACACTCGCCCACACTCATAGACACATGCATGCACACACTCTTGTTTTAGGTAATGTGCAGCTCGTGTCCACTCTATCAATGGCATTTTGAAGGATTTATTTTCAGTCTTACTCTGTTATAAAACTATTCTTTCTGGATTATTCCTAACAAAATAGGGCATTAATAATAAAAGATTTAAAAAAAACTGCATAGTTATTCTTTTAATAGCCCAACACTTGGCATATGGTCTTCCTCTATGTTGCATATCTTCAGACAATCTCTCTACTGACCATCTTAAATATATATCTTTTTTAGATGTCATATCCTTATCTATCTCCCCAGTGGTATGAAAATATAGCCATGAACCCACCCTGGAAATGTGTGTGAATATGTGTGAGTTTTTGAGCATTTAAAGATTTGAAGACCTTCAGATTATGCTGCTAAGTAGTATTTCCTTGTATCTGTCATGATAATATTAATAATAGCTATGGAAATCTAACCTGAGGTCACATGTTGCATGAAGCATGTTTTACATAAATTTTGACTACTGTTCCTGTTATTAATAGAGGAAGCCTAGGTTTCCAGACCATTGTTTTCACATTCCTGAAATTTTTGTTTTGGAAAGTTTTTATAGTAAATATATTTGTAGTTTTGGAGTATGGAAAGCCATTCTAAGTTTTAAATAGGACACAAAACTCAGAAATTACAAAGAAAAAGATTAATAAATTTGATTACCAAAAATAAAAACACCACAGAACTTTCATATTTGCGAAAAATTCCAGAAACAAAATAAAAAATAGCAAATTAAGAAAAACTATTGGCAATGTAAGTAAAAAATGGAGGGTTAATTCCTCAAATTGCAGGATCCCTTTGAATAAATAAACTGCCCCCAAAATATATGGTCCAAAATCTATAAACAAAAATGATCTCTTTCTCTCTTTCTATAAATCTATATATTTATCTATCTTATCTTGCCAAGCAGGATCTACATAGACCTATATATGGCTATATACCTATAGCTGTGAAAGAAGAAACTCAATCTTCCTCTCAAAAAAGAGATGAAAATGTACATTTCTTGATAATCAAGGCACGAGGCAAAGATGCTGTGGGATCAAGAGTATAAATTGGTACAGCCTTTTTGGAGGGCAATTTAGCTGTATTCACCCAAGCTTAAAATGCATGTGTCTTTGTTCTGACGATTTGACTCCTGGGAATTTATTCAGTAGATAGTCTCACAAAAGCACTGTAGGATACACACACAGACACACAGACACACACACACACCCCATACACATCCATACAAGGCTGTATGCATCATTGCTTTCCATAATCAAAACCTATTGGAACCTATTAGCTATCAGTTGGGACTAGTTAAATGCATTAGGTGATAACTGTGTGACAGAATACTGTGTAGATGTGAAAAAGAATGTGGCATGTGCTGCCTCAGAAGCACCTCAGAATTTTATTAAGTGCCAAAGCAGGTTGCAGAACACGATGTGTAGAGTCATCCCCCTGATGCACAGGGAAAATAGGTATATGTCAATAAAAGAATAGAAATGGTTCTCAAGGAATATCACAAGAAACTTTTAGCATTATGCTAACTCTATTTTTCACTTTATAACTTCTGATAATACATATTTCTATACCATGTGCTGCTGTTATTTTATTTTATTTTGGCTGCACCCTGCTGCACTCAATATGCCAGCTAATTTGGAAAACTCAGCAGTGGCCACAGGACTGGAAAAGGTCAGTTTTCATTCCAATCCCAAAGAAAGGCAATGCCAAAGAATGTTCAAACTACCGCAAAATTGCACTCATCTCACACACTAGTAAAGTAATGCTCAAAATTCTCCAAGCCAGGCTTCAGTAATACATGAACCATGAACTTCCAGATGTTCAAGCTGGTTTTAGTAAAGGCAGAGGAACCAGAGGTCAAATTGCCAACATCTGCTGGATCATGGAAAAAGCAAGAGAGTTCCAGAAAAACATCTATTTCTGCTTCATTGACTATGCCAAAGCCTTTGACTGTGTGGATCACAATAAACTGTGGAAAATTCTGAAAGAGATGGGAATACCAGACCACCTGACCTGCCTCTTGAGAAACCTGTATGCAGGTCAGGAAGCAACAGTTAGAACTGGACATGGAACAACAGACTGGTTACAAATAGAAAAAGGAGTATGTCAAGACTGTATATTGTCACTCTGCTTATTTAACTTATATGCAGAGTACGTCATGAGAAATGCTGGGCTAGAAGAAGCACAAGCTGGAATCAAGATTGCCAGGAGAAATATCAATCACCTCAGATATGCAGATGACACGACCCTTATGGCAGAAAGTGAAGAGGAACTAAAAAGCCTCTTGATGAAGGTCAAAGAGAAGAGTGAAAAAGTTGGCTTAAAACTCAACATTCAGAAAACGAAGATCATGGCATCTGGTCCCATCACTTCATGGGAAATAGATGGGGAAACAGTGGAAACAGTGTCAGACTTTATTTTGGGGGGCTCCAAAATCACTGCAGATCGTGACTGCAGCCATGAATTTAAAAGACACTTACTCCTTGGAAGAAAAGTTATGACCAACCTAGATAGCATATTGAAAAACAGAGACATTACTTTGCCAACAAAGGTCCGTCTAGTCAAGTCTATGGTTTTTCCAGTGGTCATGTATGGATGTGAGAGTTGGACTGTGAAGAAGGCTGAGTGCTGAAGAATTGATGCTTTTGAACTGTGGTGTTGGAGAAGACTCTTGAGAGTCCCTTGGACTGCAAGGAGATCCAACCAGTCCATTCTGAAGGAGATCAGCCCTGGGATTTCTTTGGAAGGACTGATGCTAAAGCTGAAACTCCAGTACTTTGGCTACCTCATGCGAAGAGTTGACTCATTGGAAAAGACTCTGATGCTGGGAGGGATTGGGAGCAGGAGGAGAAGGGGACGACAGATGGCTGGATGGCATCACCAACTCAATGGACATGAGTTTGAGTGAACTCCGGGAGTTGGTGGTGGACAGGGAGGCCTGGTGTGCTGCAATTCATGGGGTCACAAAGAGTCGGACACGACTGAGTGACTGAACTGAACTGAACTGAACTGAACTGTAGCATATGGGATCTTCCCTGATCAGGCATCGAACCTGTTCCTCTTGTGGTGGTAGCACGGAATCAGCCACTGGAGCACCAGGGAAGTCCCGGCTGATGTTATTTTTAATTAAATAAATCTGCAAACAAATTTCATAATGTCACTACAGTATACGAGAGATGAATCATGACATTCCATGCTAAAACCATTCCAGTATTCCAAACTATCAGATTTTTAGGAGCCCTTTTATATATGACCTGAACTCTTCTTGCCTCTTATCCCTCATTTTGGCCCATGTGGACAAATTAAATAAAATTCCTTATCAAGTATCTGCTGTTGCTTCGTCAGCTTTAAGCGCAACCCTGCCTTCTGCTCTCTTGCACTTGGGGAACTGATATTAGAAGCATCTGGGTTAAAGAGCCTGCTGCGCTGATTTGGGGGGCCGGTTACTGTGGCGAAAAGAAAAACAGTGTTACCCCAGTCACTCTGTGGATTCAGGTTGTCAGAGATTCTTAACTGTAAGACTGTTAATGATTTTTTGAGCCAATTTCTTTCTCCTGAGCTGAGAAACCTAAAACAGATGGCAGGATGTCTTAAGTTCTGTTTCTTGCCGTTGCCCTATGAGCTTAACACAGAGGGAAGCCAGTGGAAGCTTTTAGGCAGAGGGGGGCACAGGATCACTCTGGGTGCTGCCCCGGAACAGATTGCCAGTGTCAAGGGGCCGGGTTAGGAGACGGGATGGCAGTGCCAGTTGGAGATGATGGCACGGGCTGCCTGTGTGTTCTGGACATGGAGGGTCTGAAGGAGTGTTGGAGGGCAAGCCCCAGCACTTCCTGATCCTGGGGCTGTGGTTCTCCTTGAGGGAGACTGCAAGGATGTCCCTGGTGTTTGGGCACAATCAACAGCAGTGCTGCTTACTGGAATAGAAAGTTTAGGAAGCGGGAAATGAAGAATTAGAGATGCCTGTCCTGTGTCCATGAGGACACGTCAACCAGGCAGTTAGGAGTCTGTTAGGCACACTTAGGTATGCTGAGGCCTGCTGAGAAGGTAAGGAGGACCAGATGAGCGAGGTAGACAGGGCGTCATGGAGACGTTGTATGGGTAGATAGGGGTGAGTATGGAAGCTCGTGGATGGAGGTGAGGAGGAGAATGTGAGGTGAGGTGAGTGGCAATTTTAGACCCACTCTTAATTCCAGAACTGTTGTGGAGAATGGAAGCAGTGAAACGAGGGCCTGGCTGGAAGTGAATTGACTCAATGTGCAAAGGTGTGACAAATGTACACACCTTTTCATTTGTTTTTAAAACAGGGCCTGTTAGAGATGTTTGTAGCTGGACCTGATCTACTGCACAGAGAGAGACTGATGTACAAAAGAAAGGGGGACACAGTAGGGGCAGAATGCCTGAGAAGGTGAGAGGGTGACAGCTCTAGGGCTGGGGATAAGGGAACGATTGACCTTGGACAGGAAACAGGGGTCAGGTACATAGATTCAGAAAGAAGCAGAGCAGGAGCATAGAGGCCCCGGGGCCGTGTCCTTGGAAGCTGAAGGAACTCTGTGCTTTTTGAAATACGAAGATGCAGAAATTCCTGGCTGATTACTTTGATTTCCTCAATAAAATGTAAGGCAAGATCACCAGTGTGAGGGGAGCAGGAAATGAGGGAGTTTAAGGAAATAAGAAAAGGTGTGAAAGAGTCATTTTAGAGAGAGCTTCCCAGGTGGCGCTAGTGGTAAAGAACCCACCTGCCATTGCAGGAGACTGAGAGACACACCTTCAATCCCCTGGGTTGGCAAGATCTTTTGGAGGAGGGCATGGCAACTCACTCCAGTATTCTTGCGTGGAGAATCCTGTGGACAGAGGAGCCTGGCGGGCTGTAGTCCGTAGGGTCACAAAGAGTCAGACATGACTGATGACTTAGTACGCATGCAGCAGACATTCCAGGGAAACTTGGTTGGATTGCTGGGCAATATTGAGTGCACATTTGAAAATATCTGAGCCTATAGACTTTTTTGATTACTTCTTAGCTGGTATCATGGACCCAGAACCATTCGGGAAATTCCTTGGGAAAAGCTTTAATTAGGACCGTAAAGAACAAAGATGGTAAATACTTGGCACGCATCTACTGCATATACCTATTCTGTGTCCACTGTGATCTCTCAGAGGCTGTTTGCCTCTGAGCTTGGGCCCAGAACTTTCTCATCCCTGGACATTAGGCAGCCACACCATGCTATTTGAGTGACTCAAGATGAAACTTGTTTTCTCTCCTAGGACAATGCTGGAAAATAATACTTACTCTCTGATACAATCACCCACACAGCTATTAGAGTCTTTTTCAGTTGTTCTAACTGCTTGGAAAATCAAAACTAAGGCTATTTTATTTTTTAATAATGTAAAATTTCCCCTAAATATAAAGATATTACAGACTCATGGAAAATTTGAAAAGTGAAGCTTGCAACAAAAAATTATGCAGAACATTACAATTCATAAATAACAGTGGGCTACATCTTGATTTGTTTCCTTGGGTCATGTTTATGCAAATATGTGTGCATTTATATATTCATTGCTTCTAGTGTTTGAATATGAAAGCTATTTTAAGAGCTCCAAAGGTACCACACATTTGTCTAGATGTTTAAATTCATCCTATCAGTCAGGGAAGATCATCACCACCCAGGATTCCTCCAGCTCTGCTGCTTCTGCTTATGAACTTCTTAGGCCACCTGGCCCAGTCTGTTTGCCTGTCCTCACCTCCTTACACGCTCCTCTTTGTCCTCCAGCCGCAGGCACACTGGTCCTCTTTCTATCCCTGCAGACATCCTAGGCCTGTTCCTTCTGTTTTTCCTTTGCACCAACCATTCGTGCTGCCCAACATACCTCCGTGAGGCCCCTCCCCAATGTGGCTGAGTTTTTGTCGATTAGACCCCTGCATCAGTGTCGCTTTCTTAGGCTGCTTGTCCCTGAAAACCACATAATGTGAAGACACGTTATTATCTAGACATTCAGATCCTCCAGTATATTTCTGTCTTGGATGTAGAAGCCAGGTGCCAATGCCTTAAAAATGAGAACTCTAATTCTAGGCAAAGCTGCTAATTCGGTTTAAAATTTTTTTTGTATTTGTGTTTGCTTGTTTAATTACTTTGTTTTAAAATCATGCTGTAAATAACTAATGCGCATGAAACACATGTTGTTGAAAAGTGGAATTTACAAGCTCCGTTGTGTTGTGCTGGAAGATTTTCAGTAACCCCGAAAGATTATTTGGGTGTCTAATGATGCTTTTGAACATTTTGTGTAGGCAGTTATTACTCAGAGTATTGACTGAATGGCTGAACATGCTGTATAAATTTGTGCAATTGCTTAATTAAGCAAATAGCTTTTTGTCATTTGTAGATAATAATTTTACTTAAAAAGTAAACATTCTCCCCCTTTTCCCCTCCACACTGCCATACCCGCTCCATTTCCGGGGTTTTACTGTTCTTGGGCTCTTGCTTCTCCTTGAGATGAGAATATGGGTCCTGTCAAAGAAAGGCAACTGATTTTCGTTGTGAAATTGACAAGCATTGCCTGAAGGTGAAGTCATTATGGTTGGAAACCTCCCTTGGTTTGTAATACTTAACTGAACTTGTGCATTTGGCCTTTGTTTCTTCCTTTCTCAATGAGATGGTGATTTTATTTTATTTTTTGAACTGCGGTGGTTTCCTCTGTGAACACTCTTTGCTTTGTTTTTCTCTCCGGTGAGGCTCAAAACGCCCAGCAGCTCCATGAGCGAATCCAGTCATCGAGTATGGACGCCAAGCTGGAGGCCCTAAAGGACTTGGCCAGCCTCTCCCGGGACGTCACATTTGCCCAGGAGTTTATAAATCTGGACGGCATCTCTCTCTTGACACAGATGGTGGAAAGTGGCACCGAGTAAGCACCTTTTATCTAGACTTCATTCTGGGTATACTTTCCTTGTTCTTAGAATTTCTAGTTTTAAATACCAGAAATTGTCTAGGCTCAGGAAAAAAAATGGCGTTTAAGATAGTGTGTGGGGTGTGGTTTTGTTAAGGATCACTATGTTCTCCACCCACCAACTAGTCAGTGTCTAACACAGTCTGAAATTTCAGATTTAGAAGGAGAAATATTAGGTCATTATCTCTAAGGGCCTTTCCAACACAAATTATAGTTCTTTAAAATATAAATCCCTCACATCCTTTGCTTATCTGCAAAAAGAATTCTCCTCCCCTCACTCCATTTTTAAAGAAAGTTAGAATACCTCCTTAGATTTCAGAGTCTTAAATCAGGTCTAAATAGCATCCCTAAAGTAATTGTTTTTTTACATTAACATTTGACTGATCAAATACATGTATTTAGTTATTTACCATTAAGTACAATAAACATTCAGCTTCCCAGGTAGTGCTAGCAGTAAAGAACCCACGTGCCAATGCAGGAGATATAAAGAGACATGGGTTTGATCCTTGGGTCGGGAAGATCCCCTGGAGGAGGGCACGGCAACCCACTTCAGTATTCTTGCCTAGAGAATCCCCCGTACAGAGGAGCCTGGTGGGCTACAGTCCATAGGGTAGCAAAGAGTCAGACATAGCTGAAGCGACTTAGCATGTATGCACAATAAGCATTTATTAGGTACCCACTGTGTACAAAAAATTAGAAGTCGGGAAAATTTTACAAGATGTGAATCTTGCCATCCAAAACTTTTTAGAGGCAGAATTCAGTTGAGGTGCAATTCCTCCTGAGGGCTGGGAATCTAGAGGTTGGACCAGTTACATCTCATGGAAGCTTACAGGAGGGTGTCAGTGAATGGGCTTTAAGGAGTTGGAGTTCTATCCTGAGCAAGGAAGGAATGGGCATTTCTGATTGAGGAGTTCATCTTCTTAAGGAAAGGTTTGATTCTGTGGTGTGATTGTGAAGTCTAAGGAGCTAGATGGACCTAGCTTTTATATGTGTGGACAGATCATTCCCTTGACCACAGAATGACAGCTTAGGGTCCACAGGAAACTGCTCATTTCTATATGGTCAGGTGCTACTGGTAAAGACTATTAGAGTATGCCAGTTAGACCTTGTGGGGATGCTGAGCCAGCCAACTACATAGTAATATGCCAAATGAATAATGTGCAGAGCTGGGGTAGGTATTTATTAGGAAAGAATAAATATCACCGAGAACTGCAGTTTAAACCTGGGTCATTTAAATGTCTCTTCAGTATGTGGTGATTTAAAGAATGACCTGATGACTGTACATAGTAGAAACCTGTCTCGGCCCACTGCCTTCCTTCCTTCCTTCCTTCCTTCCTGTCTCCTCCTACACTTGGCATTATTTAGCCTCTGCTACTGGCTAATAAAGGATTCTTTTTTTCTATTTCAAAGAGCATGTTTTATAACAATAGAAATATCTCCTATATTAGAATGTTCTCCAGAGTTTGGAGCTGGGGGGGTCTTACTTCACAGACAAGTAGAGAAAACATCTAGGAGTGAATAATGGAAGGGGGGAAAGTCTAATCCAAGAGGACTGGGAATCAGGATTGGGTGACCTGGAAAGGGTCAGTTGTAGACAGTATTATCTGTTTTGTTGTTGTTGTTCAGCTGCTCAGTCGTGTCCGACTCTTTGTGACCTCATGGACTGCAGCATGCCAGGCTTCCCTATCCTTCCCTATCCTTCAAGTCTTCCAGAGCTTGCTCAGATTCATGTCCACTGAGTCAGTGATGCATCCAACTATCTCCTTATCTATTTTGTAAATGATGACTAAAACTCGGCTTATTAAATTTTTGGCAAACATGGACTTGGAGTAGGACAGGGAATCTCAAATTCTGGGTGTCATCAAAATCCAAAGTGGTTACTGTAAATTGGAGTTGGTGCTTGAAGCAGCAACTTGAAGGGAAGTTGAATAAGTTTAGCTATCCATGAGGCTCACTCAAGGAAAAGGAGAAAGAGGATTCTGTCTGTCGGAAGCTCCAGGCTAGAATCCGGTGAGGAGTGTATCAGATTCTTCACTTCTTGTTACTAGTGGACAGTGGATTGCGAGTTGTGATTACAAACACATTCACTGGTGACTGTGGATGACTTCATGAGCTTGCCATACATGGTAGGCCCTTCTTCACACCCATTACTACTTCTGGTGGGATAGTGAGCCCTGGGAGCTTCTGCCTCCATTACATTTGTAACATGTTAAACAAAAACATAAATGTGTTCCCACATTTATTGATTTATCTGAATTTCAGCCATTGGCATATCAAAAACAATGTACTGGAACCAGTTTCAGTGGAACCTGATAATATTAGGTGGTTCTGCCACAGATACCTAAGTGTCCAGGGGCTTAAACTCTGGCATATTCAGAATGACATTGTGTTAATACTTCCAGGTTTATCAGAACTGCAATCATAATTACAGTTACAGTGGTCCATACACTGAAAACCAGAGTGCATGGGATATGTACCCTAAATAGAGGACTGGAACTGAGCTCCAGAACCTCTGGAGGTTGGCAGTTATGTACTTGACAGTCATGGAGAATGCATGCTAGGAGCTTTAATTTTTTAGTTTCTCATTATATTCGTTTGCTAGAGCTTCTGTAACAAAATACCACAGAGCAGATGGCTTAAATAACAGAAATTTCTGTTCTCACAGTACTGGGGGCTGAAAGTCCAAGCTCAAGGTGTTGGCAGGCATGGTTTCTTCTGCAGCTCTCTCTTTGATTTGCTAATGGTCACCTTCTTCCTATAGGGCTTCCCAGGTGGCGCTAGTGGTAAAGAACCCACCTACCAATGCAGGAGACTTAAGAGACATGGGTTGATCCCCAGGTCCGGGGAAGATCCCCCAGAGAAGTGCACAGCAACCCACCCTAGTATTGTTGCCTAGAGTATCCTATGGACAGAGCAGCCCAGAGGGCTACGGTCCATAGGGTCGCAAAGAGCTGGCCATGACTGAAGTGCCTTAGCATGCACACCTTCTTCCTATGTCCTTACAAAGTTTCCTCTAATCAAAAGCAGCCTAGGTGTCTCTTTGTCCAGTTTGCCTCCTCTTACAAGGACACCAGTCAGACTGGATTAGGACCCTAAAGGCCTCATTTTAACTTAATCACCTCTTTAGAGGCTTTATCTCCAAATACTGCCCCATTCTGATGTATCGGGGACAGGAATTCAATATATGAATTTCAGGGGATACAGTTCAGCCCGTGACACCCATCAAGGAGACACTACCACTTGTGCTGGAGAGGAGAAAGAGTGAAAACGGATGAATGGCCTTGTCAACCTTAGTGGTTTTCATCTGTGCTGTTGCCTTTTCTGTAATTTATCTTGACTCATGGAGTGGCCTACAGAATGAACATTGGGGACAGCAGATCTGAATTATATCACTAGGTTTCACACGTCAATACTGAATTTACTGTATGTGAACCACAGTAATTGAATTCTTTTTTTTTCCAAAATGTATCATACTCATTCATATTTTAATTATTTGTAATCTGTAAGCCATCCCAGTTTGTTACATCCACCTTGACTGCAGACAGATGAACAGAACTCAAGACCAGATCTTGAGTGTGTTCTGGTTTGCATTGTCTCTGATACTTTCCCGTCACACCGTGTTACTGGGAAGGGATGATATCTCTCTGAATGACCTTGGTGTGTGCCCTTATACACCATTTTGCGTATAAGTTCAAAGTCACACTACTCATAGGGATGGAGTAAAGAGGGCACCGGAGCTGTACAACCTTCCTGCCTTCCTTCTGCAAGGTCTTGCCACTCATGCTAGGAAGCTGCTCATTTGATGAACAGTTATTTTCAGATCTTTTGCTCAGATGAAAAGGAAAAGAGAAGGACCTTTTTGTCATAGGGAAACTCAGCTTCTCAATTAAACTTAAACAAGACTTTAATTAATTAACAGGAAACCTTTGGAATAGAAGCTGCACAAATTAAATAGATCCTGCAATTTGGAAGGCATTTACTTATGACTCCTGGGCAGACTTCCAGGTGGGAAAGGCAGCAGTTTCCTGAGCAGGACCTGTGGAAATTTTTAGGAAACACTGAAGAAATGTAGCTGGAATTTTTCTTCTTACTTTGAGCTATGATGAGATTCAAAGATTGCTTGCCTGCTTGCCATTACCCAACGCTGAGCTTTTTAACGTCTCTTTCCAGCTGGTACCAGGAGAGACTACAGGGAAAAAATGAACAACAGAGGAGCAAGAGGCAGTGACACTTTGGCAGAACACAGTGTCTAAAACTTGAATTTCATTTTTCCATTCTTGTATCATTTTGAAATTCCATTCCTAGTTTCAGCTTGAGCGATAGATGTGGAAGCATATACATTTTTGGGGGAAACTTGTTTCTCCAGCCTGAGTCAGAAAATGGTATCCATTAAGGAATGGGCAATTATTTTTGTTTTCTGTGTTTTTTTTTTTAAGGATAGATATTAAAAGATTCTCGGAAATGATATATTTTGTTTTATTTGAAAGAAAAAAAAATTGTACCTGCAACTTTAAATCCATTGTAGTGAATAACACTGCTTTTCTTAGGGTTTTAATTAAACGCTGTGTTCTTTGTCTATGCTGCTGTGCACACACACAATTGGATGGTTTACTCTGTGCCCTTTTGCTGTTCAACAATCAGAAGAACAGAGGAACATTTCCAAGAATGAAAGGGCAGGATCCTTCTAGTTTCCCACTTGGCAACATGACAGGCAAATTACGCCCTTGGAGTATGAGTAAGCAGTAGCACCACCCTGGGCAGAAAAGTTAAGAGTGAAAAAAGTTAAATCCATATATTTACCAAAAACTCATTTATTTATTATTTAAAAATAAATGTAAGTAAGCAGAAAGAAACAAATAAGAATCATTTGTCTTCTGCCTTACTAGAGGCAAATATTTTTAACATCTGGGTGTATATTGTTTTTGTACATTCTTATAGATACACACACACATAGGCTTACACACACAGACACAGGTCTTACAAAGGTAGAATTATAATATTAATGGTCTCTGTAATCTTTTTGTACTTAACAATAGTGCTATGTCATTAAATATTCCCTTCGTAATTTTTATCTGCCTATTTTTTATTGGAGTATAATTGCTTTACAATATGTTAGTTTCTGCAGTACAACAAAGTGAATCAGCTCTCTCTCTATATATATATATCCCCTCTCTCTTGAGCGTTCTTCCCATCTCCCCATCTCCCCCCTCTAGGTTGTTGTCTGCCTATTAGTTCATTTTTAAAGCTCTGTTGAAGTACAGTTGGTAAGCACTGTAATATGATAATTTGAAGGATATGCAGAGTGGAATTAACCTTTCCCCTATTGTTGGATATTTACTGTTTTGAGGTTTTATTATGATTGTGAACATTCTCTCATCAGTTTTTCATTCAGCAGAATCTTTGTGAATAATTTTTTTATTGAAATAAAATTACTAATTCAGCACATATTCAAACTGTTTTAAAATAAGAACAGCCCCATAGCTTGCTGACGTGTCCTAATTTGTACTTTACCGTTCTTGTAGGAGTATGTCCATTCCTAACACCCTGGGCAATACTGGGCTGGTGTTTCCTTAGGGATTCTGGCTTTCCTAAGAAAAACAGCAAAAAAAAAAAAAAAATAGCAGTGAGGTATTTGAGGAGTTTTCACTAATCTGGGGAATTTACAAGACTTTTTATTTGCTTAGTTGATTTCTCCAAAATTTGGCTATGCTAGCAACAGTGGAAAGAGTCCCGTAGTTACTTTATATGTATATCTCTAAAATAACTATGGGACTCTTTCCCTTAAGTGGACTTCCTGGTGGCTCAGATGGTAAAGAATTCACCTGCAGTGTAGGAAATCTGGGTTCGAACCCTGGGTCGGGAAGATCCTCTGGAGGAGAGCATGGCAACCCACTCCAGTATTCTTCCCTGGAGAATCCCATGGACAGAGGAGCCTGGCGGGCAACAGTCCATGGGGTCAGAGTCAGATACGACTGAGTGACTAAGCACACAGCACAGCAAAGCCCTTAAATAATTGTCTTAAAAACAAACCACATTTGTTGTATAAATTGCCAGTCTCCTCCCCATTCTGTCATATAGATGACACAGATGAGGCTGTTCAGGTGTGTGTATAGCTATGTGTGTTGTTCATATAAATTGTCATTGTTAATACACAGTTTCATACTAAACTTTGATGATTCAGGTCACTTTCTGCTGGCTGGAGTCAGAGTTGTGATTGTGTGGCAGGTGTGGAAATTCAGTTATGATCTAAATTAAGCATGCAAAAGGATGCCTTGGCCTTGATGTTGCCTGGCACTCACACTTGAGAATGGGTTTCTAGGTTTTATTCACTCAGCTAAGTATGTATTCTTTGAATGCCAGATATTCCTGACAATGGGTTAGACACAGAATGTGTGTGTTGTTGGGTGGGGAGGGAGAGGACACAGTCATGCATATGACAGTTTGGGACTATGTGTGACCTTTTTTGTCTTCACACAAAAGATAAATTTCTTTCTTGAAAGTGACTTTGCTAAGCTTCACGGACAGATTATTGGCTCTAATTCAGGCTCTTGCTTCTGAGAATTCAGTGTTTCTTATAAACCATGGTTGTTGTGGAAGGTCCAGGCCAGGCCAGATTGATCAGGGAATCTCTGCCAGCCGCCAAGCTCAGGTCACACCATGCGTGTCCTGTACTTCACCTCGGACAGAGGCCACGAGGAGGAGCCAGCGGCTCCCCAGGACGAACCAGAAAGAAGCAGTTCTGTGTGGTCCGTGGGCCCCAGCTGAGAAGCTGGCTGAGTCTTCCAGCTCCCTCAGTCTACCTTCTTGGCGCTGCAGAACACAGAGCTCAGGGAGTTTCAACAGGAGCAGCCCTTCTGGGGCCCTGCCAGGAATTTGCATCACAAACGCCAAAGGGGCCGATCTTCTTGGGCTTTGTTGGGGGTTGTGTGGCAGAAAATTCTTTATGCTGAAACTCCGCCTCGCCATCCCTTTTTGCTTTGTCTCTGTGTCTTTGTCCATCACTCTCATAATAGAAATAAGAAGGGGTCATACAGCCTGTTTAAAGGAGAGGTTGTCTTCTGCTGGGGGAAAGGATGCCACAGCTTGGGCTAAGGTAAGGGGCTTCTGATCACTGTGAAGCATTGTCTTTGGAGAATCATTTGTTCTCCTGATTATGTTTCTTTTGAAGTGGATATATATGGAGACAGAGAAAGAGGGAGAAGGAGAAGGAGAGAAAGAGAGAGAACTTCAGATAAGAAAACAGACATCACAACAAAAAATTCCTCTTCTGCTTATGTTTCTCTGAAGCCAAGGTGAGGAAGTAGAGAAGAGAGAAACACTGAATTTCTCTCTCTGTACTCTGGTCAAGAACTTTCTAAAGCCAGAATCTGCTACAGGGGTTAGAACACACACACACACACACACACACGCTTATATATACCTAAGGATGCACAGGCCTGAGGCCAGAAGGTTATTTTGAACAATTGCATTGATTGCTTTATATATTTCACACACATACACCTCTGACAAGCATTAATTTTGAAGCAGTTGTGTTAAAAGATTAACTGACCCATAGCAAACATTTTTAGAGTGTATTTGAACAGAAATCAGTTAGAATTGGTCAGTGCCAAACTGGAAGTGGTTAGAAACACTCTGTCCACAGGAGCTAGTTGGGGAGGGAAGAGTCTCTTCCAGAGAAGAAGTGGAAACAAGCGAGGGCCTTGTTAGACTGTTAGTCAAGTCTGGTTGCTCCTCCTTAGGTTTCCATTTCCTAACCTGGAGGCATTTGTAGGTTTCGGGTTTTGGATTGATTATGTAGGAAGCCAGAGTATTCGAGCTGCCTGCTCTAAAGGGTGGCTTGTTCAAGTAGTTTAACAGTTCCAAACTTAATGGAAAAGTTGCACGCTCAAGTTTCACCCGTTGTCCTGATTGTGTCCTTTACAAAGATCTAATCCCAGAGAGCCCTTTGCACCCAGTTGTCCTGCCTTCTCCTAATTGTTGCAGGAAGGGGGACCTTTTCCAGGTCTGAACAGTAGGTGCTTGTTGAACATTCAAAAATGAATTGTTCTAGGAGACACAGAACTGACAAAATACAAGAAAAAAAACTTTATTAGTAAGGGGTGCCTGGACAGAGAGCAGCAAGGTGGTACAGGAACCCAGAATAACTGCTCTGCCTTGTGGATCACAATCTCAGGTTTTATGGTCATGCATAGTTTCTGGGTTGTCTCTGGGCAATCATCTTGCTTGTGCCCATATTTGGTCTGACTCAGCATACTTCCTGGTTGTACATGCAATCTCTCAGCCAAGATGGATTCCAGCAAGGATTTCGGGAGGTTGGTAGGACATATGGGTTGGCTTCTCCACCGTCCTTTGGGCCCGCCCCTCCTGAATTCTCCTGGTTAGTTTTTGGTGGCAGCACTTTCTTCCTCATTGGGACCTCCTGTTGCCAGACAACTCATGTAAGTTTCAATCACTGGTTCCCTAGTATAATCTCTTATAGTCTGGAGCTATTCCTTAATCTTTCCTTTTCTCTCATGGCTTTGACACTTTCAAGATCATAGGTCAGCCATCTATAGAATATTCTCCAATTGAGGTTTATTAATAAGTAGCTAATTAAAAGGTAATTATCAGGGAAAGGTAAAAGCATGGCTTTCATACATATAAAATTGAACATATGTTACAAGAATGTATGTTATTCATTTGATATAAGGGAACTGGGCAGGTGTTTTCACCGGTTCAAAGGAAGAGTCAAAGGACAGAAATTTGCATGAAACAGAAGAATGTTGAAATGAACTGCAAATAGAGGCAAAACTAGTTTTTCACCTGCAGGGAAGAAGTCAGTTAATTCACCACTAGACAAAACTGTGGACACCAATTTCCCTTTGAAACATAAATTCTCTTTTTCTATAGGTTTATCCAATGTTTTCTTGTTTTAGAAAACGTATGTCTTTGGCTAGAATATCACAAATGCTTTGCATCCTATTAATGGCACATGATATCTCTGTCTTATTATTGCTGTTCACTTTGACCACTTTTTAAGATAGTGCCCTCCAAGTATCTCCCAGTAATGCTTTTTACCCCTTTTGTAAATAATTAAGAGAGAATCCTGAGTAGTTACCCATGGGAAATGGAAAGTGGTACAAATCAGATTTATATATTTTTCCCTAGAGATTTAGTTATTCAACAGTACCAGCACACTACCTTTAAAGCAATGTAGGCCCATTTGTTCTTATTTTATTCCCTGGGCTAGAACTCATCACCGTTATTATTTACCTTGATGCTCAGTGTCCCCGGTATTGCTTTGGAAACTTCTTCAAGCTGTCTTCTGTGTTCTACCTTGTTTCCCATTATTCTTTGAGCATTTCTGTACTTTTTGGCTCAATGAAATGTTCTGAGCTTTTCTTGGTCTTTTCTTGCCCCAATCCTGGCCAGAGTCATTTCTCCAAGGAGCCCCAGTTCCTTTTAGTGGAGGGTAGTGTTTGGCTCTTGCAAAAGGGCCCAAGCTCTGCTCAGGCTTGCCTCTCCATGGCCGCCTACTTCTTTTACTCTGCCCATGGCAATTTGAAGGAGAAGAAAAAGAAGCTAATACAGATCTGGATGAAAAATGTCCTCCAGCCATCTCAGCTAAAAAAGGACATTAGAGCCATCAAACCATAAACCACTGCAGCTGCACCCCCTCCCTGTGCGGATTCCTGATGGAAAAAAGCAGGATAATGGCCCTAGATAGCTAAGTGAAGTGAGAGTCGCCCAGTCATGTCCAACTCTTTGCAGCCCCATGGACTGTGTAGCCCACCAGGCTCCTCTGTCTATGGGATTTCCCAAGCAAGAATTCAGGAACGGGTTGCCATTTCCTTCACTAGATAGTTAAGGTGCATATCAAAGGAATGATTTCAAGGAGCCCAGACTCTTACATCTTCTAGTACTTAGAAAAGCACTAAATCCACTAGCTTAAGAAGTCCGATTTGTCTTTAACAGTAATCTTGATGTTCTGACTACTGGTTTTTGTTGCAAAAATTCCATTGTATACTGATTCTTCCCTTAAGGCCTTGGAGCAGTCCCTCAGAAGCAATCTTGAGAGGCTGTACTATGGGCTTAAGTCCAGGTCCTTCAACTAGAACAAAATCCTCAACTTTTAGGTAGAGCATTTATTCAGTGTATATATATACACTGAATACATATATATTATTTAATTAATTATATCTATTACTTATTGATAAAGCTAAGTAAAAGAGGAGGAAGAGGGGAGGAAGAGGAAGATTACATACATTTTTAACTCCCCAGTTTTATCAAATACTAGATCTGATCACCTCGTGGTCATTTGGGTTTCCGAAGTGGTTACATTTACATTTATGTGGTTGAAATGTGAAATTTAACTTCTTTTGAATTGAATACGTACTCTGCAGGTGCCTGATGGTATAGTTAGTAGTTGAGTTACAGAGCCAGCCTTTGCCTTCATGGTGCTGGAAGGGCTGTGAGATGTCCTAACTCAAATGCCTGGTGTATTCTCAGCGCTGCCAACATGGGTGCCACACTCAGTCCAGTCAAGGAAGGGAAATCAGAGGTCAGGGAGGCTTCACAGAGGAGCCTGGAATGAATGTGGGGTAGGGTTTAGCTAGTCTGACAAGGAGGAGAAGGGTATTCCCCCAACTGAGGGAAGAACACACTTAATGCCAGAGATTTGGCAGGCTTGAGGAATGGGAAGTGGCTTGATAAGGATAGAATCACTTATTACCTAATTTTTTTGACCTAATCTTTAGTTTTTTAAGAAGCATAAGTGTCCTTTTTTGCAGACAAGTGTTGTCGATTGTGTGCTGTTTTTGCAGGCTACGATCCTTGAGGTCCAGCTGTCATCCAGGACTACTGCACTGTCTCATAATGTCTTCCTTCAGAAGAAGCATTTTTTTTTCCCTCTGAGAAAAGAGGAAGTAGAATTAGTGAGCATTTTACCAAAGAAAGCTAATCAACTGTTTTTCTCCTATTGAGCATATACTTAAAGAACAACTGGTTTAAGGCTTTGAGGCTCTACTTTTTCATTGAAAACATGCTCCCCCTTATTTCTAGTGATGTCCTCCTTGGTTGAATATATACTTGTTCTGAGCCAAAGGGAGTGTTTCTGTTGCCTTTATGTGCGTGCTCAGTCACTAAGTTGTGTCTGAAACTTTGTGATCCCATAGGCTATAGCCGATACTGGAGTGGGTTGCCATTTCCTCCTTCAGGGGATCTTCCTGACCCTGGGATCAAACCCCCATCGTCTCTAGTGGCTCCTGCATTGCAGGTGGATTCTTTACCACTGAGCCACCTGGGAAGCCCCCTTTGTTGCCTTTATTCAAAAGTAAATGCATCAGGTTGGTTATAGTAGTTTAATCCCTATTTTTGATTGTTTTGTGTCATTAATAAACACAAATTTATTACTTGGAGAAATGTTTTGAAATGAATGAAATGCCCTTAATGGCTGTTAAACCTGTCACATAGCTCATTCTGGGCTTTATTCATGATATGTAATTTGTGTAAAATCCATTGCTGTCATGCATGAGCCTTACATGGTTGCTTTTGAATTTTACAGACGATACCAGAAATTGCAGAAGATCATGAAGCCTTGGTAAGAATTTCTGATCTGTTGATATAGATGATGTAACACTTCCTTCTTCTCTGAATATTTAAACTCTGTCCTCTGAATGATTGTGTAACTATGTGTCTAGATATTTTGAGTGATGTTTTTTTCTTTCTTTTTTATGTTTTTATAAACAGGTTCTTAAAAAAAAAAATTATTTCCCTTTTCTTTTTGCTTTGTGGTAGAGTGTTTTTATGTTTGTAACCACAGAATGATCACATCAGGATTGCTCCCCTTCTCTTGGAGCAAGGCTAGGCACAATTTTATGTATTACTTTAAACAAAACCTTTCTTTTTTGTGGCCTATGTAATGTTCAAAGTCAAAAATCTTTGATTTTCTTCAATGACGTGGTAAGAAAAAGATCCACATAAAAATATTGAAGATTGAAGTATGGAAGGAAAATTATTTACTTTCAGTCTGAGAAAATGTTCAGTCACCCATGTATTTGAATTGCATGATAATTGTGTCTGGAGATCTCAAAAGTTCTTTCTTAGAGTATTCCCTCCTCAATGCCTTTATTATTCACTAAACAAGAGGAGTCCAAATAGGATCTTATAAACTCTCTGTAATAGGCTGAATGAATTTCCATTTGGCCCAGTTGTTAAGCATACAGTTTCAGCTTGAGAAGGAAGATTGAACAGCATCTGAAAATGTGCACCTTATTTTTAAGTCTCCAGAGAAAATCCTGAACAGTGTAATAGTGGTCTCCAAGCTTTCATGTTCCCCTGCCCCTCCCACTAGAAAAAGTATTAGTTGCAGGAACTCTTCAGTTATTAAATTCTAATAAGGTAGAAAGATTGAATTTTTAGGATAAAGCTTCTTAAATCTAATTTTGATATATATTTTAATACAGTAGAAACACTTAATGGTAATGACAATAAAATCCATCTTTTGTTGAGAATTTACTCTGTCCTGGGCACTGTCTCAATGTTTAAATGTTTACACTTATTACTTCTAATTCACACTTTTATCCACAACACAAGATGAGTAAAATTAGCATTATTTCCCTGATGCGGAAGTTCAAGTGAAGTGGTGTTGGGATTCAAACTGGTTATTTCTTCTCTAATAACCTAATACAATTTGTTAATGTAAAATTTTGGACTCCAGCCCAAATAACTTCTCAAAATTTATCTGTCAGCAGTTTTAATCTTTTGGATTATAGGGGCATTGCAAGTGTGAATCATGATTTGTATTTATGGTGGACAAAATCAATGCTCAGGATCCTGGTTCTGGTAATGGCAAAGTAGCCTAATCAGACTAAGGACCATAGATAACAATTATGACCTCTAGACAAAATATTGCAAACAAAAACATCTAAAAACAAGCATTTAAGGAACTAGATTGCAACTGAAACAGACGGAAAGAAGTAAGTCAGTCTTTGAGAGAACAAATTGGCTCTAGATGAGATTTGTGTGTTTACAGCTTTTTGCCTGAGGATCCCTGCTCATCCAGGTAGCATGCGTTCTGCATGTGTGCTCAGTCACTTCAGTCGTGTCCGACTCTGTGCCTGCTATGGACTGTAGCCTGCTAGGCTCTTCTGTCCGTGGTGATTCTCCAGGCAAGAATACTGGAGTGGGTTCCCATGCCCTCCTCCAGGACATCTTCCTGAACCAGAGATTGAACCCGCATGCCTTACGTTTCCTGAGTTGACAGGCGGTTTCTTTACCACTAGTGCCACCTGGGAAGCCCCATCCAGGTATTATGGAGTGATGAAAACCCTCAATCTTAATGTTACTGGTGGTACATGCCTCCTCTGTCCATGCGACATAATTTGGGGCTGGCAGAACAACTAGATAATTAAGGAAAATCCATGAAAGAAAGGAGGCTCAGAGGATATGAAACCCTCATAAATATATATGAATTCTGCCCAAATATATCACTGATCACTGAAGTGTGAATGTACACATGTGTATGTGAACCCCAAGGGTATTCAGATTTTTTGTTTGCTCGTGGTCAGTTTTGATGTGTCAGTTTAGTCCCTGAGCAGCTGATGCTGAGATGGAGTAAGGAGAGTAAGAGGTTTATTGGAGGATGGGTGGTACTTTGTGGCACAAAGTGAGGTTGGATATGAATACCTTTCAGATAGTGAGGTAGAGCTGATGCCTGTGAAAGGAAGAAGAAAAGAGGAAGCAGATGTAGATCTGACAGTCCCAGCTAACCCAAGAGGAAGCTCAGTATAAATACAGACTGTTAGAGGGTTACACAATGAAAATTGGTTGCACTGGTGAGTTTTATTATGCAGATGCAGAAGAAATACTGAATCTACACATACAGTTTCAGAAAAGAGAGATGGTGGGGAAAAGTTCCCAATCATTTTATGAGGCCTATGAAGCTAGTATCACTCTGATAACAAAACCTGACAAAGCTAATTTAGGAAATAAAAATTATAGGCCACCTAATGAACAAAAGTGCATAACTCCCCAGAAACATATAAACAAATATAATCAAGCAAGGTATAAAGAAGATTTGTGGCAACAAAGATTTATCTCAGAAGAAGTTTAACATCTGAAAATCAGTGACCATGATTTAGAAAAATAAAGGAGAAAACTTAAACAGAAAAACCACCTTTATAGATACAGAAAATAGATAACAGATACAGAAAAAGCATTTCATAGTATCCAACACTCATTCATAAGTATTCTCAGCAATCTGGGAAGAGAGGGAACTTCCTCAACCTGATAAAGACTATCTAAGAAAAAAAAAAGCATTATACTTAATGTTGGAAGATGAATCCCCACTCCTCCCACTAAAGATTGGGAATAAGGCAAATATATTCACTTTTTGCACTTCTAGTCAACATTGTACTATAGTTGTTAGCCTTAGCAATAAGTCAACATAGAAATAAAAGACCGTGGTCAGAAAGGAAGAAATAAGGGCTTCCCTGGCGGCTTAATGGTAATGGTAAAGAATCTGCCTGCCAATGCAGGAGACACAGGTTCCACCCCCGATCTGGGAAGATCCCACATGCCAAGGAGCAACGAATCCTGCGTGCCACAACTGGTGGGCCTATGCTCTAGAGCCCAGGAGCTTAAACTGCTGAGAGCTGCGGGCCGCAGAGCCTGCACTCTGCAGCAAGAGAAGCCACCGCAATGAGAAGCCTGCACACCCCAACTAGAGAGTAGCCCCACTTGCCGCAACTAGAGAAAGCTGCGCAGCCACGAAGACGGGGCACAACCCAAAATAAATAAGTCTTTAAAGATACTCATGTTGGAAAAAAAGAAGTAAAATCAACTCTATCCACAGAAAATCCTAAGGCATTTACAAAGAAATGGCTTGATCTCATAACTGAATTTATCAAAGTTTCAGAGTATAACATCAGTATGTAAAAGGGATATATTTTTATACTTTAATAGCAAACAACTGAAACGTGAAATTTTATAATTTCCATTTACAGACGTCAGAAATGATAAAATTCTTAGGAATTAATTTTAACAGGAGACATTAATACCTGTTGTCTGAAAAATAAAAAATATTGCTGGAAGAAAGTAATGAAGACCTAAATAAGTAGAGAATACAGCATTTTATGGATTGGAAGACACAGTATTGTTAAGATAGCAATTCTCCCCAAATTAGGTTTAGTGCAATACAGTTTCTAAAAAAGAAATTACGAGTTTTCCTAAAAACTTAAAGGAAATGCATTGGACCTAGAAGAGCCAAAACAATCTTGAAAAACCCATAAAAATCAATAAAGTTGGAAGATTTCATTAACTGACTTAAAGACTTCCTACAAAGTCAGTAATTAACATACTGTGATATTGGTATAAAAGGATAGACAGATCCATAGAATAGAATAAAGAGTCTAACATTGATCCACAGCTAAATTTTCAACAAAGGAGCTGAAAGAATGTCTGTTGATATATCATGCTATGATTCTAAAGGGAATGTCCACTGGGGCAGTTTAGAAATCCATACATTTCTGTGTCTATAAGTTTTACCACACAAATAAAATAATTGGAAAAACTCAACAGGCAAGGTAGAACAAAGTTATATCATTAACCTTGGCAATTACGGATATATTCAGTATGATTTATTAATAACTTTAAAAGTGGTCTTAATTTTCATCTTTTCTCTGCTTCTCTCTTGGGCATGGCACCCAATGAAAACATTTGGAAGCACTATTTGATAAAACTAACAGCATAAAATTTAAATGCTTTGAGATTGGCTGAATTTTCTTGGAAAGAAGATGGTCTCTACTGAATTGATGAGAAACATTTATTTGAATCATTCCAGCACACATGGTGTGTTGGCTGTGACATGGCTCTCGACCAGCATGTAAAGTTTGTAGTCAGCTTAATCTGTCGCAGCCAGTACTGCAAAATCTTTAGCTTAGCACTTTATAAAAAAACAAATAAACTAAACAAATAAAAATGCTCCCCGCATGTGCCATGTGGTTGCTTTATATCTATAATCCTTTTAGCCTTGATCTTCTGCCCCCAGCACTGATTTCAGAGACAGGATCTTGGCTCTTGCCTGTCCTCTTTGGAACCTGAATCACTCCTCTAGCAGTGGAAATAAACATCTGTGTCAGGGTTCAATAAGAGCTTTTGTAGCTGCCTCAATTGAGATGAGGTGAGTGAGTCCCTTGATTTGGAAGGTAATAACATTTTAGCACTGCCATCTTTTCCTTGCAACTGAGGATTTAAAGTTGAATTTTGAAAAATGTCTCCCATGGAAAGGTAGTATGCCATCCAGCAACAGTTATAATGAATTATATATGTCATATATATAGTATATATAATATAATATATTATATACATATTCTATATAATAATATATATGTATATATCATATAATAGATAAAGTATGTTATATATGTACACAGTATATAAGATATACATTATATATACAAGATATCGTATCATATATAATGTGTATAATATATAAAATATATCTAATAACATATTTTATATATTATACATATACATACATATGAATATATAGCATATGTATGTCTAATAACATTAATCTGTAGAGTTTATAATTACATGTGTGTGTGCTCAGTCGTTTCGTCGTGTCCAACTCTTTGCAACCCTATGGACACTAACCCACCAGGCTCCTCTGTCCATGGAATTTTCAAGGCAAGAATACTGGAGTGGGTTGCCAATTCCTCCTCCAGGAGATCATCCTGACTCAGGGATCGAATCCACATCTTCTGTGTCTCCTGCATTATAAGTGGATTTTTTACAGCTGAGCCACTGGGAGAGCCCGCTTATAATTATACATGTGACTCAGATAGTAAAGAATCCTCCTGCCAGGGCAGGAGATACAAGAGACATGGGTTCGATCCCCTCGAAAAGGGACAGCATCCCACTCTAATATTCTTGCCTGGAGAATTCCATGGACAGAGAAGCCTAGCAGGCTATACTCCATGGGGTCGCAAAGAGTCAAAGACGACTGAGTGACTAACACTTTCACTTTCACAAGTACAGAAAGTGTTATTAGATAATAATTATATAAGTATACATTAAGGAAATAGCAACCCGCTCCAGTATTCTTACCTGGATAATCCCACAGACAGAGGAGCCTGGCAAGGTCACAAAGAGTAGGACACTCCTGAGTGACTGAGCACGCATGATATAACATTTATATAAAACTTTTTTGGATCAAGAGAGTGATCCTTGCTCTGGACACGTTGGTGTGTGATGTAAAGAAACTTCTCTCACTTCTCAACCATTGACACTAACTGGTGATTGCCAAGCACAGAAAGCCCTAGGGGCAGTCTCAGAAACAGTGCTCCAATTCCAACCATGGAGATTGAAACACTAGTTCCCCAAAGCAGCTTGGAGATTTGGAAACCAAACAATACTGTTTCTCTTTTTCTGCATCTTTTGCCCCAGGTCCTGGGAGCCTGTCTGAGGAATCTGTAGGCAGAGTTCTGGGGCATTTGAGCAAGAGGGAGTATCCCAAGATGTCACTGAGGCCATTTGGATTATGAGTCCATTGAGGGAGGAACAGAGTTCTGTTGCCTTCAGATAATTAGAGCGCATAAGTACAATTTATCTTTTGCTTTTAAAGCAGTTAATGAGGACTGATACTGTCTTTAGTCCAAGATATAGGGAATGTAAAGAAGAGCTTGTTTCTAGCCATGTGTTACTCCTTTTTCTGTTTCCATTGCTTTTCTCTTAGTGACAACACCAAGGCAATGTTTTTACACTGCATGGAACCTATGAATGCCATCCTCCAATGTCATGTACATTTTTTAGCAATTGAGATCTTTCAGCAGGCCAGGTGTAAAGAAATGCAAACCATTCATTATCAGTTGTGTATGTATGTGTGTGCTCAGTCATGTCTGATGCTTTGCAAACCCGTGAACTGTAGCCCGCCAGGCTCCCCTGTCCATGGAATTTTCCAGGAAAGAATACTGGAGCACTTGCCATTTCCGACTCCAGGTTCATTATCACTTAGTGTTTTTTTTTTTCCCTTTTTTTGAGTAAAAAACTTGTTAATATTGTTTGTGTGTGTGTGTTAGTTGCTCAGTCACGTCCGACTCTTTGTGACCCCTTGGACTGTAGCCCACCAGGCTCCTCTCTCCATAGGGATTCTTGGGGAAAGTATACTGGAGTGAGTTGTCATGTCCTTCTCCAGGGGCTCTTCCTGACCCAGGCATTGAACTGCAGGCAGATACTTTACTGTCTGAGCCACAAGGGAAGTTAGTTAATATTGTTTACCACTAATAATACAACAAAGTAATAAATTACATAATATTGTTCACTAAAAATTCTATACATAATTATGTAATGTTTTCACAGTGATACTAATATCTAATAATCTGTTAATAAATCTTACTAATTGTTTTTATTTCCTGGCTTTCTTATTTTCCTGAAGAAATTTCCTTTTTTTTTTTTTTGCAAGCTAGTGTTTAGATTTTCTTATGACTCATTGTAGAAGAGTCATTCTGGAATTTTTCTATAACCTTTCTTACTTGTCCTTTTAGTCCATTTTCCACCTGACTATCTACTTTTTTTGTTTTCTTAAAGTAAGCTTGAGTTTTCTGGTTTGGAATTTCTTTTTGGGGCATGATTCTCTGATGCCACCTAGGGGGAACCTGTAAGATGGGGATTGCTTGTCTGTGACTCAGAAAAGTCTTTTAAAAATATATGCTGCTTTTTAAATCTGATTTGAAAGGTTTGGCTTTCCTTGAATATTTTTTTTTTTTTTTCTGGTTCCAAGGACAGAGAATTCTTGTCACAGTGAAGACAGACATTTGAAAATCATGAGCTTCGTGTACCTTTTTAAAATACCTCTTTGCATAATGATGATAACTAATATTCATATGCTGCCTTCCGTGTGTTATACACTGTTCAGAGGGCTGTACGTGTGGTAACTCCTTTTTTCTCCCCAGGAATCCTTTGAGTAAAGTATCACCGCCACTAGCCGCATCATTGTCATCCTCTGTTTTAAAAAATGAGGAAACTTGCGCACAGACTGTGTCAGTGACTTGTCCACTTACAGCTGTCCACCTCTGCTGTCTGACTCCAGAAACCACCCACTGAACCATTTCCATTCAGCACATCTCATCCCCTCTGTTGTGTCTGGTGCCTTTGGATTACAGTCCTTGCCTGAGATTCACTTCCTCTTTTGTAGATTTATTTTCAGCATCACAGCTTCTGAGATGATGCAAGATTTCCAAGGTCCTCCATGGAGGCCAGGCTGAGAACACTGGGAAGAAGGGGGACTGCAAAAGGTGTTTTAAAAGAAATAGGAGCCAGTTTTCTATTCTGTTCATTGAAAATGAATGGGAAGACTCCATCTAAACACTTTATGAAACTCTGTAAAGTAGCAGTCATGATATATAGGAGTCTACAGATTAAAAATCGGAACTACTAAATTTATTTTTAAAAAGTCAAGCATATGAATCAGTATGGTTGTATACAGTATGGAGATTCTGATGGATGTAATTTAATATACCCGAAGAGACAAAACTTACCTTGAGGGTTTTAAGTTAATACTATTACGGTGATAATTTACAGTAGAGGTGAGTTTCTGTAAAAGATTCTCAAAGTTGTTTTGTAAGCACTAGAAACCAGGTTGTTGTCTGGTAAGGGGTGTGGGTGGAGCTATTACAGAAGGCAATTCTCTTACCTGAGTTTGCCTGATCTGTTTAAATTTCTAACTCATTCATGAGACACTTCCTACAGCTTCTGAATCACAGCAAGTCAATGGCCAGCAAATCGTTATTATCTATAATATTCTAGAAAGATATTCTATAAAGCCTGTTAACTAAAGTTAAAATGCTGGACAGTGTAACATAGAAATTAATATGCTTACTTACATATATGTTTGTATCTGTGAGTGTGTGTATGTGTGTAAATGCACTCACCAAACACACACACACACACACACACACACACACACACACACCCCTAGGTATTTATGGGCCACATGAATCTTTTGCAAAGTGCTCATACTTTTAATAGACTTATTTATAACCTTCCCTGTTGGATACCCAGAGATTATAAGAGAAGCGTGTTGCCCTCTTCCTAATATTTGTTTGCTGAGGAGCTTTTTTAAGCTATCATTTTCTGAATGCTTGTATGCTGAACTTTATTCAGTGCTCTACCAGCAGCCCTGTGATGGAACAGATTTCACTATCCAGTTTTTCAGTGGAGAAGACGGTGGCTTAGAGAATCTTAGGGACCCGCTCAGGGGCAACACAGCTCACCTGAGTGAGACTGTGAATCCAGGTCTGTCCCCCAGAGGCCCAGGCTTCTCACTGTGAAGCTACCTGCCTCCTTCCTACTGAGCCACGTGTGTAAGGACGTTGTCTGTGGCCCAGCTGCTTATCCCAGTGATCTTGTCCAGTTCTGCTTGTACTCATCCCTCTAAAGCTCTCTCACTCCCGTCTCTCCTTGTGCTGAACTCCTGGCCTATCACGCTCACGCCTCCTTGTGTTTTCCAGCTTTGGAGACATGCTGTCCTTCACCCTGACGGCCTTTGTGGAGCTGATGGACCATGGAATAGTGTCCTGGGATACGTTTTCAGTGGCATTCATTAAGAAGGTAATTCAGATTGTGCTTCCCAAGCTCAAACCACTTGGTTTTCTGCAGATATTTTTCTATGCTTTGAGCTTATTGCAAAGTTGTTTCCTTTAGTTCTTTGTGTTAAAGCGTGAGTGTGATTTTTGATAGTATTATATATATGGTGGTCTGAGGGCCTAAATTCTATATAAAAATGACATTTTCTCCCCAGCGGGATCATAGGAGTTGTACAAGAGAACCCCTAGTTGAGAGAAGTCAAGGTGACATGTTAAAACCCCTCTTCTGGGCTCCATTGTTTTTAAGACCTAACTAGAGTTCCTAGTATCTTTCCTGAACCTTCTCTCCTCAACTAGGTGTTCAGGAGAAGGGAAAGAGGCAAAATATATTGATTGCTACATGACTGGGTCTGAAGCAGAAATGTAAGAGAAAATGGGGTGCTTGGGTCCATGCCTCTTGGGCAGAGTAAGCCTGCTCACTCGTAATCTTGCTGTAGTACGTGTCTCTGGGATCAACTCGTTCAGTTGGTTCCTGCTGTCCTTAGGAGGAAGGTAACAAAGGGGCAGGCAGAGGTGGACCTGGTGTGAGGAGGGAGCAGGAGAGCCCCCCACCATCCCTAGCCGTTGAATAGTAATAAAAACACATCTGCAGATTTACAATTCTCTTTCCAGTCTTCTAACCAAAAATGAATAGCCTTGACTTTTCCACTATTAAACGTAGTGTTAAATCAAGAATCATCATTATTAATTTGTTAACTTATTTTTCCTCTCTTTGTATTTGTGAAATGGTTTATAAATGTATTGGCATCTTTCGTTCTGCTGTTACTGAGAATGAAGAGATATTTGGAATTCATATATTTATCTTATAGGTCTAGATTCCTGGGAAGAATGGTCTAAAATAATTTCAGAGAGTCTTTATGAAAGCTAGAAAATAAGAACAAAATCCAGGATGAGTCACTTGAGTTTTTAAGAACTTTTATTTTGAAATCATGGTAGACTTATAGAAAATTAAAAAAAAAAAAAAGTACAAAATGTTCCAAATGACCTTCACCCAACTTCCTTAATGATAACATTTTGCATAATAACAGTATTATCAAAACTAGGAAGTTAACAGTGCTATAAGACTTATCACCATTAACTGATTTCACCAGTTTTTCTCTGGTTAAGGACTCGAGACTGCATTTAGTTATCATGTCTCCTTAGTGTCTTCCAATATGATCGTTCCTCAGTTTTTCCTTGTCTTTCATGACTGACAGTTTTGAAGAATACTGGTCAGTTATTTTGTAGAATGTCCCTCAGTTTGGGTTTGTTTGATATTTCCCTTAAATCAAGGTTATGCATTTTTGGCAAGAATGTCAGAGAAGTAATGTTGTGCTCTTTTTAGAGGATCACATTAGAATGTGTGATGTTGATATCTCTTCTTAATGGTGACCTTGATTATGTGGTTGAGACCCAGCAGATACCACTGGGTCTCCCCACTCTGAAGTTACGTCCTTTCCTTTTGAAGTCAATCAGTACCTGGAGGGAGTTACTGCCTTAAACTGAAGAGCATAGGAGAGCCCTTAGTCTGTCGAATGAGGATGTTTGGAATGAAAGTCTCACAGATTGAATACCAGAATGATGTTGTCTATTTATTTCAGGCAAGAACCGTTTGGGGACCCAAGTTCTTCTTGATGTACTTTTGAATCCTTTTTTCTTACATAAGGGCATAAAGCCGAGAAAAAATGAGTAGTAAGAACTACTCAAGAAAACACAAAAAGAAGGATGAAGCCTCTTTTTGCCTGTATTTATCAGTGGCATGAATTGCTTAGAAAAAAAGAAAGAGAGAGAGAGAAATGAGTGTAGAAGAGAAAGCCAAGGTAATCCGGATGTGTTAGGAAGTACTCTCCTTTGGTGGTGGCAGGTAATAAATATAAGTGTCAGGTTTTAAATGCATTGGAAAATATTACTGTATTTTGTCTCTCCAAGATAAAAGTTCTAGAGAAATGGAGTATTATTTACCCATAAAAGAGTGAAATATTGCCATTTGCAGCAACATGGGTGAACCTAGAGATTATTATACTAAGGGAAGTAAGTCAGACAGAAAAAGACAAATATTATATGATATTACTTGTATGTAGAATATAAAAAGTAATACAAATGAATGTATTTACAAAACAGAAACAGTCTTATAGAGATGGAAAACAAATTTATGGTTACCGAAGGGGAAAGAGGAGAGGGATAAAGTAGGAGTATGGGATTAACATATACACATTACTATATATAAAATAGGTAAACAATAGGAATATACTATATAGTGCAAGGAACTATATTCAATATCTTCTAGTAACCTGTAATGGAAACGTATCTGAAAAATAAAAAAAAATATGTATGTATATATATACATGGACCTCCCAGGTAGGGCAGTGGTAAAGAATTCTCCTGCCAGTGCAGGAGATGAGAGTTCAATCCCTCTCTCAGGAAGAGCCCCTGGAGAAGGAAATGACAATCTACTCCAGTATTCTTGCCTGGAGAAACCCGTAGACAGAGAAGTCTGGAGGTCTGTAGTCCACAGAATCGCAGTCGGACTTGACTGAGCACCCCCACACATGCACGTAAATACATATAAAACTGAATGACTTTGCTGTACTAAAACTAATGCAACACTGTAACTCAACTATATTTCCAATTACAAAAAAAAAGTTCTTGGGAGGCAACTTTAAATCTGAAGATACTGGGTTTTGCAGATATTTTTTATACTTAAAATTTTTAAATTCATTCTGGATTTATGGTGGGCTTTTCTTTTCTACTTTCAAATTGCTTTGCTTCTCTGATATTATAGCCTTTTTTGCTATAAAAACAATGCTGTTCTCAACGTGAATTCCTTGAAATTAGGATGTGCTTTCAGCAACATTATCTCTTGATTCCTGTAGCAATCCTTTGCAAAAGAGAGCAGTAAGTGTGTGTTCCTGGTCAGGAGGGGAGGACACAGTGGCTTGGGGAGGTAGAGTGAGGTTATGGAGAGTGGGGTGTCGTTGGCCCCCCATTTCAGGGCTCCCTCCCGCATCAGCATGTACCTGCACTTTAAATGTTGGAAAGAAGAGATTCTGAAGGACAGAAGAACAGACTTGTTGAAACAGCATAGCCTCTTGTTCAGCCCTCCCTGACCTCACTGGGGCAGAGTTAACTGATTTCTTCTGCTCTCCATTCTCCTTGAATCTTGTACATGCCCCTGTTCCATCAGTTATCACTCTCCTATGAATTTTTTGTTCTTTTGATTGGCTCTCCCAAGACCATGAGTCCAAGAAAGCTAGGATGGAACCATGGCTTTCTTCTGGCCTCTCTCCTCAGGGTGTGGCATTGAGTCAGACCTTAATACATTTCTGTGAAAATGAATAAATGAAATTTGCTTTCGAAGTATTTTTCTAAACTCTAAAACTTGAAGGAAAAAAAAAAAGAATACAGTGCCACCATATTTAAAATATATTTCAAGTAAAACTTCAGCCATGAATGGAAAGGAATTACAAAGGTATCTTTCTTTAAATGGGAGATGTGGTTAAAGAGACTGACAATAATCTAATTTTCTAATTGCTTATGAAAATGGTTTTCGCTCATTGAAATTAACCAAAAAATCAGATTCAGGGAAGCAAAGACTAGCAGTCTTGGCAGTTTAAATTAAACATTGAGTATTTTTCAGAAGACAACATGTTTATAATGTATTCCATCCTCATTCCTAGCCATTCTATTTCCTTGCATTGCTACTTCGAGCTCTACTCCTTACGTGAATTTTAAAAAGTGGTCATCAGAAAATGACTTTATAATTGAAAGTTTTTGTAAGGTTATCTTTTTATTCATTAGCTGGATCAAATTCAGCACTTTGACAACCCAGGAATTGTATACAGGCAACTGTCTTTTAAATGGAGCTTTATCTAGACAAAAATCAGCTAGGAAATGTGCTGACAAAAGATGCTTATCTCTGTGGTCCAGACTTGGCTTCCTATTAATGCCAAATTCATACGACTTTGGAGAAATATTTTTTCCCTGCCAGCCCTGATATCCTTCTCTGCTATCTATTTTGTTATGTGTGGATCTCGAGTCTAGTTTACAAAGTTTTTCTGTAATAAGAAATATCATTTCATGGACACTTTGAAACTTGGAATCCCTTGATGCCAGTCTTTAATGTTGCTGCTTTTTAAAGATTTGGTGACTTAGAGAGAGGGTCAGAAGGCATGGGGAAGAAAGAAATGAAATAAAAGAAAAACAACCTAGAACTTTCTGTGTTACGAGTTGGTTTTACCCTGGCCAAGTATAACATCAGAGCCTTTTCTTGGAAGGAAAGTTTTATACAAATGCTCTTGAAACCTTAGCTCTGCAGGAGGGCCTGGTTCACTCTGCAGTATTTTCAGTGCCTAGATAAACATCCAGCCAATTTCAGTTTAGAGACCCAGTCATTTTTGCCTCTTAAAAGCTTGAGAGATTTATGGACCACTGCCTGAATAACTTAAAATATGGGAGAGGGGCTCCATGTTCTCCATGTATCTTTTCAGTTTTGATAACAGAGGATAATTTTAAGGTCTCTTTCTAAGTAATTCAAAGTGTTTCTGTGATTTTAAAAAGTTGTATTATTGATTTCATACACTGTGATGCCCCTTAACTTCTTAAAAGTCACCCAGATATTCCTATGTTTTATCTAAGTAGCACCTTTATTTATTTATTTTTCTTTTAGTTTTTATTTTTTTAACACTGAAAACATTTTTGATTGGGGTATAGCCAATTAACAATGTTGTGATAGTTTCAGGTATACAGTGAAGGGACTCTGCCATGCGTATACATGTATCCATTCTTCCCCAAACACCCCTCCCATCCAGGGGTGTTAGCACATAACACTGAGCAATTCCACGTGCTGTACAGTAGGTTTTTGTTGGTTATCCATTTTAAATATGGCATTGTGTGTATAACTTTCCCAAAGTTCTAGGTAGCACTTTAAAAATGAGTGGAAGCATGTGGAAGTAATAGATATCATTATTGTTAGCTCCTCCTCCTTCTTTTTCTCTCTGATACAGACCTACCTTCAAGAAGCTGTACTTTGACAGGTTTAGGCTGGTTCACCCATGTTGGCCAAAGTACAGAAATGCAGCTGGAAAAAATTTAAAGGCAAAGGAAGTCATGATTGATTTTGAGGAAGACAAGGGAAATTAAAATTTAACAAGATGATTTTTAACCTTCTATAGCTATACTTCGATCTGTAGTTTTTAAACTAGACATAGAAAGTAACATTTAAACTCTCACAAAGTTGTCCATTCACCAATGAGGACAGTCATCATGTTTGCTCAGTCAGCCCTGATACCTTGTTTATTAGTATTCATTAGATGAAAGTATTGGGTCATTTAAATGTCAAGCTGAAATTACTGATAAATAAGCCAAAAGATAGAAGTTAGTTTCAAAAGACAACTAGTATCTCCTACAGAATTGTACATTAGGCTCTAAAGAGTCAGATGCATGCTTTCTTGAGTATTTCCAGAAAGGAAATACTGTCAAGGCATATTTACAGAAGTAGAGGGTAAATTTGTATCAGAGGGAAATCTTGACTATAGAGGAAATTGAAGAAGCTGCTGTCATAGTAACCCAGGAATGAGCTGGACCATGTTCCAATGTGCATATACGACTTCATGTATGTGAGAGGGTAGATGTTGCACAGAGCTTCTTTGGTGGCTTAGATGGTAAAGAACCTGCCTGCAATACAGGAGACCCAAGTTCAGTCCCTGGGTTGGAAAGATCCCCTGGAGAAGGGAATGGCAACCCACTCCAGTATTCTTGCCTGGAGAATTCAGTGGACGACGAGCCTGGTGGGCTACAGTCCATGGAATCACAAAGAGTCAGACACAACTGAGCGACTAACACTTTCAGACATTGCAAATGTGTTCACAGAGACAGAAAGTAGGGAACTGGGACTATTTATCACTAATGATCATGGCAAACTTGGAGAAAGGTGATACTTGAGAAGAGGGGAATAGGAAAGACGTCAGTGAGATTGATTTTTAGCCCATTTAATTTTAGACTTTAGAATATCTAAGTGGACTTATACTTTGGATGCCAAGAATAAGCATGTAACATGCTGCTGCTGCTGCTGCTAAGGTGCTTCAGTCGTGTCCGACCCTGTGCGACCCCATAGACAGCAGCCCACCAGGCTCCCTCGTCCCTGGGATTCTCCAGGCAAGAACACTGGAGTGGGTTGCCATTTCCTTCTTCAATGCATGAAAGTGAAAAGTGAAAGTGAAGTTGCTCAGTCGTGTCCAACTCTTAGTGACTCCATGGACTGCAGCCTACCAGGCTCCTCCGTCCATGGGATTTTCCAGGCAAGAGTCCTGGAGTGGGTTGCCATTGCCTTCTCTGACATACTTTATAGTAAATGACTGTTGTGTGTCCATCTTTGCTAGATTATAAGGTCCTTGAAGTTAAAAATCATGTGGCTTTGCTCATCTCTTGATTTCCAGATCCTAGGTCAGTGCAAGCCTGTTTTGTAGTACATGGTCAACACCTATTACCTGAATGAATGAAAAGAGGGGATGAAGGCAAGAGGGTGGAGGAGGGGGTTTGGTCATAAACTTTCAACTAGAAGATTCTCCACAGAGTCTTAAAGGTACATCCAAATTTACTACATGGAAGTAAGAATAGGAGCATGGAAGGAAAATAGAATCAGTGCCAAGAAATCAGTGGTATTGTCAACATATTTCTTTATAAGTTCTTTTTTCCAATAAGTGTCAAAAATTGTACTGGGATTATGGAAAGTTTTTGGTGTGGCATTGATGAGGAAGTCAAGGAATTAATATTGGATTTAGAAGAGGTCTAAGTTAGGCATTAACCCTAAGCACAGCATGAGGGTCACTGGATTTTTGTGAGAGATAGATGGACTTAGGGAAAGAAAAGTGGCCTCATCGTGGTAGATCTGATAGGGGAATAGACCCAGACAGTGAGGATTAAGGCAGGGGCTTGCCAGGGACAGTAAACACATTGAAGAAGTTTATTAGCTGTGAAAGGAGCTAAAGCAGTCTTTTGAGAATCTTAAAAATCTCATACTCTTCCTATAGTCTGTATTATAAAATAATACCCTTTTGGAATATACTAGTATAATGTTACTTTACTTCTTTATGTCACATATTTTCTATCCCCTAAATCCAGGTGTATCTGGAGGCAGAGAGCATACTGATAACTGTACTTGCCCACCTCTGTTTTTCACTGTACCCTCTGCTTTCACTGGGGAGTCATTGGGCTAAAAATGGTTGAGCTGGTAACTGTAAGTTGCCATGGTGCCTTTGAATTTTATCTTGTGCAAAGATGAAGAGGGAATGAGGAGAAGGGTCAATGCTATAGCAAAAAGGGAAATATTCGTGTTGATAAGGGGAAGCTATAAGTGTCAGTTTGTCATGGAACCAAATAGCTTTTAAGAAAGCAGTCATTATGATGATATAATAATAGCATTTTAATGTGAGTTGTCAACAAACAGTAATAACATTTAATGAGGCCTCTAAAATAAAACCTTTATGGTACCCATGTGTTTGGGTTTCTGTGATCCATTATTCTAACCCTTATTTTACTTCCCTCTTACATTCTGATTTATTATGTTTGAGGCTTTAGTGATGAATTCCTAAGGGAATGTATTATAGAGCTTAAAGGACTATTTTAACTTTTAGCACTTCTAATTTAATTGGTTTCCTGTTTGCTAAATTTGAGAGTGATTAGAAGAATTTATTTTAACCATAAGAAATGGAAAGAATGGGGGAAAGAGTGCTTCACTGAGGAATAAAAAGGAGATTAGCCAGTGACTGAAAAGTTGCCAGTTGAACTGTGTTGACAAGTGTGATTTGTGTGAGTCCCTTAAGAATGTAACAGAAGCATAGTAAGAACATAAAAGCCATGGGTTGTGTGGGTGAAGGAGTAGCCTGAAAATGGGAGGCAATGGCTATTAGTATATGTTGAAATTGCTGTCTCAAAGAAACACAAGAGTTCTTACAATATATGTGTTGAAATTATCTACCCCTGAAAGCTGAAACTCAGAAGAACCATTCCAAAAACACCAGACAGAATAATTCTTTGAAACCATCTCCTTTCTAAAATTGCTTATTACCAAATTAGAGAAATAGGCCATAAATAGAGGTTTGTAATAAGGTGGTGAACAATCATTGTTGACACCGTGCATTTCTGGCTATCCTGCTATAATTCCAGGTACTTTTCACACTGAATATCTGGTGTTTCTTAAATGAGCTACCGATTGACTTCATTTGCTCCCTTCTCTGCTTCTCTGCTCTGCTTAGCGTGAGTAATCAATTGTGTCTCTCTCGGGTTTTCAGATAGCAAGTTTTGTCAACAAGTCGGCCATAGATGTCTCCATCCTGCAACGGTCCTTGGCCATTCTGGAGTCCATGGTGCTCAACAGCCACGACCTCTATCAGAAGGTGGCACAGGAGATCACCATCGGCCAACTCATTCCACATCTCCAAGGGTGAGCAAGATCAACGCTGCCACAGGGGGAGGGAATGTTCTTCAGGCAGACAGCTCCCATGATGGTTTGGTATTGGTTTCATTAAATATATACAGAAAAAGAATCTTGATCTGGTATATAATCAAACCACGCCTCATGTTTGTCCCCCATCACACTGACATGACACAGTGACTTGCCCTGGGTGCGCCCCTTGCCTCTTCTTGAGACTAGTGTGTCCCTAGTGCCTTGGTCGGAGAAGGCAATGGCGCCCCACTCCAGCACTCTTGCCTGGAAAATCCCATGGATGGAGGAGTCTGGTGGGCCGAAGTCCATGGGGTCGCTAAGAGTCGGACACGACTGAGCGACTTCACTTTCACTTTTCACTTTCATGCATTGGAGAAGGAAATGGCAACCCACTCCAGTGTTCTTGCCTGGAGAATCCCAGGAACCGGGGAGCCTGGTGGGCTGCCGTCTATGGGGTCGTACAGGGTCGGACACGACTGAAATGGCTTAGCAGCAATGCCTTGGTAGGGACTCAGTTCTGATAAATGTTGCTAGATAGTGTAGAGCTTTTCTTTTAATAAGATACAATAAAGCAATTTGTTCTCTTACAATCTCAATAGAGTCTTTATCCTTAATCATACAGTATTTTCTGCGATACGAGAATTTTCATAGTTAATTAGGAGTTTTTAAAGCCAGACTTCTTTATTTGTCTCCAGGTGATTACAATAACCTTTTTCTAGTGTATTTTATAAAATACAAAATTTTAAGACGCTTGAGCTATGAGATAGCTGCCCTAGCAGCCTTGGGTTTTGGGGGAATCTCTCCTCCCCACTCTTAGATAACTAGCAAGGTTGCCTCTGATGATACCAGCCTGAGAAGGAATCCTTGTAGGATGCCACTTGATCAATGAAAGTATTTTGGATTGCAGGTGGCAAGAAGCATCCTGACTAGGACAGGGAGTTTATTGAAAGGATACTGGCGTGTTTTATAGAACCGAGGAATGACTTGAGTAGCTAAGCCTTGGGAAGGACAGAAACTATGGCTTCCTTGGAGTTCTCACAACAGGCCTTTTCTCTGGCATATTGGCTGGCAGTAATGTGACTTGGCTCCCAGTAAGTGCTGCCCCTGCTCTCTCAGGTCACACTGGCAGATTTTCAAGAGGAAACCTGATTGGCCTGTTTGGGTTGCGGGTGTAGAATGGGGATTCAAGGGAGTATTCAGTAGTTCTCAGTATACCAAAAATGTTGACTATGTGTTTATAATTAAACTTTATATTAAACTACCAAAATGCATTAGATGTTTCCTTCGTTTGGGGGTAGGAGATGGTTGACTAGAGTGTAAAAGCTATAGACTGTGGCCTCAGGGAAAATTAGCCCATGCTCTAAAATGATGATTTTGTGTGAACTCATGCTGGAAATGGTACCAATTTCACGTGTCCCTGAATGCGACCTGTATCAACTTAAAAGTCTGCATCTTTCCTCTGAATCTCAAGGGCATCATTGTGCACTTACAGTGCACTTTGCCAAGAGGAGAGTTTCTTATTTGCCAAGCGCTGTACTAAAGGTTTTATGTGCATTACCTCATTTTATCCTAAAAGCAGCTCCTTGAAATGAGTGTGTTTTTACCCAGTGTTCCAGATGAGGAAGCTGTGTAGGGACACCCTGTGAACTTGTCCAAGGCCACACAGCCAGCCAGTGGGGCACTGGGCTTAGAATTTCATCCTTCCTGAGGCTGTGTGTGATAAGCTCTGCCTCTTCCTCAATTATCTCTAAATGTAGCTCGCTGGCCTCTGCTCTTTGTTTATGCCTTGGGTCCTTCTTATTTACTATTTATGCTGTGCTGTGCTTAATATTTACTATTTACCATGCACCTAACTGTAGATCTTGGCTTCATTTAGAATTTCTGATTTCATTCCTGTGAAAAGCAAATTTGTAAACATAAAAACCTATCCTTCTTGTTCTTTAAAAGTTTCTAGTTGAAAATAGATTTTTAGAATATGTAATATTGCCATGGAGACAAAGCAGTTTCCTCTATAATAAGCCCAGGAATGTGGGGACACCCAGGACTGTTCCCAGATGTACTTCATGCATCAGATGAAAATTACACACACACAAACACACGCACACTGGTCCATATTTTTAACTCTAATAGAGGAGAGAGGAAGAGAGCCAGCTGGCCACCTATATCTCTGGGTGAGTGTGTTTTGTCCGGCTAGCAATAGTAATTGTCTCCTCACATGTTTCCAGCTTTTCATGGTTGAAATACACAGTGCTGACTGCGTTCTCTGGGTCCTGCCTTTCTCTCTCACCTTTTTTGGGGCAATAATCATGACCCTTATCATGGTCTCACTGAGGGGTGGTCTTTTCTGACTTTGATGTTGGTCTGTGTCTTTACAGGACAGATCAAGAAATCCAGACCTATACCATTGCAGTGATTAATGCACTTTTCCTGAAGGCCCCTGATGAGAGGAGGCAGGTAAGTTGCATTTCTTCTGCCTTAAAGCCTGTGCCCAGGGCTGACAAGCTTTGGTGCAGGGAAAGCCTTCCCCTTCCAATCCCAGCAACTCCTCTGGGGTTCTCTGCTTCTCGGCAGTTTGCCTGGCCAGACTGGGATCATTCACAGATCCAGTGGGAGCTAGTTGGAGATGAAGTGTTTCAGAGGTAAAGCCCTTTCATCATGTGAAACCCAGTATAGAAGCCCCAAACAAAGAGCTGAAAGAAAGAGGAAACTGCTTTTGTGGTGGATGCAGAGTTAGAAGCCCCTGTGGCCTTCTGTCATTTCACTGGATACTCACTGGGGCCAGGGAGGGATTGTCCCCATTTTCCTGATGAGGAAAGCTAGACTCTGAGAACTGTCACACTTTGCTGGGTGGGAAGATGGGAAAGGGAATGTGTAAATTGCTGCCGCAGTTGAGAGAACCTTTCATCTGTAAGAGGCTCTTTGCTTAGTGGTATTTCTGCTGTCCGTGTGTGGATGTGCCCAGGAGAAGTGAGCATTCATTTCCTGTCCTCTGTGTCATCAGAAGGAGGGAACCCCTTAAATGTACCTGCTTGGAACGTACCCTTCAATACTGTCCTTTGTCAATCTTTGGTTCTTCTTCAGCGAGGGAAAGGACTATTATAAAGTGGCTGTGGAACAAGTGGCGCTTTTGCATGTCTTAGAATTTGGCTCACATCTCAGAATCCTTTCTTTTTTTTTTTCCAGCAACATAACATACTTGTTACCTAGGTCACAATTGACTCCCTTTAGAAACTAGATGGAAATATGAGATCTTTCAGCATTTAGAAAGTATACTGGGGAGCTTATGACAGTTACTAATATATCGTTTTAGAAGAATTTAGGAGGTTAGCATGCTACTGAACACTGTTGGAAGAATTTTACTTTTTTTTTTTACTTTATTTTTTTCATTGCCAGGGATTTTAAACCTCAGTGGCTAAATATGAGGGTTTCTGGTTTGTTTTCCATTTAGGTTTGTTTGCTCATTCCTAGGAGTTACATTTGCACAAGAAGCAGAGTGGCTTTCTAGTTTCCTGTGCTTTTGGTTTGGTATTGGCTGGAGCCAGGGGGTGCCTGCCGTCTCCAAGCCTATTTTCCAGTCTGGATATTTCAGGGCAGCTTTGCAGATCTTAAGTGGGATCATGGGCAGGGCTGCTCCTTTTATATTTATAGCTAAATACTGGGAGCATGATAATTCCCATCAGGCCAGTAAGTTGCCTGCATATGTTCACAAGCCTGACATGGGCATCACAGAGAAGCTTGATTCTTCTGCTAGCCAGACCAGGGATGCCTAGCCAGACCAATGATAGCTGCTTGTAGAGTGGGGTCAAGAGCCAGGCCAGAACTAAGACTTTGACTAAACTGACCTAGACTCTTGAAACTGTCTTTCCCTCTGTGGCTAGATTAGAGGAAAGGAAAGCTCACACTCACCCCAAGTGCTACAATTTCACTCAGACCTCTGCATGAGTAAGATGCATACCCCTTGCATCTTTCTGTTACACTAAAATTACTATTAATCTGATTAACTGGAATTGAATGACCGTGAAGAAGTAGGGAATTAGATGCCAATCTATGCTGACTCCAGGGCAATGATAACAATGAAAATATAATGGGGTACCATTATACTAGAAATGCCGTTAATATTAGGCTTGAATTCTGCTAATCAAATCTTTTTTATTTTTGAAAAATTAGGCTATATGAAACCGACATAGCACAGTTTGTACATATATTACTATATTAATACTAAATCACAAAAGGTAGTCTAATAACATTAAATCATTTAAGTAAACAATTCAACTAAGAAAGACTGTTTATCAACCAGGAGAAAATTCAGATTTTAGTCTTTGAGATAAAAATGACAATACTTGTCAATAGAAAATTAACTTGGACTTTATAGACTATGTTGAATTTAGGATGAATCAGTGACTATTTGTCAAGAAAAGGAGTATTTTGATTTTTAATTTATAAAATACTTTCTAGTGAGTTAAGAGAGAGTTGGCTCTAAAAATTACTTCAAGTTCATAATGAAGGAAAGCTTATTTGTCATTATTTTTTGAATATCAGTAGAGTCTGATAAAGCAAAAGCTCAAGCTAATTGGTAATATCTTACTGTATATTATATATTTGTTATTGATTGATTTATGTTTTGAAAGATTGAAAGTTCTGAAATTTTTGGCAAATAAGAAAACTTGCCAAAGCCTGTCACTGATAATATTTGAGAGTCTGCCTTGCAAATATGTTTTATGTCATTTCATTTAATCCTCATATCTATAGAAAATCTTATTATTTCTATTTTATAAATGAGGAAATTGAGAGTCAAAGAGGTAAGGAACTTGACTGGTTGCTGAGCTGATTAAGAGTCCATGTTAGAATTCCAGCCTTACTCTTGCTCTTATCTGCAAAGCATCCCATTGAATGCTGGTCAAGGAAGCATCTCCTGCAGAATGACCTTGTATTTGTCTGGTAAACAACTTCCTGATACTTGAGAGACATCAAGCCCATTTTCTTACTCCAGTTAGATTAAAATATAACCTTAACACTTATTTATTGGATTTACAGGAATGTCCCTTTTTGTTTTTTTAAAGCTTTTAGACATTGGATAAATTCTACTTCGGTCAAAAAGTTTTATTTATTTCAACATCTCTTACCAACTCGGGGTCAGACACATTGGTAGGACTCCATTATTTGGGTGTTTTTTTTTTTTAAATGTTAATGAATTTGGAAGGATTTTGAATACCAATATGTTATTTCTACTTTTACTGAAGAAAGATACTGCCAAAGTCAAATATTTTTACTTGGCAGGCAAACCTGAGCGACATTTTTGTTTTGCATTCATGGAGTTGACCTGCCTGAGGGAGCACTGAGCTTGGGGCAGGGGTATAACTGCCTCCTGTGTAATGGTACCCTGTCAGCCGCCCTGGGAGGTGAGGGGTTGGGTCATGCCTGCCTCTCGGATATTGGAGAAGCTCCCTTTTCCTGCCCAAATGAAGAGAAAGGGTACTGTTTTATCGGAGAGGGGATTGTTGTTAAGGGGGCAAATGGATCCTTTTTTTTACAACTAGTTGCCATTATTCATTTTATTATTTCCATGATGAAGAAGTTTGTCAGATCACTTCCAAATTTCTCTACAAACACTTATGTTTTGATAAGCATTATTTTAAACAAACAAACCCTTTAGCTTAAAGATTTGGTAGAAAAATCAGAAAATACAGATTCCAAAGGAAGAAGTTTTAAAAACACAGATGTATAGAACAGTCTTTTGGACTCTGTGGGAGAGGGAGGGGGGGGGGGATGATTTGGGAGAATGGCATTAAAACATGTATAATATCATAAAAAACAAAAGAAGTTAAAATAAAAAAATAGAAATAAAAACACCTATAATTGCGTCCCCAGAGAGGGAAACACTGCCACTACTTACCCCTGTGGGACTGTCGTGGTCCTACTTCCTACTTTTTTTGTGCAAAGACTTCCCCTCAGACATCATTTTTCACTAGATGTGATCATACTGCATGCACTGTTTATTTTTAAAAATGCTTTTAAAACTAAACATGATTTTGTGGACATCTTTCCATGTCAATATATCTATACAGGCAGACCTCGTTTTACTGCATTTTGCTTTATTGTGCTTCACAGATACTAATATATATATATATATATATATATATATAAATTCAATGTTTGTGACAACCCTGCATCAACCAAGTTTACTGGCACCATTATCCAACAGCATTTATTCACATGGTGTCTTTGGTAATTCTTGCAAATTTTCAAGCTCTCCATCAGCAAAAAAGATTATGAGTCAATGAAGACTTAGATGATGTTACGATTTTTTAGCAATCTGTCCTGTGCTTAGTCACTCGGTCATGTCCGACTCTTTGAGACCCCATGGACTGTAGCCCGCCAGACTCTTCTGTTCATGGGAATTCTCCAGGCAAGCAGAGTGGAGTGAGTTGCCTTGTCCTCTTCCAGGGGATCTTCCCTACCCAGGGATCGAGCCTAGGTCCCCCGCATTGCAGGCAGATTCTTACCATTGCAACCACCAGCAATAAAGTATTCTTAATGGTTCACTCAAACCATTCCTTAATATTGAACAAAAAATCCATGATGTGGATGAGGATTTTTCCATTTTCTCTCTGATCAAGCACTGGTTCCTTTAGGAGGGTAAAAAAATGTTTTATGTACTTTGTTTTCTTAGACATAATGTATTGCATACATAATAGACTACAGTCTAGTGTAAACATATATTAATCAAGGTATTTGCTGTATTGTAGCAGTCTGTAACTGAACTTGCAATATCTCTGAGGTATGCCTGTATCCATATCCATATTTATATTTATCTATATATTTTTATCCTGGAGAAGGAAGTGGCAACCCACTCCAGTATTCTTGCCTGGACAATTCCATGAACAGAGGAGCCTGGCAGGCTACAGTCCATGGGGTCGCAAGAGCCAGACACAACTTAGTGACTAAACCACAATCATACACTTTTATATCCGGGAGTTGGTGAGGGACAGGGAGGCCTGGCGCGCTGCGATTCATGGGGTCGCAAAGAGTAGGACATGACTGAGTGACTGAACTGAACTGAACTGAATGATATAAAATATTCTCCATAGATTCTCAAGTTCTCTCAAATCATTCTTTAATATTGGACAAAAAAAAAATCCATGATATGGACCAGGATTTTTCCGTTTTCTCTCTGATCACGCTCCAGTTCCTTTAAGAGGGTATCGGACTGTTTTATCAAACATTCATTGCCTACTCTGTGTCAGTCATTGTGCTGTGGGCTGGGAATACAAAAATGAAAAGGACAGTCTGTGTGCCCTTGAGAGGACCATACTCTTCTGCAGAAGATAAATATCATAAACAGATCATTATAATAACTGCTCTAGTAGATGTTGGAAGTATATCATTCCTTCTAACTTATTTTAAAACTTTGTAAGTTGATAGACTAATATGGACTTCCCGATGGCTCAGCAGTAAAGAATGCCCCTGCAATGCACTAGACACAGGAGACATGGGTTTGATCTCTGGATTGGGAAGATCCCCTGGAGGAGGAAACGGCAACCCACTCCAGTATTCTTGCCTGGAGAATCCCATGGACAGAGGAGCCTGGAGGGCTATAGTCCATGGGATCACAAAGAGCCAAACACGACTAATTGACTAAGCACATCTATGTCAGGCTAACATAGGCACAGAGGATTTGTGTGTGTGTGCCAATAACGCAATACTTTTATTTTTATAAAAGAAAAGGAATGAAAGGAATGTTGAGCCTTTGTTATTCATCTGGTCCAAGGAAAAAAACAAAAGATGGACTTTTTCTGTTTTGATCATGAAGAAGGCATGCTTTCTTCACCCCGTCGAAGGGCAGTTCCTTCTGGATCACCATTTAACTTATTTCTGAAGGTGTCCTTGTCCTTGCCTTCTTGTTTTCAAGAGGTTGGAAGAGGATTCAGCATTGGATTTTGACTGATGCCGTCTCTAGGCTTTTTAGATCACCGTAGAGTATTTGTACACGTGTCTCTTTAATGCTGTGGATGAGCAGGGACGTTAACATTAAGCTGTGATGTCTAACAGAGTGCTCCTAATTTCCATCCCTCTCTCTCCTACCTGCTTTCCTTTCTGTGGTGGCGATGGCCGTTAGGTTGGTGTAGACAGCAGTGTTGACATCCTTGAGTGTCCTCTGACTGTAAGTCCCCACGTTCCCTTCGTCAGCACTCAGCAGGCCCTGCGCCCTCATTCTGCTCCTGTCCAGCCCTGCCTGTGCACCCCCTCGTACTTCCTCCCCGTGTTCTGAGTTCCCCTTGCTTTCTACAAGTTTGTTTTGACCTTGATCAAATTCATGGTTGTGTTTTTAAATTACAACTTAGTTTCTTCTCTACTCAGTAAGAGTGGTGACCCTCAAATTACCCCCTTTGCCAATAAACATTCCAGTGACTTCCTGAATATGAGCAGTATTTTTCCTTTTGGATGTTTGTACCCCGATTGCGTCCAACTGTTTAATTTTCCCTTAGTATCTATTTGACAATGTCTAGAAAGAGCATCTGTAAATCATGTCATTTAATAAAATCACCTGCAAAACCTCTATGTCACTCAGGTAGGCCAGTGCACAATCTGCCGAACTGAGGCCCAGGGAGACTGGGTGTGGACCTAGAGCATAGCATCTGCCCAGATGTCTGTCCTTTGCTAAAACTTCACTCAATTCATTTGGATAGACTATTAAGCCTTGGGGTATATACTACTCAGTGTTTGGTTTTGCACAGATTCAGATGAAATGGCTTTTAGAAGTCTTAGATCTTTAAAGTGATGGCTGTCTAGTATTGAAATCTCCTAGGCGCAGGCATAAGTTGCCTTGTAGTAACAACTCTCTGCACATATATATTCTAATAAAAGCTGATGAGCCATTTCAGTGGAGAGCCACTGCTCTCATTTGGAGTGTTTGATTTTGATTTAGTACTCACCTTTCCCTGGAAGGAAGAAATTCAAAAAAAAAGAAAAAAAGAAAGAAGTCACAGGTGCCATATTTCTTTCCTTTGTTTTTGGACATTGCTGTATTATCTAAACAACATTCACAAAGTCAGTTGAGTAGTACTGTCCATTTGAGCCCTTTCTTTGGTAAGAAATACTGCTGATATCCAGTTTTGAAGCACACCCCAGCATAAAGTCATTTGGGGCCACGTGGAAATGTTTCTTTCAAACTGATGCTTTTCTATCTGCGTGTTTTCTTCCACAGGAGATGGCAAATATTTTGGCTCAGAAGCAATTGCGTTCCATCATCTTAACGGTGAGTACCTGTGTGTTGTGAGCACCTTGCTGGGGAGGAAGGGTCTGGTAAGATTTATTGATCTCCTCTTTTGGCTTGGTTTTGTGGTTTGTTCTGTGACTTGCTTCTGTGGCCAAGCAGTGGGAAGTAGAAAGGAAGTAAAAGTGTACTTTTGGAAATGGAATAAATAAAGCTTCCCCCCAGAGATGGCCTTGTGATTGGAGGGCGGGGGTCCCTGGAAGAGAGAAACGCCTTGTGGCAGGTTTATTATAACTCACCAGAGCTTTAGCTTTGTATTTAAGGAAGTTAGGGACTCCCTGACTTTAACAAACCCACCAATATGAGCTAATACCGTTTTTAAGGAGGAAACTAGAGAGAAACATATCAGACTCTGAGAGAAGTCCTGAAATTTTGACCATCATTTTCCTGGGCCACTTTGCTACAGAAAGGCAGGAAGGTCAGGCATGAAACCCACTCATTCACTGTAATGCAAAAAATACCTGAAACCTCAGTCAAGAAGAGGCTCTACATGTTATGTTGTGAATGTTTAGAAGTAAATCAGATAGCGAGATTTCCTGAGGCCTTATCTGCTACTTGACTTTTAACTAAAGGCTGAAAGAAACATGTGTGATTGATTCTTCTGCTTACCAAAAAAAGAAAAGAATAAAGATTTATGCGTGTGTAATTCCAAAAAGGAGTTCTGCAAGCATACAGTTACATACACACATACACATACACACACATTCCAATACCATGAGGCCATTAAAAATTAAAAACCTTATGAGGGCAAATAAAATAAATATTCTAGAATCCAAAGCCAATAATAATGACTACAATTTGTCATCAAGTATGATGTTAAACTTCCTGGCTATTAAGGATAAAGAGAAACCATATGAGTGTACTTTTCATTACTTGATAAAAGGGGTACCCCAGGTCTTTGGAGGATGACATATTCCCACCCCCTGGAACTGGAATCTGAAACGGGTATTGTCAGAACATTCTAATATATTCTTTGTCCAAGAATGGTTTTGTAGAAATTGTAGAGGGATTCAAAATACGGTTATTTTTTATACTCACTCTCAATAAAAGTGGAAGCAACAATATTAATCATAGAGAAATGAAGGTATTTGTGTAGGGGGTGGAGGGTGATGAAAGAGCAGAAACCTGGAATTAAAGTCTTAGCCTGTTGTTGATATCGCCTTGGTGTGGCAGTTGAAGTTAGAATGCCCAGAGATGGAGTGGGTGAATTGACTGTAGCTACCATGTCTCAAAGATCAGTTTACTTCAGCGTGACTGTTTTAAATGAGACCTTGATGACTGGAAGTTTAAGATTGGTTGGTATTCTCTGGCAAGAACGTGGAGTGTAGATACTGTTGAGTTGCTAATAAAATAAATAGCCACATGCTTTAGTGCCCATACACTTTGGACATTAAACATATACCAAGAATTAACATTCTCTTGGGAAGATTGGAAGATATGAGGCTTGATTTCTCCCCATCCCATTGCTTGGCTTCCCACCCTCCAACGCACCTAATTTTGGTTCAGCGACTTCCTTCTATGTCTTGTTCTTCACCCCACCTCTCCTTTAATTGGCTGTTTCATCATGGTGCTCAGAGCCAGGCTGTGGAGTCCAGGTTCAGGGCACCCAGAGAAAATTCCTTGAGACAGCAAGACATGGTTGGGCCTAGCAATTCAAAATAACTCATTCGAGTGGGTGTTTCACCTCTTTGACTGGTTGGTTGGCATTTTACAAAGTATTTATTTATTTATTTGCCTGTACTAGGTCTTAGGTGAAGCATGCAGGATCTAATTCCCTGACTAGGGATCGAACCTGGGCCTCCTGCACTGGGAGCACAGAGTCTTAGCCACTGAACCACCAGGAAAATCTCTGGTTGACTGGCATGTTTAAGGCACAACTGTGGTTTCTGCCAAAGCAGATGCATATTAGGTCCAAGTCTTGAATTCCATTTCAAACCCAGCCCTTGAGGGGACAAAGGCCCACGTATTATAGTCTGCTGCCACTCTTTATATTTATTCCATTTTAGTTCTGTTTCTAAGGGGAAGGGTCATTTTCCAAAAAAAAAAAAAATTCACTCACTGCCTTGTTGGGGTAGTGGTCACTGTATAATGTCCACAGTGAATTAATGACAGATCTGATAGCTACTTTGCCTTTGTGTGATGCTTCTAAAGCTTTCCCTGTTTAGATGTGGGATCACTTCTCAGAGACAGCTGTAGGGTAAGAGGATGGCAGAACTGCTTACAGTACATGTATACCATTTATTTTTCTGGCAAGGCAAGCAGGCAAGGAGTGCTTCTGTTGTAGAAATCCACAGCTCTCCTCAAGACGCTCTCATTTTAGGCATACCTTCTCTTATATGGCTGTAATAGCCACCGCATTTCCATTTCCTGCTGCACCTCCACTCTTACCTGAACACAGTAGGTCTTTCCCCAGTTCTGGCCTAAAGATCAGGAAGCTTATTGGGTCCTGAAATGTAAAGGAAAATTTATACCAGGGTCACCTGTGCACTCATCTTTCTCCTGAAAGTGGTTCCACCCACCTCCATGCCCCGTGCTTCCAAATGAGGTCTTCTGAGGTTCTACTTGGCATCATGATGGGGGTGGGGTGGGTAAATTAGGTTATTTGCTGTTACTTTATTCCTTTGTTTAAAAATGTTTCACTCATGAACCATCTCCCTAGCATGTCATCCGAGCTCAGCGGGCCATCAACAATGAAATGGCACACCAGCTGTATGTGCTGCAGGTGCTGACCTTTAACCTTTTGGAAGATAGGATGATGACCAAGATGGACCCACAGGACCAGGTGAGTGCTCATTAGACAACAGTCAAAGCATATGAGGGAAAGAACATCCTTAAAAGTCTTTTCTTGAGCTTCTTAGAAACCAGGAGGCTTTTGATGATGGTAATATTATTATCATCTCAGAACTTAGGGAAATGGATTTAAAATTTTGGTGAATCTAGAATCAGAGAGGGCTTCTCTGACAGGTCAGTGGATAAAAACTCCTCTTGCAATCCAGGAGACACAGGAGACAGGGGTTCAATCCCTGGGTCAGGAAGATCTCCTGGAGTAGGAAATGGCAACCCACTCCAGTATTCTTGCCTGGAAAATTCCATGGACAGAGGAGCCAGGCAGGCTACAGTCCAAACGGTCGCAAATAGTTGGACATAACTACGTGACTAAACATGCATAGGATCATAGAATAAAATAAATGAAATATTTTGTTATGTATCGAACACATGCATACTCTTTCCTTATTGGATAAGAAAGCCTGACGTCGCATGACTACAAACACTGACTCTTGGCTAGTGCCTTCATTGGTGATAGCTTTGGATTCAAGTCCCCAGGACACAGAGCCACTTGGTAGCTCTATGTGATATGGCTTCTACAGGCTGAGAGAGTATTTCCATTCTCCAGTGGTCAGAGCCGTGGGTGGAGGTCCCAGGTTACATGTGATTTCTGGGCTTCCATTTCTGTCGGTTGGCTCTCTGCTACAGATCTCTCTAGGTCTCTGGCTGTTGTGCCTGAGAGGTTAAGTCTTGATCCAAAAGGCTCTGGGGGAACTTTACTGTGTGAAGACAGAGTGAGAGGAAACAGCTGGGAGCGCTGCTGTAGCATATTTGCAGCTTAAACAGCGCTGCAGCTTTGGAAAGGAAAACACTCGTTATTGGCACGTGAGGGTCTGATCTCTGGCAGATGTGGATGCACATGCGAAGTGTGTAACCGCCGCAGCACTTCGTTCGTGGCGTGAGGCCACGCGATTAAGAATGATCCAGAGGCTTCCAGCGGCCGTCTAATGTGCCCCACACTTCTGGCAAGGCCAAGTGCAATCATCACAGAAAGATGAGACTGCCTTATGACTTCTAGTTCGAAAGGCAGTGCGTCCAGAGGTGGAACAGCCCTCCCTTCTTGGAAACCTCCTCCTTTTTATGTAAAAGATACATGCCTTTTTCTTATTGTGGTTAAACATGCACCACAGAACCTTTACCGTTTTAACCATTTTTCAGATTTGTCTCTATGAAGTCACTTCTCAGTGGAGTTAGGGGTCCCTTGTCACTTACCTATTGTTCTTAAACCTTATGTACCTCTCACTTTATTTCTGACAGTACAGGACTTCAAGATCCTCTAACTTGGCTTTTTCCAATCAGAAGCCTTCCATCATATTTGGGGCCCTCATTGAGAATGTCACAGGGCAGTTGATACCAGAGGTCCAAGGGGCTTGGCCATGAGGATAATTGTGGAATAAAGCCAAGGCTGACCAGCAGGGAGAGTGGCAGGAGGGGGAAAAAAGTTCACAGAGCTGTAACTTAGAACACTGGTTGCCCTTTATCTGTTTCCCTTTTGCCTGTACCCAGTGATTCATTTAGACCCTGGGGAATGAGGGAGTGGATGAAACATCACAGAATGAAGGCAGCTCTCTCTCCCTCCCGTTTTTTCCTTCCTAACCCCTTCAGGCTCAGCGGGACATCATATTTGAACTTCGAAGAATTGCTTTTGATGCAGAGTCTGAACCAAATAACAGCAGTGGCAGCATGGAGAAGCGCAAGTCCATGTACACCCGGGATTATAAAAAACTTGGCTTCATAGTAAGTAAGCCATCTCCAGTAAGCTCTCTCCTTCCAGCACCCGGGGGCCTGACCTCAGCCACATAAGCGATGTCTCCTCTGAGCGTGTGGTCCTCCTGTGCCTTACAGAATAGTTTCCACATTTTCCAGATGTTTAGCTGGTTTAAACAGGATCACATGAAAATCTCTTCTGGCTGCAGCGGAATGGAATAACTTGTACAAGTGTGACTAATACTGAGTTTGTTTATTCAGTTCTGATTAAGTGTAACCAAGAGTAGTTAGCCCGGAAAGCATCTAGACTTCGTTAGATCTTCTTCACAGGAGGCTGAAAATTCTATTTAAATTAAATGGGTGATGGCAACTGTGGGAGAAATCTTATTTGGGGCTGGTGACTGGGTTATTCACATATGTCGATTCCATATCAAAATCAGATTGAGAGTCTCCTGAAATTTGATCATGGTGTGACCTGCAGTTTATATTGTCCTGAAAGTTTTGTCTTGCTGTGGATGCTAATTAGTCACCACCTAGATTTTCTTTTTACTTGGTTTGCACATCAGAACACAGCCTTGTCCTGAATATAATCTGTTGTTTTTGTTTCTGCTTCCGGTCCAGTTTTGCTTTCATCATTATCACATTTCTATATGACCTTTGGCTTATTAACCTCAAATTCTGCAGGTGTAAATTTGGGTTTCTTTCTACCTCCTTCATAACCAACATAAATCAGACTTTTGTCTTCAGTAATTAGAAATGATCAGGCATTATTTTATAACTGCAAATACTCTTTCCTTGAATATACATACACACACACTAATATTAATATTCATTTGTACACATTGGTATTTATGCTTTATTGTTATTTGGAAAACCTTATCTTTTGTGGGACTTCTTTGAAAATGTTTCCATGTCAGTTATATGCATTGTTTTCATTACTAAAGAGTTGTTATTATATGAGTGTACTACAGTTTATTTAGCCAAGCTCTTTTACTGAGTATTTCAGTGTTTTAAAATTACAGATAAGTCTGCAATTAACATCTGTGCCTCTCAGTATTGATGTACATCCTTGATCATGTCATTAGGATAAATCCATGGAACTGGCATTTCTATGATATATATTTTTAAAGCTTTTGATATCATCAAATTGCTTTCCATAAACACTGGGTAATTTCCACTTTAACCATTGGTGCATCAGAGTAACTTTTTTATAAACCTCTCCAATAATATTTGTAAAACTAGAAAAAAAATAATTTGATGTTATTTCTTATTTACTGGTAGTCTTAACATGTTTTTTCTAAGAAGAACACTTCTGAAGCATTGTATTCAACTTTGCAGCTTGCTTTACAGAGCTTCATTTTTATGTTGTCATATCCCAAGTTTTGACTTTGACATTCCATTTGATCTTTTAGCTGAATCTGTTTGTCTAAATTTTAGCAAAAAGCTCCAAGACTAATGGAGAGGTGAGCGTCCCTGTGCTTGGTGTGTGTCGATGCTCAAGGCTCCGAGGTGGCCCCGGCCCTGCCCTCACCCGTGTGTTGGCAGACTCCATTTGCTAGGGAGTTAGCCGTCGAAAGCTCACACTCTACCTCCCCGACAGTTCCCTCCAGGTTTTACTTTAATGTGTTCAGTGAGGAAAGTGAAAGTGAAAGTTAGTCGCCCAGTCGTGTCTGACTCTTTGGGACCCCATGGACTGGAACCTGCCAAGCTCCTGTGTCCATGGAATTCTCCAGGCAAGAATACTTGAGTGAGTTGCATTTCCTTCTCCAGGGGATCTTCTCGACCCAGGAATTGAACCCAGGTGTCCTGCATTGCAGGCAGATTCTTTACCTTTTGAACCACCAGGGAAGCCCCATGTTGAGCCAGGAGTTATATGCAAATCACCTGGGAAGTTGTGCAAAATCATCCAATCTCTTACCCTTAGGTCATATCAGAATGGCCAGGGCACAGACCAAGGTGTGTACACTTCGAACTGCTTCCCCTCAATCCTGATATTCTGTCCTGGAGGACAGCCTGTGGATAGCATACACTTGAGTTACTGCCATTCATGTTCCTCCTTTTGACTACCTGGATTTCCTCCTTTTAACTACCTGGATTTCTAGTGCATTTGAACAATGTGGAAAATGCAAAGTGAACTCTTTACACACACTGATCCCTGGACACAGTGTGTCTCTGACCCAGGTCCTAGTGGGTTTTGTCGGGGGCAGTTGGGTCCCAGAACACACAGTGTTATCTGTTGTCCTGGGCATGTGTCTGAGGGATGGAGGAGAGAGGGAAGTTGAGGAAAGACCACTCGGTAGGACCTGGATTATCCCAGCTTTTTGTGTTACTGCAGGTCTCTAGGGAGGATTAGACTTAATGAGGGTGGGAGGTATGAGACACCTCCTTTTTTATTTCCATACTTTAGTCCTGTGTGAAATCTCCAGGGTATCCCACAAGCCAAACTCTGAGTGATTTTTCTCGATGAAACTCCATCTGTCATAACACGATTGATAATTCCTTCCACAGTTGGCTTCTGGGGTCTGTCTCTGTCTTAGCTTTCAACGTCTGCTGAGTGTTTTTTGCTTTGTGAGTACTTTATGAAGAATGTTGCATTTTTAAAGTAAAAGTTAATTTTATGTGGTTTTAAGGCCTTCAGCACTTATGTGGCCTCCACTCCAAGGATTTGAAAAGTCATTTAAAAAAACGCAAAAATCTTGAACAGAGAATAACCAAAATGGAGTGTTGATTTCCTTCATATTTCCCTGGTACTTTTCTTTTAGCTTTCAATTTTAGTCCTTCCTTTGAAACTTCTTCCAGGCCACAATCTTGCATCAGGTAATGGAGAAACTGAAAAGACCAGTCATGATTTCTAATGCTAGAAATGATGCAACCACTTTCACAAGCAGAAATTTTCTCTTTTGACTACCTGTCAGCAGAAATACACAGGCCTCACTAATGGAAAGACAGGCTGGTGGTGCCACCTAGAGGCCATTGTGCAAAACGCAGAAAGCTGGTTGAGGACCTCAAGTGTCTGGCCCGGAAAGCTCTGGATGCTGGAAACTGTCCTGGTAAAGGATTCTCTCTGTGCTTCCAAAGGAGGAGTAATCTTGTCTGTAAACTCCTTACCGACCTCCTCCACAATCTGAGATTTGGGTAACCTTTTGGATCTCTTTGAAGAAAAGTTCAAGTCATATAAGATTGTTATTCCTCTTTTTTACATCTCCTGAGTAGGCATGCCCAGGAAATGTTAAGTGACAAATTTTTGGAGTTGAGTGAGTCTAGATTTTAATTCCATCCTTCCCACTTAAAAAGCCACTTACTGCTAACGAGCCATTTATTAATAACTGGCCAGTGGGGCAGTTACTTGGGCTTCCCTGGTGGCTCAGTGGTAAAGAATCCACCTGTAAAGCAGGAGACACAGGAGGCGCGGTTTCGATCCCTGGGTTGGGAACATTCCCTGGAGAAGGGCATGGCAACCCACTCCAGTATTCTTGCTGGGAAAAATCCCATGGATAGAGGAGCCTGATGGGCTACAGTCCATAGGGTCGCAAAGAGTTGGACACAACTGAAGTGACTTATCATGCAAGCACGGGGCAGTTACTTAACCTATTTGGGTGTCAGTTTCTTCAGGATGAAACTGGGCAGATACTCTTCTAGTTCGCAGCTGCTGGAGGGCCCTGCTCAAGACCATCTTTTAGCAACTGGCCTTGCACCTGCATGGTGGAGGCACCCAGCAAACGGCACTTCCCTCCCTTACTTTTCGGAGAGCACATATCAAGGAAATCATAGGCAGCTTTTTCAGTTTTCCGAAGTGGAGGGGCCGTTGCTCCAACAAGGCAAGAAGAACAGTTTGTTACCGGATAATAAAGCACGACACTTTTGAGAAGGCAGATGGGCCTCACATTTCTTCTCAGTGCAGCATCCCAACAGAGCAGATTTTTCTGGTGAAATCATTCTAAAGTCCCAATGTAAAGTGGCTAAATGGCTTATATGGTTAGTCATAACACAGAAAAGCACTTGCTCTTAACACAAAGCTGCTTATTCTTCCAAGATCTTTTAGTGAATGGTTTCTGAGTTGCAAAATGGACATGCTTATAGATTCCCTGGTAAGAAGAGGGAGTCAAGGATGTCTGGGTTAATACTAATCTTATTGGAACTTCTAAGGAGGAGCACGTGTGCTTCTCAACCTGACAGAAGGCAGATTCACATTTTTAGAATGATTTTATTTTGAAAACACAGGAAATACCTGACTATAATGACCAGGAACTGTGACGAATGCTTTGCATACTCTGAGAAGAGTTGAGTTGAGTTCCTAGCCACAGACCCTTCAGAACGTGACTGTCTTGATGTCAAATTGATAGCTTCTCTATTTGTGGATTTTACCTTTGTCCAGTCTAAAAGGAGATATCTGTAGTTCTTTTTTTGAGCCCTCGTAGACTAAGGCAGATGTCAGAAAATGGAAAAGAGTGGGTTTTTTCCTTAGTTGTCTTTTTCTTCTTCTTGAGCTTGACTGGGGATAAAATAAGCTCATTTTTTAAAAAGAAACTCTTTCTGAACAGCATAATGTGCTTTTAATATGAAGTGTTTTGATAAGCATTTACCTTAACATTGTCAGATGGTCTTAGCAGATAAAAAAAAATGGCTAACGTGATGGTGAAACAAGGTAGTGGGAAAAATATTATTTCAGAATTAAGACTCTTTTAAAATGTAGGTTTTATTGTATTCAGGTATAATAAGGCCAGCCCTGCCCCTGGAGATGGTTGTTGTTGAACAGGCAGGTTGTTATTCATAGATCCCAAGAGGAGGGAGCATGTGACCTCACAGGAACTTAAGGGGGCACTAGGGTCGGTCAGGAGACAGAGGGAGCAAGGGGAAAACTAAGGCAATAGCCTTTGTTGTGGTTTCCACGGGAAAGCTAAGGCACAGTGGGTAAGCAGACTCAGAACCGGCTGGTTTGAATAATCTCCCTGAGTTCTGAAGCCTGCATACTACCCTGCGTTGTCCGGTACTTGGCCCTGTGTTCATTAGGGCAGGTGGATGGTGGCCCCGAGTGTAAACACCTGAGAAAGGAGGTTGTTGGGGAAGGAAGGCAGCCTTCTTATCTCTAGAAAGTAGGTCACTCTTCAAAGGGGAGCCCCTCCAATGTCAGCAAGGACCCAAGATTCCAAAGCATCAGAAAATATAAGAAAATGAAAAAACAAATGATGAATACAGATTTATATTCAAATTTTTAAAGGATTTTTTTACCTTCTTGGGTGATAGAAGATACTTATGCACAAGTATAATTATCCATAATTATATATGCAGTGCTTGGTGTCATTTTAATATATTTTTTCTCAAATACAGATGGCAGGATATGAAATGAGATGCATATTTATATATCTCTTCCTCCATCTCCATCTCCATCTCTGTTCCCATACCACAGAAGACAGCGTCTTAGTCTAAGTGCTGCTGAAATCAACAGCTACTAGGAGAGTGTGACATTGGGATTACGCTTGTCCAGGGCTGTCTTTGAGTCTGCCACTCACAGGCTGAGTGATTCCGGCAAGGTACTTGACATTGTCATGTCTCAATTTTCTTATCTTTAAATGGGGCATGTTAGTTGTTTCTGTCTATAGGTTTGTTGTGTGGATTAAATGAGTAAACTCTTACAAATCGTACAGAATGATACCCGGACATAGCAATTTGGACAGTGTTACAGCTACTATTAATATTATTATTGGAATGTTGCCCAGTGTCCCATGACACTGTGAGAGACAATGATGGGGGAATGTGAGCGTTGTAAGTTGCTCCTAGGAAGATAATGAGAAAATGCATGGTTCAAAATAACAAAGATGAGGGAATAATGTGTGCTTGGGAAACTGCAAGAAATTTGTCATGACCAGTGTTCATGTTGTCCTGGGGGCAGAGAAGTAGAGTTGGCATTACAAGCAAGAGACCAATTATAGAGAATTTTAAATTCAGAGGGGTTAAAATAGACAGTCAATCTTCATGGCTTCCATACCTGAATATTCACCCATTCCCTACAATTTATTTGAAATCAGTCATCGTGGGCTTTCACAGTCATTTGCAGACAAGCACATAGTGGCCAAAAAATTGAGTTACTGGGCAGTCTCACGAGATCAGCAAGGGATCTGCTGTCTTATTTCAACTCTTAAACGAGTATCCCTTTTGCAGTCCAGCCAAGGACACATTTTCGAAATGTTGTGCTTTCTCTTGGTGATTTTGCCATTAAAAATGGCCCCCAAACTTTGTGCTAAAGTGCTGTCTAGTCTTCCTAAGTGTAGAGGAGGTGATGTACGTGCCTTATGGAGAAAACCTGTGTATTAGATAAACTGACTTCAGGCATGAGTGACACTGCTGTTGCTGTGAGTTGTGTTAATGAATCAACAATATGCTACATAGTGAGTTTTTAAACAGAAATGCACGCAAAACAAGGTTATATATTGATCAATTGACAAAAATTTGTGACCAGGGGCTCAAAGGAACCTAAACCTGTACTGCCCTTAGGAACAATGGCTCAGTGTCCGTGATGATTTCATAGACCATAGGTATAGGAGACAAAGAGAATCAACATACTGTAAGGCCCTGGAGAGCTTTCAGGCTGGGTGAGCCATGGAGAGGAGAAGCTAAGGTGGTCCTAGGCTCAGTTCTGTGCTCACCACGTGTCCTGTACATGCTAAGTTGGGAAGAGATGGCCCATCCTTCAAGAGCTCACAGGTATGTGAGACGTCAACAAATGTCTGCAAGTCATGGCACCACTCAGGACAGTCGGGGCGGGTGTGAATACTATAACCTACTGTGACTTGAGTCGTTTATTTCAAGAGGCTGCCTTGA